>NW_021940541.1:2545949-2715780 GCF_001715985.3 Manacus vitellinus
CCCCCACAGCCAACAATTCCTTCCCAATATCCCATCTAACCCTGCCCTCTGGCAGTGGGAAGCCATTCCCCCTTGTCCTGTCCCTCCAGGCCCTTGTCCCAAGTCCCTCTCCAGCTCTCTTTAGGCCCTGGAAGGGGCTCTCAGGTCTCCTGGGAGCCTTTTCTTCTCCAGGTGAACCCCCCCAGCTCTCCCAGCCTGGCTCCAGAGCAGAGGGGCTCCAGCTCTCGGAGCATCTCCGTGGCCTCTCTGGACTCGCTCCAGCAGCTCCACATGGTTCCCATGTCGGGCCCCCCAGAGCTGCAGAGCCCTGCAGGAGGAGTCTCCCCAGAGTAGAGCAGAGCAAATTAATGCAGATCAACTGTTGAACTTGCAAACACATTTGAACTTTCACTTTTCAATGCAGGAGCAGCCAGAGGTGTGGATGAATTTGATTGACACTCTCTGCACCTCCTGGTGACCCCTGTCCCTCCTCCATCCCCTCTAACATCCCAGCTCCTGCCCAGGCAGTCCAACCCTCCCCTGGGAGCAGCACAGGCTGCTCTGGCTGTCCCCATCAGCCAGGAAAATGATGAGTCACTGAAGGGAGAGATAATTACACAAGAATATCTTCTTAATTAGCATGGTGAGAATGGGAAAGGAACATGAAAGTTTAATGCCTGGTGGTGAAACACTCTGAGTCCACGTGCAGGAGTGAAAATGCCAATAGGAAAGCCCGGTAAAAACCTGGAATGGGTGCTGGAGGAAAAAATAAACATAGGAAAATAAAGCTTAACAAATACAAATGGATCATGAACAGAAGGTGATTCTGTAGTGCTTTAAGCTTTAGTTAAAATCACAGAACCTTGTGAAATGTTGTTGTGTAGCTGATGCTGAGCCCCCAAAGTGGTGCTGAGAGGGTCTTTGAGCAGTTAACCAACACTTATTCCTGTTTTCCTGCATAAACAATGATTCATGCTCCTCTCAGTATTTACCTAGGTAATAAAACCCCTTTTCTTTCTTTCTTTGATACTTTATTGTTCTTTTAAGCCAACATTGTCTCACACAGACATCTCTGGTACATTTACCTGCAGATCCCCACCTATAAACACTGTTCCAAGTCCCTGCTGGGTATGAAAATCTACTTAATATTAGGAAAAAAATGCACTATCAGTTGTTTGCTCACCCTTCAGCATTTTCTTTGCACTTAGTGAGGTATCATCTGCAGCCAACAAGCTCTTAATTACAATGCTAATAAAATTTGCAATTATTTATAGGCAATATTTGTACTCAAGGTGCTACTAACTATTTAGCAATAGCTAAAGATGATTAAATTTTAAACTTAAGCTGGTTCTTAATCCTCAGTTGGATGTGGAGACCACTGTCATCATCTACAGCACTCCAAGCAACACATAATAAAAAGGGATCTAATTCTCTAAAAAATCAATTTTAATTTTAACCATAGGAATAATTGCAAAGCCACACTGATACAGAGAGTCCTGCAAGGGCAACATCAGGGACTTGCCATTGCCCTGGGCATTTATCAGCTATTTATTCACTGAAACACTGTCAGGGTTTATCCTGAAGTCTTTCACATCCTTCCTTACTATCAAAACTCAGAAATGAGGGAGCCACACAGACAGTAGGATAATCAAAGCCTATCACACCAGAGGAGTACATTTATTGCACTTTGTAAGCAGTTTATTACAATTAATGTCTCTCCTGCCCAAACACAGGGGTGCTGGATTCACTCTTTCTTTTCAAACCAGCTGCACTGAGGCCAGTGGGTCCCCTGGGGTCACCTCAAGCCATGGAGAGCTCCAGGCTGGAGGAGAAGTGGCTGGAAAGCTGCCTGGGGGAAAAGGGGTGCTGGTCACCAGTGGACACGAGCCCAGGTGTGCCCAGGTGGGCACAAAGCCAGTGGTCCCTGGGCTGTGCCAGCCATGGTGTGTCCAGCAGGACCAGGACAGTGATTGTTCCCCCTGTGCTGGGCACTGTTGAGGTCAAATCTCAAATCCTGGGGTCAATTTGGGGCCCCTCCTGACAAGTAGGACATTGAGGGGCTGGAGTGTGTCCAGGGAAGGGAATGGAGCTGGGGAAGGGTCTGGAGCAGCAGGAGCAGCTGAGGGAGCTGGGGGGGCTCAGCCTGGAGAAAAGGAGGCTCAGGGGGGACCTTCTGGCTCTGCAACTCCCTGACAGGAGGGGGGAGCTGGGGGTGGTGTCTGGCTCTGCTCTCAGGGAACAAGGGACAGGATGAGAGCAAACGGCCTCAAGCTGGGCCAGGGGAGGCTCAGGTTGGATGTTGGGAAAATTTCATCCCCAAAAGGGTTGTCCAGCCCTGAAACAGACTCCACAGTGGTGGAGTCCCCATCCCTGGAGGGATTTAAAAGCCATGTGGATGTGGCACTTGGGGACATGGGTTAGTGGTGGCCTTGGCAGTGCTGGGGAATGGTTGGACCTGATGATCTTAAAGGACTTTTCTAACGTAAACTATTCCATGATTCGAGTATTCCCAAGGCAAAACCATGGGATCCAGTATCTGCAAGCCTGTCATAAGGGAAGCCAGCCCAGCTCCCATGTTGAAGGATGGTAATTCAGCCACATTAAAAGAAAATCAAACTTAACACGACACCAAAGTGTCCCTTTTTCCTTTGGAAACGATGCCTGATTATTCTCAAATTAATTTTATATTAAAAAAAAAAAGAACATGAAATTCCAAACTGTAAAATTACTTCTAATTTCTGCACCACTGAGCTCTGAAGGAAAAGTTGAAGAGGCCCATGAAAGCTCCAAAAGTACCTATTTCCCTAAATTATCTTTAAAATAAGACACTCCATGTTCAAATGGCTCTTGAACAGGTACAAGAAGGGGAATTTTCATATCAAATAAACCCCACAAGTAAAACTAACACTGAGGAATTTCAGAATGAGAAGAGAATTCCCTGAAGGAGAGACAACACATGCCAACGCTTTTCTCCCTCAGGGATAAAATATTTTATTTTAAACAGTCTTGTGCATTTTCTTTCAGGGAAATCTTTAAATTGGGAATATTAAGCTCCTTATGTATAGGAGAAAATCTAAAAGAAATCAAAAATACATTGAGTTTAAGGATGTTTCAGTGCAATGTCCCTCTTTCCGTGCTCAGGAATGATCAAAAAGTGTAAATCAGATTTTTTTTTACAAAAAAATTCCCCTCACATGTCCTTAAAAGACTTCACAGCTAAATAAATAAATAAATGGGTAAATAAATTAAAAAAAAAAAAAAACAAAAAAAAACCAAAACCACTTGAATGAACTATCTACATTTTGGCTTTCAGAACATTTTCACCCTATTTTGTTGAAAAGGGTTTAAGTCCCTCACAATTACTAGTTTGTAAAGATATAAAAATGAAGTTTTCTCTTTGCTTACAACATGTATTCTCTCTACATCAGCAACAAATAAAGAACTAAAAATCAGTCGTTACCTATTCTAGAAGCCACAAATTAAATTATCACCATTCATCGACTCAAAAGATAAAAATCCATCTCTAAAATGTCCCAAATTTCAACTTTTTGGTAACTTCTAAGGATACTGGCTTGTGAAAATGTAAAATTCAATCTGTCAGCAGACCAGTTTGCTCACTTAAATAATATATTTCATATAATTCATAGTATAAAGATATTATACAACCCAACATGGGTAAGGCAGAGGGTCTCCCATCACTTCTTGTTTTAAAGAATATTTTATATTGTGTAATATTTAATGAGCTGGATGGAATTGCAGCTTTCAGTGCGTCCCAAAGGGAGTTTGACACAGATTCCTGAAGCTTTTACCAGCAGCATCACACCAGTAAGAGCAGGAAAAAGAACCAAAACAAAGCAAACCCCCTAAGGTCCATAAATATATATATATATATATATATATATGTGTGTATATAAATCCATACATGTATTTCTCACAGTATTAAAACAAACATTTCTTTTCCTGGAATAGAAAATCTGACAGTAAATTCACCAGCAGAATACAAACAGGTACCAAATGTTCCCATTTATCACATTTTCTTACTGAATACCCACTATTTTCCATTTCCTTAGGCCAAATCCTGCCTTTTTGAACACGGGGAATAAAACATGGGAGCCTTTTCCCTTTGAGAAACACAAGTGAGCGTCTGCAATAGCAGGAGTGATAAATATTTGGGGATTTTCCTGCTGCCACAAACATTATTATAAAGCCTCTTTTTGCCAATCAAGATGCAGGAAGGTATTTTCACTGATAAATTTTGCTCCCACAGCTCCTGGAAAAGATGTGCCACCTCCTCTATTTGATATGATTTAAGGAGCTCAGGGCTTGCCTCGACAGCAAAACCTTTTTTAGGTCAACCCAGGGTAAGTCTATGCAGAATGCAGAACACTGATATCAGAGTTTATAGGTGAATATCACTTTATTTAGTCTTGAAAATCTTGTTTTGCCTCATAACATATTTTATAGATCCTAATTTGATCTCTACAATTCAGTCTCAGTCAATTGAAAACTTGTTTTAAAAGGAAATCTCTTACAAGACTTCAATGCTGATGATCAGGTCCTGCCCAGCTTCCAAAATAGGAAAGAATTAAAAAGACCTGATTTTCCTGAAAAGTGAAAAAGGTCTAAGGAAATTTTCCATCTTGACAGGTGGGGCATCAAAGGTGTCCTACTGGGATAATGATCTATAGGAGGAATCTCAGGAGGCTTCTCCAGGGCTGTTGCTCCAGGGTTCCAGGACAAGAAGTCCATTTTAACCAAAAATGCTTTGCTTTTAAAAGCTCCACACAGTGTCAGGATTGAACAGGAGGCTCTTCCATGGAACCCACGGTGCTTAACAGTCCTCAAGGTCAGGACTGTTTCTGGTTTTCTAAATGCAATTTCCTTTCCCCATTTTTTTTCTCTCCCTGCTATGCTAAACACCATTTCACCAAAAATCTGGAGAACTGTCCTCAATAAATCTGTTCCAGGTATCTTGGTTTACACATCTATTAATGCTGGTAATAGAATTATAAATGTAGTCATAAAATACAGAAAACAACTGTATTTATGGCAATGGCCAATATTCAAATAGGATAAAATAAAAAGGAAATGACATATAAATATATTTTTAAGTAATTCTGAAAAAATGCAGCACTGAATGTGGGAATATAACCATTCTGGGACTTAGAATCCCTTATTTTTATTTTAATTATAACTGGTTGATGCTCAAAGCCATTCATACCATTCCATGTGATAACAGGACACATTGGGAAGGACAAGGAAGGAGATGCAGAAGGAACAAGAGCTGGAGGGCCCCTTTATCAGTCCCTGTTTGAGGAAGAGCTTCCAAAGAGAGGAGCAACCTCTGAGGAAGGGCTACAAGGACTCAAACTCACAGCAGAGCAGAGAGATGTCACTGACATTTTCATGGAATCCCAGAATGGTTTGGGTTGGAAGGGACATTAAAGTCCTGGGCAGGGACACCTCCCACTAGCCCAGGTTGCTCCAAGCCCCGTCCAACCTGGCCTTGGACACTTCCAGGGATGGGGTAGCCACAGCTTCTCTGGGCAACCTGTGCCAGGGCCTCACTGCCCTCACAGGGAAGAATTCCTTCCCAATATCCCATCTAACCCTACATTCTTTCACTTTAAAACCATTCCCCTTGTCCTGTCACTCCATGCCCTTGTCCAAAGTCCCTCTCAAGAAATCCCTGAGGGAGCAAAAATAAAAACAAGACTAATGCAATCAGAAACTCCATTTTACTTATCAAACACAATGAAAGTTGAAAGCCAGGTAAATAAAGTGATGACATTGGTGCAGACCAGGCAAAGAATTTAAAGTTTGCAAAATACCTTAAAAAAAGAAAAGTGTAGATAAGCAGCATCCTGTGTTGGAAATGCCTGCAGCAATCCCAGGAACTGGGATGGCTACAGGTATTATGGATATTGGCTCTGCAGCAGGCAAATCACTGCACTGAGGTATCCCCATGACAAACCAAGGGAATATTAAGGGAAGATTTATCATCTATTAAATGAACCCCCTGTTCACACCAGGCAGGTGATGCTGCCAGATGAACACACACCTAAAAGCAACAGCCATTTTCAAGACAAATTATTCCACTTTTGTTGCTTCTCATTCGACTGTTGTGACATAAATTATTTAGCAACTGGTTTATTGAGGGGCTCAGTGAGCTTGAAAGATAAGAAATATGTGCAATCAAAATTTAATTGATAAAACCATGCAGTTTGGATATCCCTGGATTAAAAAGCTGTTTGCAGGAGGTCTCCTGGGGGAAGCTTTTGCATTTTTTAATTAGTTCCCACCTTTGGTTTGTTTAGAGCATAAACTATCACACTATACCCTGGGGGCTGTTCCCTTACCAAATTTTTGGGAGAGACAACAGTGGATATGGGAAGGGGGTTCATGGGGAAGCAGGATGGGATGTGCTGCTCTCAGCTTTCAGGGCTGCAGAAGGTGACACAGTCCTTGCAGACAGGAATTACTGCCAGGCTCTCATCAGTGGTAAAAATAAAGACAAGGCTCTCTTCATATTTGCATGATATCAAAATGAAATCCCCATCACAGGCAATGTTCTCATTCCCTCCTCCCCAAAGAGCAGGAAAACTGATTAAATACAGAAGCACTGCTGATAACAGGTTGGTCCTTCGTTATGACTTCTCTAACTTAAGTTCAATTTTCGATGATATTTAACATTAGAGCACCAAAATTAGCAGTATTTACACAAACTCACCACCATGGTAAACAAGAGAAATACAATTTCCAGACAGGATCCATCTCCAGTTAGAATTTCTGTCCCAACATTGACAGCTAAGAGGAGCTGTACAGATTAATACCCAGTAGGAGCAAACACGGGATTTCAAAGAAGTGAGATTGCTCTTCCCTGTCCACTGGAACATCCTCACCTTACCTGCCTCTTCCCTTGGAATCTGGCTCCCAAATCACCCCCGTGCTCCTCTGGGAGAGATGCAAGGTGAGGGCTGGAGGAGCAGAGCTCCTGCTAATGCACAGGTTGCAGCTTTGGTCCAGAGTTAGAACAGGAGTCACCAGAGGAAGGAGAAATCCCATTATTCCCATGCCAGAGGCACAAAACCAGAAGCACCACGAGAGAGAGCATTTCCATGGGGTCCCAGGCCAGGCTGTGGCAGAGCTGTGGGCTGAGCTCTGCTGGCCATGGAACCAGAGCCATTGCAAGAACCTGGATCCAGCATCCAGCTTCCAGCTCTCCCGTGGGGACAGATGGGAATATCAGCACTGTTATCCCATGGGAATTGTATACCAGAAAGTTTTATAGAATACCAGACTGCTTTGGGTTGGAAAGGACCTTAAAGCCCATCCAGTCCCACCCCCTGCCACAGGCAGGGACACCTTCACTCAGCCAGGTTCTCCAAGTCCACCCAACCTGGCCTTGGACACTTCCAGGGATGGGGCAGCCACAGCTTCTCTGGGCAACCTGGGCCAGGGTCTCGCCACCCTCACAGCCAACAATTCCTTCCCAATATCCCATCTATCCCTGCCCTCTGGCAGTGGGAAGCCATTCCCCCTTGTCCTGTCACTCCATCCCTTGTCCCAGGTCCCTCCAGCTCTCTTGGAGCCCCTTTAGGCACTGGAAGGGGCTCTCAGGTCTCCCTGGAGCCTTCTCTTCTCCAGGTGAACACCCCCAGCTCTCCCAGCCTGGCTCCAGAGCAGAGGAGGAGAGTTTTATCCTTGTCCTACATGCACAGGTTGCCTCTTGCACAGACAATCTCACTTTGCCTGTAACTCCTTCAGGTTGTTCCATTTTGTCCAACGTGTGCAGGGTTTCCAGGAGCACAGGAAAAACTCCCAAGTGTTTCCCTTCAAGAACAAAAAGCCAAAAGTTCAGATTTCTCTATTTTCTGGGAGACTCCCTGTAGTTATTTGGAGGAGCAGCCACATCTCCATTCCATACATTCTCAAGGAACACAGACCTGTTTAATACTTTGCAGTTAATTAAAGGGAACAGGGAAGGACTCCTCTGCAGAACCTGAAATGATAATATGTGGGCTGAGTCTCCAAGAATGACCCAATTCTTCCTGTAACATTATTAAATTTGAATTTTATTTCTTATTAAACTCACAGTAACTCAGAATACTTTGGGGGATTCTCTCAGACAACCTCTTGCTAAACAGTCTCCAGAAGAGCTTCAAAGGTACCTCATGAAAAGAATATGAAATCAATCTCTAACATGCAATCTAAGCAAAAGGAGATGAACATTTCTACTGTAGAAAACTGAATTAATTAAAACCCATTTTTATTAAGATTTGGAACAATGACCAAAACATTCAGCATAATAAGCTCCAATAGGATGCTGCTGATAAAAGGCTCCTTATCCTTTTCCTACCTGAACTCAGCAGAAATCCAACACCAGCAGGAGAAAAGGGGACTATCAGCTGGGTAAAGGACAAACTTCCCGGAGCAAATAAACCACAGTGTGGAAACAGGAATTCCCCCCCTACACACACAATTCTTATTTTGAAATTCAATTTATTCTACTGACTTCAGATCAATAACAGAGACTAGGAAGTCGAGAAACAAACTAAATATTTTAAAACCAGGACATCTCGTTCCCTCTTCCATTCCATGGAAAAACCAAGGTCACAGAATCCCAGAATGGTTTGGGTTGGGAGGGACCTTTAAAGTTCATCCAGTTCCACCCCCTGCCATGGGCAGGGACACCTTCCACTAGCCCAGGTTGCTCCAAGCCCTGTCCAACCTGGCCTTGGACACTTCCAGGGATATCCTCCAACTCCTGAAGGAAGGAATGGAATATCTGAGCAGGCAGCTCTACTCCAGATAAAGGTAATTCAGGTTTTTCTACGCTTGCAATCCCACCAAAACCCACCTAAAACATCTGAGGGGAATAACTTCCCTATTGAACAACTCACTACCTCTAAAGTGCAAAACATGTTTTGGTAATTTTCCTCATCATATCCAGTGCTCTCTGTATTTCCAGCAACAACAAAGCCTTTTGAAGTGCTGTTTTTCCACCACCAAAATAAATTTCGATTTATAATTGAATTTCTTTTTTTCCTCCCAACTTGGTCTTGGCAGAAATCAGAAGGGAAAAAAGTAAATCCCCTCCCAAATAAGAAGTCATTTATCACGTTCTAACAATGCCCCTCACATTAACACCAGGATTAAATGTATAGTCAGTATATTCAGCTCTGTAATTGCTTTCCCACACGTGTGGCTGATGCGTGTGGGCAACAAAAGCAACTTAAGTTGAGAGATGTTTTTTAATTACAAATCCACACCTAAATGAGAACTAATCTCTCTTTGAAAAAAAGCAATTAAATCCAAACCAAGATTAAAATCAGTGATTTAAAACGTTCCAAAGTACAAATCAACCCTTCTGGCTGCAGTGGCAGCAGAGGGATGGGTTGTGTGCCTGGGAAGGTGGTGGGAAGGGGCTGGTTTGGTCCACAGAGCTCAGATCACCCCTCCCACATCATTCCAAGCAAATGCACATGGATATTCCATCATCCACACCCTCTTCTCCTTTTTTTCCTCCCAGCTGGGCAGTAACAGGACTAAGCAGAACCTCTTTTCCATGCCCAGACCCCCCCAGGATTTCCCATCCCAGACTCTGCCACGTTCAATCCTCTCAGAACAGTACAACTGAGGCAAAGTCACTTTGATATATATTCAAAATGTGAAACAAATATTAAGAAAGAATAAATAAAATTCAAATTAGTGCACAGCAAAAGCTCAGTGGAATGGCTAACTGGATTGGCCATTGTGTGATTCTATGATTAAAATACTATAGAATTCAAGTATTTCTATATGATACAGTACTACTTAGATATACTGAAAATATGAAAAGCTGGAGAAGCAAAACACCTGAGAGATCTCAAAAATCCCAATTAATCCCATCTTCAGTTCTCAAAACAGGAGTGAAATGTTGTATTCCTATTTTATTGCAATAGTATCATTATTTTGAAAGTACTTTTCCTGACATAATTTCTGTGCATTTAGAACCATCATAACCACGATTTTTTTAGGTGTAACATTTGAAACAACAGCAGGAGAATAAACCAACCCTGTGTGGCGGCAGAGCTTACAGGACTCATCCCACTCCTGACATTTGGCAAAAATGAGATTTGAAAAGAGTAAGGATTATTTCTGTTGGTATGGCTGAAAATACTCCTCATCTGTTGGGGAGGGGAAAAAAAAGGATTATAAAAAAATGCTTTAAAAATACCTTAGAAAAGCTACTTAGAGCAAGACAAAAGTCTCTCAAGGCTACAGAAGTAACCCTGGTTAAGTCTGTTCCTATAAGTAACTGTGAGGTATATGGGCAATTTCTGCATAAAGAGAGTACAAATATCACCCAAAGTCATGAACTGGTAGGTAGGAATTAATATGTTTATAATTCAAGGCAAGTGATAAACATGAATAAATAAAAGGGAAGTACTCATTGCATCCCTGTGTATTACTAAAACTCTTTTTTTAGCTTATTAAATGTAAAAACTAACATGCATTTTGCTTTTTCCAGTCACTGGGGTTTTTCTAGCCAGTAATCTTCACCTAGTAATTTTGGATAACACCTGAAATTAAACAGTTTTCATTTAAAGAAAATCACCAAAAATCACAAACAAAAAATGCCCCAAAAGATAATTTCAAGTTCAATTAAAATTTTATGAAAAACATCACATCATAAATTGTCTATTAAATGAGCTCTTATGGGATATCAAGACATGGTTGGAGCAACTTGGTCTAGTGAAAGGTGCCCCTGCCCATGGCAGGGAGTGGGAATGGGATGAGCTTTAAGGTCCCTCCTAACCCAAACCACCCTGTGATTTTACAGTGACAAGAGAAAGGGGTTTGTCCTTTTTCCCCTCAACTTGTCTCAGCCACCAAAAAACGTGTGTGAGGTGAAGCATCAGTCACACCATGTCCCTCCCTGTCCATTTAGCATCACCTTCAGTCCCCAGCAGCTTTCCCCCAGGATATCAAGCCCCTTATTTAGATAATCAGTTCCTGCAGAGCTTATCTGTCACTGGGTAATTGATGGGAAATAACAGAATTACACATCCAAACAAACCTCATTAGCTCCTCAGCCCAGCTCATCGGCCCCAGGAAAAGCTCAGCTCACAAATAAAGCCCTGCTGGTGTTTCCTACCAGCCTTTGAGGAAAACTTGGATTTACAGCAACTCACAGGGAAGGAAAACTTGAGTTCAGTAAATAAATATAGTCTCCACAGCTTGAGGGAGACAGAAGGGATTGCAGGAGGTACAGAGAAGGGCAAGTAAAATCCTAGCCTGGAGAAGAGAAGGATCCAGGGAGACCTTGTGGCCTTTCAGTATTTAAAGGGGATTTGGAAGAAAGATGGAGAGAGATTTTTATTGGAGTTCAGAGTTAGATGGGATATTGGGAAGGAATTCTTCCCTGTGAGGGTGGGGAGGCCCTGGTACAGGTTCCCCAGAGGAGCTGTGGCTGCCCCATCCCTGGAAGTGTCCAAGGCCAGGTTGGATGGGGCTTGGAGCAACCTGAGACAGTGGAAAAGGGAGTAGAATGAGATGGAATGAGATGGTCTTTAAGGTCCCTTCCAACCCAAACCAGTCTTTGCCTCCAGGACAAGGAGATGGAGAAGCTCCCTCCTGAGAAGAGGCCACAAAGTCACAGATTCTTCCAAGAAGACAGAGAGGGGATTTCTATTTTTCCAAGATTTCCAAATCCACAGTGGTGGTGGATGAAAGGAGTGCACAGCTGGTGTTCCAGATTTCACAGGTTGAAAAACAGGAGGCAGCTGCTGGAGTGAACAGGAGATGAATTTCAAACAAACATGAGATGGTACTTTTAACTGAGGCACTTATTTTCCACACACGGTGAAAAACATGGAAGTTGTGTCTCCGAAAGTCCTGGAGCCAGGCAGCAAAGGCAAGGCCACCCAGGGAATGCACCAAGTCAAGTAAAGTTTGGAGACAAGGAACAATCATTCCAGCTCTCACCCAAAAAATTTCCCCATCCAGGCTCAGGCAAAAGGGCACTGACAAGGGAGGGATGTGGAGACACTCAAATATCAGGGCACCACTTTGAATTCCTAGAAGCAAATTGAGGAAGTTTCACAGTATTACCAAAATTATCAATTTATTTCTGTGGTTTCGGAGGTTTCTCCCTCCCTCCCAAGAGCCCCTTCAGTTATTGGGCTTTCCTGCAATGCTGATGGACACCCATGGATTTAAGGTATCTGCTAATTATGCTCCTCAACTGCTGCTACGTATTAATATTTAAAATTGTTTAAAAATTGAAGAAAATCAAAATGTGGTGCTGCTTTTAATGGTTTTGAATATAGTGCCCAGAAATTATAAAGGACAGAGACACTTTATTGAACTGTATTTTGAAGAGCTACAGACCACAGATTAAGAAGGACTTCACTTGGCTGCTGCTGTCAACTGTAAACTCATTTAATGTCATTATCAGGCTTCCCATATTTATCATCAGGCTCCTGCACAACACAACTTATTTAAATAACCTGTGCTTTTAGGATTTTTGGACTTCAAAAATAACTTCTTATATTCCTGAGTTAAAACTTAGTCACATATATTTTAACACATAAAAGATTTAGGTGCCTGCACAGTCAGTCATGAATGTAACATATTCTTATTTGCAAAAGCTAAGAGTTTAGCTCATTTTATTTAGAAAAAAAATAAATAAAGGAGTAGAAGCTCTTAATTGTGAGCATATGGCTAAATTTGGGGTGCCTACGATATTGCAATCTGCCTCTTTATATCCCTTTTTATTCACTGCCACCACATCTCTGTGTCGTGTATCAAAGTTATTGAGGGCAATTAGATTTTGGTGCCTGCTCAGGGATTTTAGAAACTCTGCTAAAGAGTTCATTTCTCAACATTATGGCCAAAATCTCTAATTTTGGTTTAGACTCAGAGCACCTGCAGAAATGGTGTGTTCAGTTTACATCTATTTGCTCTGGTCACTTATTTCTCTCTTCCATAATTTCATATTTTCATTTTTCACTTGCTTCATACATTTAGTCTTAGCTTGTTTTTCCTGTTAAACATTATGCAATAGGACCAGGATGCTCTCTGGGCTTCTAACTTTAAGGCAACATGTAAAAGCATATAAAAGTCTATATTTTTATGCTCTATTCAAATTTGAAATAGTTCAATATTTCAACTGAGAAAACCTTGCTGAGGGTTTGGGAGTTTACACTACTTTATAACATTGAATGTTCTCCAGTTTGACAGAAAAGTTGCATTAAATCCTCCATCTAATGAAATCAATGTTGTATAAATAATATATTCCACCACAGAGCAAATAGGAAGCAGATGCAGTATCCCCATTATTTGTTAGATCTGCCTTTTTTTTGGTCCATAACTTGAATTTTAAGATGGAATTCGTGCTCATTCCAAATTTCATTAGGTGCTTACATCTGAAACCATTTGTCTGAAGGCAATCAGAAGTCTGATCAGATTTTTTTATTTTTAAGCAGGGCAGTATTTTTCCCTTTGCCATAAAGCAGTCAGAGAGAAATCCCCGGAATCCGAAAAAGTAATAAAATAAACGAGACAAACCAAAATATTAACAAAGTTGGCATAATGTTCCTTTAAAAAAAAATTCCCCCACACTCCCAGTTTCTCTTAATAAGGATGTAATTCCACATTTGCTCTCGCTGAGCAAATCAAACAGGGTGATTTATTATTCAGATGGGCACAAAGGATTTCTGAAATGCAGAAAGAAGGGCTATAAAAGCACAAGTCATCAGTAATGAGGACAAGCTAAACTGCCTTTCAAATCTGAACAAAATGCAGCCATTTAGGGTCTCATACATCACACTCTCCCAGCCCCTCATTTATTTCCACACTGTACAAGCTGCATGATAATGGAACCAGGGCAGAATTCAGCACCTACTGAGAACATCTTGATCAGATAAATGATTCCTCACCACCAGAGATCAGAATCCTCATCCTCAGAAGAACAAACAAGGATTTCCAACCACTTTAGTTCTCTTCCCAAAAATATCTGTGTATTGAAAAGGAACTTTTCTGAACTAGAAACACAGTGGAAATATGAAAAAACTCCTACTCTTATTCCAAGAAAATTCAGATTTTTTTTCTTCGTATGAATGATAAACATCTACAGCAATCTGGGTTCCTGATGGGACACCATTCAACTGGAACCCAAAATCTCAGCTTTAGCTGCTGAAACCTGCTGTTATATTTTCTTCTAAAGAGAAATTGAGAGAGAGGACTGAATCCTGCTCCTACTTATCCCAACAAAGCACAGAAATAACTATCAGAGCTAATGAGGTTACTCAGCATTTTCTTTCTTAGAGCAGCAAACCCACAAAGAGCAGTTCCCTCAATGAGCTGGTTAATATTTTAGCTGCACACAGGTATTATGGGTATTACACACACAGGCTGAAATCCACTTTATCTTCAAAAGATAAAGATAATGATTATCTTCAACAGATAAAGAAAGACAACAGCACAGGCTCAAATGAATTGTCCAAGCTCACGGAAAAAACTTATCATGGTGCAAGACACTACATCAAATCCCTCAAATTTCTGCTGAAAAGGACTCTGAGACACCTTATTTCTTTGGCATCACAGCCAAGCAGAATAAATCCTTCCTCAAAGCAAGGAGCACCTCCAAGGATTTGACTGCATGGAGACCTGTTTGAAATTCAAGCCAAGTTTGCCTCCACCTCAGCTGGAGCAGAGAAGCATATTTAACATCCCACCATTTTTCTTCCAATGGCAGGCTGGAATAAGTAAATAAACAAATAACCAATGTAGTCCAGGAAGCCAGGCAGATGTCATCCAAAGGCCTGGAAAAAACCACCTAATTCATGGGAATAAAGATTCAGCAATGTCAAAATACCTGCTTTTAGCAAAGACTGGGTGACAGCACTGGGCCCAAGCGACCATAGGGAGAAAAGACATAACATTGTCCACATCTGTGTTTCAAATCCAGTGAACTTCACCCTTCTTTCACCTAAAACAGAGTCTGTAATGTTCTGAGACAAATTAGGCTGGTCCTAAAGGACTGTGTATATCCCTTGGAGCCTAGCTCAGGTATTTAGTGTTGGGACTTAAATTACGCCTCCTAATTTACTGAATGCAGATCCAACAGCAGGTCCTGCAGGAATGGTCCCAAGCTGTGACACCTTCCCAAGCCCCAGACACATCAGCAGCTCAGCAGAGCCCACCAAGGGGCATCTCCAGCCTATCCTTCACCTGGACATGACACTGGTCCTTTCCTTGGCTCTTCCCTACTCACAGGGCCCTGAACTCACCCCTGAACCTGCCCCTCAGCATTTCAAACCAGGGGAAGTTTGAACAGCAGCTTTCAGGCTGATTCTCAACAGCCCTTTGGTGTTGGTTTATCACCTTCCCCTCGCTGGTGCTCCCTGGAACAGCCAATGATAACTCCAGCTCTGGCTGCCACATGCTTTTCCATGTGCTGGATTCCAGCTTGTTTCCTCAAAGACTGACAAGAACTTCACAGACTGTTCCAGAAAATCACATTTCACTGTAGGACCTGCACATTCTAGTGAAGGGTGATCACACAGAACACTGGCTCAGCACACACAGCCCCCCAGGAGCAGCCCTTGAGCCAAAACCTGAGCATGGGGAGGACAGATCTTGGCGCTGCCAACCAGGAGGGCACAGGCTGACCCTCCCACACCAGCACCTCAGTCATTCAGTAGTGCCCTGTCTCCTCACACTCTCCCAGAAGCTGAATTTAAGAAAAAAAATAAAGGAAAATCTGAAGTCTGTAACATCAGGCTGCGTTAGAAGATTAACATTTATACACACACACTCCTCCCCAAATTTATTATGCAATTAGCAGTGTGGAAGAAGGCCCCCTTGCTGTACTTCTCCACAGAGAACACCACTAAAAATACATATATATATATATATATATATATATATATATATGCTCTCAAATATAGGATTTTTTTCCTCACTCCATAAGTCCAAGGCAGGACTTCCACCCACCCACCTGCCCGTGTCATGGGAACACACCATCACAGCCCTGGGCAGTGCTCACCCCTCCCTGACAAACACTGGGAGAAAAAGGCAACCTGGGAAGGCAGGACACTCCATTAGGGAGCAATAAATCTGTAATCTAAAACAATTAAAATGAACTGCCTCTTTTCTCTTTGCATCCTCCCAGGCTTAAGCCCGACCTCTCTCCCTTCTCAAGTACTGCTTTGACACTACATTTCATTATGCAACAGTTGTGCTCAGCATTTTTAAAGGCTAAAAAATTGGCAAAGGGGATGATGAAGCATTTCCAAGTTCCCAGTGTATTCACTTCTACGTGCTTTTACAGTAACGTGAACCAAGATAATCAGGAAGCACTTCATTCCTCACAAACCCTCATCTGAAATATCCCTGGGCACACCAATGGTGTCAGTAGTTACACGTGAATCTGGTCCAGAACTAGAAAGTGCTTTCTAATTCCCTAAAAATCTACAGAAAATGCTGTATGGTTTATAAATGGGGCATATGCATAATGCTGTGCAAGGCTAATCAGCCCTGAGACAACAGCTTCTAAATATCATTATGGAGAAGACAAGAATGATGTTTAACTGCTGCTTCTGTCAGAGAGATTCTCCTTTCAAGTCACTCAGGATATCGAGTATTTTCTTCTAGTAATCATGGTCTGTGCAAAGTCACATCTTCAGCCTGGGAAAAGCAACAGCATCTCCTACCACTGATCTATTTGCTCTGTGCAAGTAGCACACATTATTTAAAACATGGTCACCCTACCATGTAATTTTAGCCACGTCTGTGGTCAGGCTGCAGCCAACAAACACATTTATTTTGGTACAGAGAAATCCACAAAGGACCTGGAATAGAGCAAGTCAGCACTGCTGGAAAGAAAAGCAGAGAAAGGAAAAAAGCAAAAGCATGGTGGTTGCTGTCCTATCAACAAGCAAGTTGATATTTAATTCTTCCCACTGATGTCTTGGGGACAAAGAATCTCTGATAAAATACCATGAGAGATCTTCAGTGTGATCAAAGTTGTGCCACCAGCCTGGGGAGCCCTCAGTCCCTACCCCAGGGCAGAGCAGCAGCTGATGCAGAAATCACCCCCTTGGACACCCTCTTTTAGGGATCAACAGCAAACTCACAGAGTAAGGAGCAGAGGAAGGAGGGCAGTGGGATACCTGGACAGGTACAGGCAGGGAGAGCAACTTAGCTGCCCTCTGCTGACTGCCTGATTTGTTGAACACTGCTCTGCTCCAGTCCTGCACAGCCAAACTGCAGTTTAACCGGTGAGGAATTCTGTGGATCCATCTCCACGCCGATGTCTGTGGGGCAGCTGTGCCCACAGGGATGTCCCTGCCCACTCTGGGGGTCTCTCTCTCCCCTGCCCAGCCTGGCCCCAGTGCGGTGCTGCTGCCCGCTGCGGCAGCGCCGTGCGATCCCTGCTGCAATGGGCTGCTCCAGCTAATTAACTCCAGAAAGACACCCAGGACTCCAGCCAGGAATTCTGCTGCATCCTGCCCTGTGGATGCACTGACTCGTGCAGTGCCCAGCCCGGGTGTCCCTCCCTCCTGTGCTGAGGTGTTTGTCAGCCCTGGCACTGACGGGGCGGTTCGGGCTCGTCCGGCCGCTCTCAGCTGCCAATTCAAATCAGGGGCCGCTTCAGTAACCCCAAAATCAACAATCCCCACCAACGCCACCCATGGCCAAGACGGTGCCACCACAGAGAAACTGTGGCCTGCACCTGGTGGCACCTGGGTTAGGTGAGTTTTATGCCATGGTGAAAAGTATTAAACAGCAAAACTACTGGAATTCTCAGAATGAAAGGAGACCGACCCACCGCTTCCCAACTCGGACCAATTCCCGTGCCTCTCGTGACATCTTCTGTCAGTCAGTCTGGTTAAATACACACGACCCATTTAACTTCCAACTTTTTTTGCTATGAAAAACTAAACCTTCTATAAAAAGACAAAGTGGTTTGAGAGAGAATGAGGAAAGATGGGATTGAAGTTTTAAGCCCATTATCGCATTTATCAATCCCGGCTGCTCTACCAAAGTGCTTTGCTCTGAACTCGCATCCATTTTCCCCGAGCTTTAAAAGCAAATGGGAGTATCTATTCCTTCAGCACCTCAAACACTTGCCCTCCCAATAAAACGCAGCCGTGTAGCTTTAACCCAGTGCTTCGCTGAGATTCCCTATGGATCAGCATCACCCACTCTGCGGCTGCTCCAGTGCTCCCGTAGCGCAACTGGAAAACCGGGGTGCTCGGGGACGGTGTGTATGAATCTATTATTAACGAATCCACGCGTCGAGGAAACAGAGGAGTAACTGTGGGGGTTTAGCGAGGCTGCGAGCGGCGGATTCCCGGTTCCCCCCTTCATTTTGCGCGGACCCCGCGCGGCGAGCATCGCTCCATCCCTCCATCCCTCCATCCCTCCATCCCACCTCCCCTCGCGCCCCGCGCCCGCCGCCAGCCGGCCCCCGCTCCTGCCTCCCCGCTCCGCCCGCTGGGGGACCCGCCGGTCCCGCTCAACAAGTTCCCTCGGCGGGGACCCGGCCGAGGACCCCCGGGACTCCGGCCCCCGCGCAGCCCAATGAGGCAGCGGGAGCGCGGCGGCGGCGGCTCCGGGCGCCTCCGCGGCAGATGCCGAGGCTCTGACGCCCAGCTCGCCCCGGCGGCGGGAGGGAGATGCTCGCCCAGACCGCCACTTCTGCGTGAGGAAGCATAAGGTAAGGGACAGCCCTGCCCGCGGCTCGCTCGCCCCCAGACCCAAAAGCCCCCCCCGCTCCGCTGGTTTTTCCAGCGGAAAACTTCGTAGGGATGAGGATAAAGGCTGGCGCTGAGCGCCAGCGTTATGCAATAGCGTATCTGCCTGCCTGGGAACAGCTCCTGCATCCAATAACTTTCGTGACAGAGAAGGAGAGAATATCCCGATCTAGCAAAATGCCAGCCTTTCTTTCCCTGCTCCCCTTCCAGCGGGTGCCTGGGAGGGGAGAGGTGTAGCTGGAGGATTTTCGGAGGATGCACGAAGTGCTTTAGCTTTTCACATGGCTGATGGCGAGGAACTACCGCTGCTTATTAACTTCAGCCGTCCTAATGAAGTGTCCGCACGGCGCGGCGATGGAGGAGCATCGCATGCGTTCATCCCTTAACTTGCTATTGAAAGCCAAACCAACCCAAAAATCCTCCTCGGGGGCTGAACTGCTGCTATTCAGTGAAGTGTGAATATCGAGACGCAGGGCTCTCACGATTTAATACACCCAAGTCCCTCATCACCATCGGCACAAATCGGGGATGCCGCGAAAACGCCGTGGGAAAACGGGACAAAAGGTAGCAGGGATCCATCCCTGAAGTCACAGTCCTTGCATCCTGCAAGGCATCCCAAGCTTCCCGCTCTGCATTCCATCTTGCCTCCCTATCTCTAGCCCGAATCCTCTCCCGTGACCTCAACGCCTGTACTTAATGCCATGTTTACAGGGAGTTACGGCAGCGAGGGGATGCAGGACTGCAGTTCGCTGGGATCAGCCTGGGGGAGGCGGGGGGGCAGCCGGCCCCAGAAAAATAGGGACATCTTGCAATGCTGGGAGCAGGGAATATATTCCCTGCTTATGTCACCGTCTCCCGAGGGCTCTGTCCCAAAGGAGCTGTGCCCCCCTCTCTGCACGAGTCAGAATAGGTAATGGAGTGGTTCCGTTTGACCTTGTGTGTCTAAGCAGCTCAAATCCTGCTCGGAGGAAAATTTAACTCATTAGGCTCTGGGATCGGGAAGTTTGGGAAGACCTGTTTTTCCCAACCTCTGAGAATCATTTTTTTTTTCCCTGCTGGCAAGTGGTAACAAAAAGCAAACCAGTAACAGGTCAGGTCTGATATAAACTGGGAATTTATTCCCTCTCTTAAAGTGTTCCATGGTGCTCACCGTTCACATTTACAGTGCTGCCAGGAATGCTGCATGTACCAAGGTTAAAATCAGGCTGCTGGCTGGAAAAACTACTAGCTAAAAATAAATAAATAAAAATAATCACATGACATGCAACTGTCCTAGCCATGTACTCAGATGAATTTAATGTAGAATTTCAAGGGAACAGACCTATAGTAAAAATACGAAAGCAGGGAGAGTAACGTATTTCCTTACTCTTGGTGTGATGCCTGTTGGTGTCCTACGAGCCTGCTCTGTCTCCACTACAATGATCTGTTCTCTCCCAGTACAAATACCAGTTCTAAGTTAAAAGCTGGATTTTCTTCTGGCATTAGAAATTCAGATTCAGAGGAAAAGATCTCAGTGCTCAGATATTACTGATTTATCACCTACCTGGAGGTTGATATTCTGCCTTACAGTGATGGCATATGGTCCCTGGTTTCAGGAGAAATCCATAATGTATATTGCTAATCCAAAGGCTCAGATGGAATTGTTCTAACAGTTCTAAAATAAAATTCCTGCCCCAGAGTTTAAGGTGCTGTTGCATCGAAAGCATCCTGCCTTCACAGAATGGGGAAGGCTGATATTAAATCAGTTTTTTGGGGGGTTTTTTTGTAAGGATGTCGTGATGCCCTTGATGAAAAATGTGTGTTCTTTAGGACTCCACCATTATTAATGATGTGTATTTTTAACAAGATGCTCAAGATAATTCTAATCTTGAATGGAATCAGTGCCTTTACCTCAAATTGACACATAAAAAGCAGCTGGGCAAGAGCACCAGAAGAGAAAGTGTTAGTTACTTATCAAGAGGGCCAGCATCTAATATTCAATGCACCCTTCTACTAATTAAGCTCACAAACAAGTGAGCTTGTTATAACAACCTTATAAGATCATCGCTGTGGGTTTTTTTCCCAGTTAACTATTGCACTAACGAAGCATTTTTGCATGAGAGACACACATACAGTATTATATATTAGAATTTATATCTAATTAAATCAGAGGGGACACAAAGAGTAGGAAAGTTCAGTGGAGATGAACATAGAGAAGGAGCCCAAGAGCTGCCGAATCATCTTCCTGACCAGCACCACCAGTGCCCAAACCCTACTGGTCACCACAGCACACCATTAGTTACCTGGAGATCCAAACTCAACCACAGACTCTGCAAAGGACAAGGAAATATCAACACTGATGTTCTGTTCTGCAGAATTGAAAAGCCAAACTTAGCCATGCCAATCCTTTGCCGTGACTGATGTGGTGGTGAAAGCCAGGGAAAACCTATGAGCCTGCCAAAAATCCAGGCTAAAATGTCAGGATACCTCCACAAAGCTCTTGAGCTGTGATGTCTCAAGGCCATTCTGACCACAGGTCAGGCAGAACTGAGGATGTCTGGTCCCATAATTCAGGCACACTTGAGGAAATGACAGTAAATCTAGAATATCTGAGAGCATAAAAAATTCACGTGATTATCTGAACTAGCTGTTAATATTTTGCTTTCTGACACCCACAATTTAAAGAACTGCTGAGAATTTGTGTGAGATATTAAAAAACATGTAAGCAACAAATCTACTTTATAGCCCCTACCCCCTTTGTATTTTTACTAATCAGTTTGCAAATTAAAAAGGCTTTATGGAAATGAGATCATGAGCATATTTTATGGGAAAAAAATCATCTCAGAGTGGTAAATGCAGTGGGAGTTGCTTCTGAAAATCAGTGCTTGCTTAGAAAATGCTGTATAACCTATGAACACACACGAGTACGACTCATTAGATACTGCCAATTTTAAATTGTTATTGACCACACAGAATGCACTCAATTCACTTACTGTAGTGTAGCACATCCTCACTTTGAAGGTTATTTATTACAATTTTACTACATTCAGGCAGAAAACTTATCCCTTAATACTGACAACAGCTCACCTTGTTCATGAACATGCACAGCCCCATGTCGGGGTGATCAGAGCCTTAAAGCTGCTTTCCAGTTCCACATCCATGCAGAGTCTCACAGGCAAAGAGAATTGGGTGTAAAAATAACAATTCAGTGATCAAACAGCAAATCTTGGTGTCCACTTTGCTGGATTTTACTCCAGAAGTAGTTTTTCCAGCTAAATCTGCTGGATTTAATACAGTGTAAAAGGGTAAGGGCCATTTTCACAGTCTGAATTAAACAGAGGTGGATTTAAAAGCTGAAGGCCTCCAAGTCCTGCTATATTTGGGTGCAGATCTGAACTTCTATATCTGTCATTACAAGAGATTTTTGTGCTGGAGCTCCACCACATGTCCCATTCCCCAGACTCTGCACATCGCTGATACCTCGTCTCAGACTCAGCCCACATCAAAAGGAGTGAG
Source organism: Manacus vitellinus (assembly GCF_001715985.3). NCBI lineage: Eukaryota > Metazoa > Chordata > Aves > Passeriformes > Pipridae > Manacus > Manacus vitellinus. The sequence goes on from NW_021940541.1 coordinate 2,568,173, forward strand.
TTAAACATCTCACAAAACCCCAGCCTTACCTCATGTTTATGACATCCATGGGGAAGAGAAGCAAGTTGTGTTATTTTTGCCTGCCCATGATTGCTGTAACATGCCTATAAATAAAGCCCACACAGCTACAAAATTAAACCAGTTTAAAAACAAAAGCATTGGAAGCTCATTCCATCTGGTCTAAGTGAAGAGGAATTGTCACAAGTTAAAAAAAAAGCAGGCTTTGCTTGTTTTGTGCACTTCCCCACCTTCCCTGCTTGTTTTACACCTTCCCTTCCTCACCTCTTCCATTTTCTTTTTTCCCAATGCTCATGCCAAGGTTGTGATCCTGTTGCTTGGAAGGATTTGGTCAGGTGAAAGCTTATAAAGCCCAACCGTGGTGGAAATGACTTTAAAAACTGGAAAGGGGACTCTCTGATTCTCAGTACAAACCCACTTAAGCAGGTGTGTCAATTCAGGGCTATATTTTCAAGTTAGGGACACGAAAAATAGTTTTGGTTTGATTAGTTGCCTCCTGGGAGAAGGAAGAGGACAGGATTCAGTAAAATCACTAATGTTTGTGTATTTATCTACAACGAGCCCAGTGTCTCCTTCAAACCATTAGTGATTGGGTTGTTCGTGCCCATTTTGTTATTATATTCATTATTCTCTGCAAATGCCAACAGAAAGGAATGAGGAGACATCCACGAGTGAAGAAATTTAACTTGTGGATCAGTTTAACACATTTTTGTGTATCAAGGCCATCAGCAAATAAAACACAGCGATATCCCTGAGGAGCTGACAGAGAGACAGATAAAACATCCCACTGCTGGAGAGAGTCACTCAGCAGAAATTATGCCTGAACTGCCTGGTAACACTGATAACACACAGCCCTTCTTGCAGACTGAGCCTAAGTTGCTGAATTCCAGAGGAATCTGTGTATTTTAGGTAGTTCTAGTTGAGCAAGTCAGTGAGAATAATGTGTTACATTCTCGCATTCACACCTTGTGATAAAAGCACACAAAGCCACAATAAAGGGGATGCAAATTATCTGTCTGGTTGTGGTGCCTCACCCAGACAGTTCTGGAGTTATCACCCAATTCTCATTAATAATAGGGGAGTTCTCAGCCACCATTCTGCAGCTTCACAGGCAGAGTACATAACTCAGACAAAAATATTCTTAACAAGGTCTTGAATTATTTCATGCACTTCCTAATCATCCATATCACAAACAACCCATCCTAAAATCCAGAACCGCAGAATCATAGAATGGTTTGGGTTGGAAGGGGTCTCAAAGACCATCTGGTTTCAACTCCCTGCCACAGGCAGGGACACCATGATTATTTTAAGGTCTTATTCCACATTGTCCCAGGTCCACAAAACCTGGGAGCATTGTGTTCAACATCTCCACACCATCTTTGCCTGCTCTCATTGTTTCCCTGTTCATTCTCCACACAGTTCTTCCCACATGGAACCAAAAACATGTTCCCTGGTGACCTGGAATGAGCTGTTTGCACCTGTGCTACCCATCAACTCCGAGCTTTCTCCCGAGTCCTCATGCTGGATGAGAACTTGAGGGTCTGGGAGTTGAGATTCGGGGCGTTCACACCGATGTTCGTATTTAAGATAACTTCCCCTCACATCGGAGTTTGGCTCTCCCTTCATATCATTTCGAAAGCATCTTACAACTAGTTTTTATGAAGATTTGCAGCATTAGGGACCATTATTCCCCTGCAGCACAGCAACCGAAGCACAGTTTTTTGCTCTACTGTATCCCTCTTTTTGGGTAACTAAACTCATTTTTGTACAAGCCTTTGCTGTAGCAAAGTCAGACTGATCTGTGCACTTTCCCCAATATCAGCACGCTCAGATCCAGCTGTACATGGATAATTCACAATTCCAGCAGAGCCAGAACCTGCTTAAACCAGAAACTTCAGGAATGTGCTGCTCGAGAAGGTGAAAAATGACACAGCCTTTATTTCAGGGTACCTGCTGACAGCACTGGAGAGCAAATACACTCCTTGACTGAGACTATTCCCCAATTAATATCCCGCTAATGATGTCAGGTTTTAGACCTAAATTACCCAGCTGAGTTGTTTAACACACCTTCACACCCTCCCAAGCTTGTCTGCCTGTAACCCTAATCCAGGCAGAACAAGCTGACAAGGCTCTGCTGCTTTCCAACCACTGACCTCAGGAAAGTCATTCCTGGCTGTCATCTCCCATTTGGAGGAAGCTCCAGCACAGGCTACACAACACCCTTTCCATAGGCTGAGTCACCTGCATTCCCAGGGGAATGCTCTGATATGCATCTCTTGTGCTGCTGTGGTGCCTCTCTGATACCTCACAGCAAAATTCAGGATGCAGGATCCAAGCCTGGAGCTGGAACCTGCATCTCCTTCTTCCCCTTTACCCAATATTTGTAAATCTATGATGAAGGAAAAAAACCAGCTGCAGTTGCTGTAGGAGCTCACAGGCCATCCCTGAAGGTATTCACATCCAGGTTGGACTGGGCTGGGAGCAACCTGGGATAGTGGAAGGCGGCCCTGCCATGGCAGGAGGTGGGACTGGATGACCTTCAAAGTTCCTTCCAACCCAAACCATTCTGTGAGTCTGTTTTCAATCCCCAGCAATCAGATCTCTCTCTCCAGAGCTCCAACAGTTTTAAGACCTGTTGGTCAAAGCTAAGGAGCAGAACTGCTCTTTTCCCCTGTGGTTTGGCTGTTTTTTTCCTTAAATACCCAAAAAACCAATCGATGTCGACTCAGAACAATTAACACTGAGCATTCCCCAGTAATGCAGATAAGGAACTGTCCTTAAGCTCTTGTTTTTAACAGCCTGCCCTTTCAATTATTTAACAGAAAGGCCCATAAAAATGAAAAAGCCTTGCAGTGAAAGTAGTGTGGCTTTTGGACTCCTGGAAGACAGTGCAGTGTAGTGAGAGCAGAACTGAGAGTGATTCTCTCAGCAACACATCCCCAGCACATCCTTCTCCTGCCAGTACCACTGGAACCCAGACAAGGAGTTGCCCAGATTTCCATGGCAAAATAATGTTAATAAACCTTTGCTCCTCCTATTCTCCATAAGCTGCAGAGCACAGTAAGAAAAAGCAGCATAATTCTTGTAACAGTTCTATGATTTTTCCAGAACACTAAATCCCAGCAAATGTTTGGCATTAGAACACTATGAATTCGCAGGGAGTATCTTCTGACATTGCATTTGTTCCAGTAGGAAGTTAATAGTTATTAATTCACCCCATAAGTCTGCACTGTTCTTAATGCAAGTGCAAACCTCCTGATAATGGTACTATTCATTGCAAAATTCTACATAACCCTTATTTTCCAGGAGTTTATCACGTTGAATGGATTCCTTTTAATTTTATGCACAATATAGGAAGCAACAAAACCTAAGTATTATTAAAATTTGTGTTCACAAAGCACAGTAGAGATGTCAAAATTAGAGGAAATTGCATATACCAGCTGCATTCAGCTGGTTTGGCTCATAAGGAAATTCTTAAATAGTTTATCCTCCAGTAGATTCCTGTTTTATCTAAAAATTCTCCAGGCATATTAAATCGTACATTTTATTTGTTGCCATTTAGTTCTAAAGCTGAAGCTCACAAAAGCATTTAAAGGCATTTATTGGGTATCTCAGCCATTAGCTGGGATATGATTTTATACATCATTCTTCCAGAGCCTGCCAGTGGATGGGAGGGGAGAAAAGACAAATCAAATGCCATATGATCCTGTTTATTCCAAAGCAAAGACTTCCAAGGCACTTAGAAATGCAGCAGGAAGAATGACTTCAGTAGTGAGCAATAAATAAGGAGGTTCAAGAGAGAGAAAATTCAAGTTTGGTGCCTCGGGGTTTCCAAACAGAGTTAAAAAAATACTAGTTTGACATTTAGCAGGACTGCAAACTCTGTTATTCTACATGAACAATTCTGTGATAAAATGATGACAGGCTGCTCCACCACGTCACTTTTCCTAATAAGAGTCAGCAGTACTTTTTACCCCACAAAAACTGGGCACACCTGCACCCCTGAATTTATCTGCAAGTCATAATTTATCCTCAGTCCTTATGTATTAAAAATCCATAAAACTTTGTAGCAGAGGTAAACTTTCTGCAAACAACTAATAATTAAAAGCCAATTCATATTTTCCAGCATTTTTATCTTGTTACTGGACATTGCTTTTTAATATTTAGGATAATACTATATGATTTTTAAGATTTTTTTTAAAATAACGAAAAGACTCCTAATTTAATGGAGTCAAAATGAATGGGATATTTAGAATTAACATATTGTATTTATTTATACGAAGTAAATCTAAGTTTCTTTCAAATCTTTATTTTTAACAATAGAATTGTATGATATTCTATGTATACACTAACAAGACTTACAGATTTTTGAAAAACAAGCATTTTCTGGTAGTATTTAGGCATATAAAAATTCCAAGTGAGGCAGCAGGGATCTCTCACAAGGAAGCACAACCTGGATATACTCAGGAGCTCCAAGATGTTGCAGATCACTTCCTTCACATGGAAAAGGCCAATTATTTGCAACCCTTTGCATGATTTTAAGCTATTACAGCCATACACAAAATCCTGTGTGCTCTTAACATGTGCACAGTTGTTTTCAGTTGCATCTCCAAAGCCTTCATTTGGTCTGAGAACACAAGGAATACATGGAATCTGTGCCTTCCATCTGCATTTGGAACGTGCAAAGTTTAGGTCCAGTCTGTATTAACACATTGTGAGTCTGCTTCTGGAGCATAAAACTGACAGAAATAAAATTTAAATTACATTTAATAATATAATAAGAGCTCCAAATCTCTTCTTCCTTCATTAACTAACCAGTCTGGAAATTCCACACTGTAATTCCCCCTCCCGGGGCAGTGACTTTGCAGAGTTTTGGATGCAGAGTGAAGGTCCTGCAAAGATCTGTACCTAAACTTTACCTGCTGACATACCCTGGAACAGGACTGTTGGTTTCCATAATTCCCCTGAAGATTTTATACTAACTTAAGGCTTCTCTGTGTATCACTTTATTATTATTATTATTATTATTATTATTATTATTACTATTACTATTACTATTATTATTATTATTTAATAGTTTATTTCCATATTCAAACATAGGAGAACACTCCTTAAGGGTAATCAGCCAGAAGTTTATAAACAAATCAAAACTAAAACCAGAAAAAGTAAGCTGTGTGATAACTTAAATATTTAGTTTAGCAAATTGGGGTTTGTTGGGAGTAACTACAAACAGTTGAAATCTATTATCTGTATGAAATTGGCATCTGCAACTAAAATTCAACTTCAAAGCTTGACAGAGAGAGCCACAAAGTCCGTGCTCATGCAAACTGAGAAACTCAGTATCCGAAAGTATCCAAAAATCCTGAGGAGAGGACGCTTTAAGTAACTCAAAATTGGAGGCAACACCTCGTCCAACCCAAAACTGAAACCAAACAGGAGGTATTATATAAACCCTTCCCTGTGAGGTGTTTAACTCACTATCCACTCTTTGCTCAGCTGTTCTTTTATCAGCTGAGCCCAGAGAGTTCCCCTTGGAGACACCGAGAGCCGAGCGAGGCTTAGAAAAAAATCGAGTCCTTTTGGTTGTTGTCATTCTTAATCACAGATATCTATGAAATTATTACTCCAAGCTACTGGTGGGAATAGAAAACTCCAGATCAGCTAAATCAATCAGGCATGGGAGGTTGGGAAAGGGAGACAAGCAATTTTGTGAGGAATCAATTTATTGGCTATTAAAGACATGCTTAAAATTAACTGCAGAATACAGTTCCCCGTTTATCTACTCCGGAGAACAGCTCCTGGTTTTATCTGGGTTAGGGACTCCATGTTAAGTCATTCCAAACAAACCCAGTGATCCTGCAGCCCCAAAAATGATGGGATTAAAGGGGTAGTGAAATAACCTGGAAGTCGAGACAGGGCAGAGACACTCATGAAATATCAAGCCAATACCTGAAAATAAATTGCACGTTAACGGATCCTGCTGTCAAATAACCAAGTGCCCGAAAACTCACTTTGACAGCTCTGAGGTATCCTCAGAGATGGCTGTAATGGGTGACTTTCAGAGCTAAGAGTCAATTTTTTTAAGCCTTTTTTTGGGTAAAAACATGTGTTCTCTTTTCAGAAGCAATTACTGAGGATTCCACATCTCTGTAAATGCAGCATTTCATTTTTGCTGCAATTTTTTGGTAGCGCAGGAACTCACATTAGCAGATTTGAACACTAATGGCTTTTATGTTCCTGTATTTAGTTTTTGGTAAACTCATTAATTTACCAGGCCATTTTGGAACATTGGCTTCCAGTAGTTCTACGTGACTGGAAATGCAGAGTTTTGGGGCTTGACAGTAGTTTTTACAACATATTTTAGTGTCTAAAGCTGATGTGTGTCCAATTGCAAGCTAATGGATCAGGTTTGTATCTCACACGGCACTGTCTTCACTAAAACATTCCAAAAACTCCACTCTAGGTAGATGGATGGATGGATGTCTGTATTTCCTACCATCCCCATCTTTGGAAGCTGTGACCCAGTGGGGCTCTGTTTGCAAAATTTCTCTCAAATAAAACCATAACTTCACTCACAAACGAGTTTATAATTAAAATACAGCCTAACACAGCCAGTACAGGACTCTAACAAAGCTCCTTAGTTATGGTTTCAACGGGAACAATAAATTCCTGACATTCATATACAGTCAATTTATTCCCTTCAAAATCTGTCTATATTTGTACATCATGTATTAAAGGCACAGAGATAACTGATCTTTCCCCCCAGCCCAGCACAAAAGGATAACTCTACTCCAATTTAATGTTCAGGCTTCCCCCTAGAAGTCCCATTTTTCACTCTTTTCCCCAAAAACAGGGGCTTGGTCACTTTGGTATCAGCTACTAGGCCTGTATATATAACATGTCTAGAGGAAAACTAGTCTGGCAACCTCAAAATCCATTATTTGAACGTTTTTGTCCTGCATTTTCCTTCCTTTTTCTTTCTTCTACAGACTCTCCACTACATCACACAGAGACAGACAGAAACTTCCCCTCCTCAAACAAGTGCAGGTCACTCACCTCTACCTGAGTCTCACAAGTCACACAGAAAGGCAAACTAGGTGGATTCTAGAATATTTCAGTTACCTGTTCAAAAATTACTGGGACCAGGGAATTAAAAGGTTAAGAAAAAAATAAGTAATGACACCTTTACACGAGATCTTTTGACTCAGACATCCAACCATGCACATCTTGTGTCTCAATATCTTTAGAGAAGTGTTATTATTGCTTTTAAAACTCATAAACATTCAATTTTCCACTGAAAATAATTTCCCCATTATGCTTTCTTAAATTAAAACTAAATATAGACCAGTCATAAGGATTGACTCCCCTGTGCTTTATAAAACATATGCTATCGTGGCACTTAACTCTTCAAGAGTTCCACATATTTTATTTAATAGACAAAGGAATTTTAATTAAAAACTTATTTTAAATACACCTGAAAGTCCCTTTACTCATTTTACATCGTACTCCAAGTCCCTCTGAGGGTCCATCTGTGGTTAAGTAGGAGATACATGCAGAATATTTGGATTAAGTGGGAATTTGGTAATTCAGCAAGTCTCAGGGAGAAATTTGTGCAATAGGAGAGTAAAAATGACAACTTCAAATGAGGTGTAAAAATGAGATCTTAACTATCCTGCTACTACAGATTCCCTTGTGATCTGAACAACCACAGAGCTGTTGGGTTTTGGTGCGGGGGGGGTTGGCATCTTCTTGTCCTTGAGGAGGTGTTTATATTTCAATGGCAGATTAAGTAATTTCTGCAAATCATCACAGGTTTGGAGGGTTTTTTTTAGTGCTTTAGGATCCTTTGGGATAAGCAGCTGTATCATAAAGGCATTTACTGCCTCAAGGAAAGGATGAGTTGGTTTGCATTTGAAGCAAACCCTTAATTGATGCACTGCTGACTTCTTCCACAAACTTCACTAGTTCATAAATTCTACGCATCCAGCAGCACCAACCAGTTGCTAACAATAATTAATCTATATTTAGATTATGTTTAGGTTTGGCTATGAGGTAAATTTTTATAAAAATCAAAATCATGACACCTCTAACGACCGATTAATTTCTTGCCAAGACACTGAATACATCAGACAGGAGAACGTGTTTGGTAAGCAAGCCCAGAGTAAAAAATAATGCCAGTGTGACACTTCTTGCTACTAAACATTTGCACTGAAGGAGAATTAAGGCTGGTCAGAGCTCTAGAGTTTTCTTTACTTGCACAAAGACACTAATTTTTCATTTTCCCTGGAGTTTTGATTAACTGTCAGGTGAATTCAGGGACTGGGAGTACGCCCTGATTTGCAGGGAAGCACGAGGGCTGAGTGAGCAGCCATGATCCCTGTCCTCTGAAAAGGGGTCTGGAAAAGCTCCTGCCGCCAGGAATCCTCCCCTTTGAGGAGAAGATGTTCACAAACCAAGATAAAAATCAGAATTGTCTAGAAAAACCAAAATCTAACACGAAGGACTATGACTTTACAGAGCCAAGAACATCGGTTGCGAGCGGCAGCCATTTCAGGTGCATCAGACAAAAGTAGCCCAAAAACTGCAAACCCGAGGGGGAAAAGTAGGAAAGCAGCCCAAATACTGCAAACCTGAGGGGGGAAATTAGCATTTGTGTTGTAATATGAGGCTTTTTGCACTGTTTTTGGCTGCAGGCATCATGGTGAGTAAGGAGCCCAGCAAATGCTTACTCACCGCCTCGGACAGCGACGTCGAGCCAGCGGCTTCCCTGGCCTTGGAGATGAAATATGCACTGGATCCCAACCGGCAGATCAAGAAACGGAACAAAGCCCTGCAGGTGAGGTTTAAGGACATCTGCGAGGCCCAGAACGAGCAGAGGGACAAGCAGCTGTCCAGCTCCACCGCCAGCACGCAGGACCCCGACAAGAGGGACGCCAAGGCCATCGCCTACAAGACGGCGTATCGCAAGTACATGACGGTGCCCGCCCGCAGGTCCATCCCCAACGTCACCAAGAGCACAGGAGTTCAGACTTCCCCCGATCTCAAAAAGTGCTACCAGACCTTCCCTCTGGACCGGAAAAAAGGGAATATTCTTAAAAGCGCCTCGACCGTGGACACCTTGCAGGGCGAGAACAACGGGTTTCTGATCGATGTGAAGGACAGGGAGGGCCGGGGCTCGGCGGAGGCTGTGCCTGGGGCAGGAAAGGCCGGCAGCCTGCAGCACGGCCGAAGTTCATCTCCCACGTCTCCGAGCGCGGCCAACGCGGCCATGCCGGCACGACAGACGGCGCCGAGGGCCTGGAAAAGCAGCGATTTTGCACAGTTCTCCAAAGAGCCGCCCTCCTCCTCCGCCCCCGAACTTGGCGCCCCGCCGGAGACAAGCCCGGCGCGGCCGCCCAGCGGGGGAGAGCAGGCGGCAGCGCCTGGCATGAGCGGCGAGGAGGCCGCCCGAGCCCCCCCTCCACCACGGGAGGGTCTTCAAGACTGAGGTGGCCACCGTTTACCTGCCGGCCTCGCAGCCTGACCTGCCCAACCTCGGCGACTGGTCGCCGTGTGCCGAGGAGGACAGGAGGAGGACGGTGCACCTGAACGGTGTCCAGCCCGCGGCGGGCGATGCCGGGGCGTGCGCGGCGCGGGCGCGGTGCCCGGCCACCGAATGTAATGACCAGCCCCTGCAGGTCGACGTCTCACCCGTGGAGGAGGGCCAGCCCTGCCAGGCGGCCGTGGCCCTGAGCGAGGAATGCCAACAAATCGTGCCTCACACCGAAGTTGTGGACTTGAAAGCGCAGCTTCAGATGATGGAAAGCTTGATCAGCTCCAGTCAGGAAACCATAAAGGTGTTGTTGGGTGTTATACAGGAGCTCGAGAAAGGAGAAGCTCACAGAGAAGGGTGAGTAGAAGCTTTTTGCGTGAGTTTAAGCTGATTTAAAATGTCTTTTCTAACAATCCTGCCCTTGAACTTGCTGACGTCAACACGCACCCGCCGCCGCACACGTGGTGCTTCCCACGCGAAGTTTTGCTGCTTTTTAGAGGCCAATCCTAGGGAAACCTGCCCCAGCACTATTCACAGATTGGTATCTGCTTGTCCTGGGACCTAATTAAGTAATTATTTAACGAAGGGCCTGTAATACATCTTGTGCCTTCTCCTCGGAGCACAGAACGAGCCGCTCTCCAAACAGGATTAGTGAGGATGCTTTCACATCAGCAACTTGCATTAACCATAATTCCTCACACGGCATGAAAAGCAGCAGAAAAACCTTAATTCTGTAAGAGACTTACCTTTTTAAGATTAAGGGATATAATTACAACTCTTAATATAATTCCATTAATGGCATGTGAATCTTGTCTGGTTTACTCTCACCTTCTGAATTTTTCATGGTATTTCTTTCAGAAGGAAATGAAATGAAAACTTTGAATATCAAAGCATTTTTTACAGCATTCACACAGCTCAACACAATAAACTCAAGCAGAAGGAAAGAAAATTGTGTTTATCCCTATCTTTCATTATTTAAATCAACCTATAAGGCATTAAATAAATACTGTAACTCAGTACAACCTTTAGTGTTTGCCTGGACAGTTCAATCCCTCTATTACATAACCTTAACAAGCATTTTGCAGACTGACTCACCTTAGTTCCCTCATCTTTATTCAATGAACACACCTCAAAATGTATGTGCACTGTTTGGGTGCTTTTAAATACTTCTGCAATTAAATCACAATTTGTCAGAAGAAATCAGGATTTTAAAATTAAGAACCCAGCAGCCTGTGCTACTTGAAGCAGCCCATGTTTTCATTTGAGCCAGAAAGGTACGTCTTTAATTTAACTCTTTCTTTAGGAATGTACAAATCACGTTAATCCTAAAAACTAAAAGTGTTTGTCATTGAAAAGTCCTGTCAGCTGTTGGACACTGCTGTCAACAGAGCCTTAGTGCTTTTAGTTAATTTTACAGTATTATCCATATCAATATCAATTATCTATATCAGCACTTTATCAAGTCCTGGATCTTCAGACTAGGGAGTCTCTTGATGTAGCTGAAAGCCACACGGCTTCCATGATCTTAAAGGTCTTTTCCGACCTAAACGACTCTATGGTTCAATTTTTTAAAATTATTATTCAGAATAATTCCCCTGCCTTTCTTAACTTACAGAAACTGCAGGAGATTTGGACAGAAGTGTCAAGCAGCGTGTCAAATCCCAAAATACAGAAAAACTCTTTCTTCATCAGAACTCATCACCTGATCCCCGAGAACCCCGTGTGCAGGAACACCCACACCCACCCCCAAAGTCACCTGCTATAAATACCTCTGCTTCCTCCAGACAATTATACAGCTGTTTTTTATCTCTTCCCAAAGATAGCACAGCAACAGGTGCAGCAAATACCTATTTTTTTACTGCCCTGACAGAAGCAGAGCTATTTAATGTAGCCAACATTAGGGGCATGCCCTTGGCACAAAACTATCGATGACTGTCTTGAAATAATTTCAACCTGGCAAAGCTGTATTAGCCCTAAAATAGTGAAACTATCCATAAACCCCAGTTCAGAAAATCTCTACAGCCTCTTAGACACACAGACTTACGCATTAGAGTCTACAAGACTATATTTGACTGAAAAGAGCCTATCTATTAGCACTCCTGTGTACTTGGAACCACTTCCAGCTGCTCCTGCATACACTCCAGACACGACCCAAACATGCCCCCTCCGTGCTGGGCAGGAAGGGTGTCAAGATGGGGAAGAAGGGAAAAGAAAGGAGATGCAAACTTGCATATTTTCTCCTGTTCTAGGAATCCTTGCATCCCAGATCCCTCATTTCCTAGCTGCTGGGTGATTTTAAAGGAGGCTGCACAGAGGAGATTATGCTCAGGCCATTGCTGTTCTCCCCTGATCACACTCCAGAGCTGGGAGAACACTCTGTTCTGCAAAGCACCAACACATCATTAACATGAAGCTTGTCTTTATCCCCATTCCCCTCAAATTAGACAACTCTTTCAATAATAGGCTGCCCCATCCTTTTATTAGAATAATTCTTTCCAGTTGCTGCATTCATTCGACACTTTTGCCACAGACACCCAGCACTGGGTAAATTATTACGTGTCTTCTCCATTTCAGCATGTTGGTCTTTTTTCCTGTTATAACCAAGTGTTAGGTCAGCTAATACCAAGAAATTAAAGCAGTGCTACTGCTCCATCTCTGTTTATTATAAAATACAAGAGTCTTCCATCTGCTAAAGCAGGAAGAAATGTTCTGTGTTTATGGACCTCTCCTGGTTTTCTTATGTATATTAAATTCCTTAGAACAACACACTGCAAGAAACAAATACAAGTAACACACTACTGGTTAAAAAAATAATTTACAAACCCAGAAAACAAAGGCACAGCTAAAATCCTTAATCAGATTTTTCTCCCTTTAAGGAAATCAGTGCTCTTTAAGTGCTGTTGTAGTGCCCTGGGACTGGTGCTCAGTGGATTCATTTTCACTAATGTGCTGTAGGTCCTGAACTGCTATTACTGCAATTCATCACTAAATGAGTCAATGCCAGCAGAAGTGTAGCAGTATCTCTGAAGACAGCAGCATCATCTCTCTATACTTCCCAAAATGTCAGTGCTACATCATCTGCAATTAGCAACAACATCCAACTCCCAACTCTGCTGAAGGAAAGGGAAAAGCCACCTGAGGAAGAGAAGCACAGCCAGCCTGTGACCCCCCCAGTATCAGAGGAAATTAGTAAAATTGTGTATTATTTCCATCATTATTTACTAAACCTTTGGCAAAGTGGCAATTCCACCTTCTATGTGGAAGCTTCTACAAAAAACCAAATTATATGCCAGCAAAACACAGATATTGCTGGATGCCTTAAGTCAGGCATGAAGAAAGTGCAGAGCTGCAGCTTCAATTAAGCTCAGAGTTAAAAAAAAATGTTGAATATTACATGATGCAGGGTTCAGCTGCACAACACAAACCCATTTTTATGCTCCAGTTTTATATGAGAAACTATTAGCAATCTACATCACTTATAGACATATTTGTCTGTATTCAGATACAGAATTTAACAAGCCAAATTCTGCTCTGTGTGAAGCACAAATGCAAGTTAATAATTCTAAAACCTTGCTAATAACATCTAGGAAATGTATTACACAAGATGAACACATAATCAAAAATATTTTGCTGCTGGAGAACAACAATGACCTGCCCTTTAAATCCTTACTGTGGAAAGGAACAGAAATGTGGGCCCTCCTCATTATACAACAAATCAGCAATTTTAATAAACAAAGTGCTCAATTTGCCACACAAAACCAAGTCACAGTATTTTGACTCTGACAGGCCAAATGCTACACATTAGACAAGAGTTAAATGAACCTGTTTAGGAGATAATTTATATTCATTTATTAGTCAGCAGTGGTTCAGGAATTTAAAGAGCTCTCAACAAACTCCTTCGAAGAGGCTTTGAAAGAACATGTTGTTATGGAGGGAATTTAAATGTCAGCTCATGCTTTTCAGTGACTAAGGGATATTTGTGGCTCTTACTCTCATTCCTAAGCAGAAAATAAACCAGTATGATGTGTCTGGATGGATGTCTCACCAAAGGGGAGAGCAGGGAGCCTCCTCGCCCAAGTACTGCCTTCCCAGCACTGCCAGAAATCATCCCCAAGGTCACAGAAACTTCTCCTCTGCCTCAACAGAGGAGAAAGTCAGAGAGCCAAAGCAATTATTGCCCAGATTGTTTGCTTTGCTGCCTTTCAGGAGCCAGCCCAGCTCTTCAGCTCAACCCAAGGAGACAGGGCAAATAAAGGCAGTAACAACCTCTGCTGTCTCGCTCAATCCATCCACACCCCCCCAAAACCCAGGGAGCTCCTTATTTCACACAAGAAGAAGGTTTAAAAGAGTTCACAAGAGCAGAGCCCCTGAAAGCCCAGCCTTTGGGAGGAATGTGCCAGTTCAGAAATGGTGTGACAGGGATTTCCCCCCTCTTTGGTTTTGCTTTTTTTTTAATTACAGACGTAGCAAAGGAGAGGTTTAACAGAACCATTTCTAAGAGCAAACCTGGAAATGGAGGGAAGCACTAGATAAGGTGAACAGCAGAAGGCAGCTGCTCTGCAAATAAAGACATGAAAACCAGAAAGAACATGGCACATTCCATCTGTGAGGCACAAATTGTGTCATATTGTGAGTGACACCAGGTTTTGGAGCCTGTAACAGCAGCCCTTGGGAAGAGGACTATGATCAATGCCTTTATTTCCAGTATTGGGATCTTTATATTCATCCATCCTGCCCTGTCCTTTGGAGCACTCACATTCCTTTTACTAATCCTCCTGACATCACCTCCTAAATCCTTCATTTTTCCCCTCTCTGGAGTTGCTGTATTTCAGATTATGCATCATTTACAGCTCATTCCCACACACAGACACACCAAAACACCTTGGAGATTGTCACAATTCACCTTCCCACGGCAGAGCCAGGAAATCTCTTTGGATGCATCTTCCTTAGCCAAGGAAAAGGAGTAATTTTTGCACAGATCAGCACTTTGTGGATCTTGTGATCCTTGGGCCGTTAATGGTTGAGTGTTTGTTGGGTTGTTTTAAAATTCTAATCCACAACTACCATTTTCTCAGCTGTTTCCACAAAGATCAATGTTAAACTGAAACATCTGACTACCCTAGAAGTAGTTTTTATTTTCTAGTTCCAACAGCAGCAGAACACCCTTCTGTGCCTTTTCTTAAAGTCATTTGTGTTACTATTCCCTCTCTTCTTGGAAGTGTACAGTTAATTCTAATTATTAATAGCTGCTCTGTCAGGCTTCACCACTGCCCAAAAGGTGTGTGTGTCACACTAAACTCTGAGCATAACCAAGCAAAATGCATTCAAAGACCATTTATGTTTTCTTTTAGGTCCCTAAAGCAGTTTTGCAAGTTCTTTGCCTGTGGAGATCCCATCTCCTTGTCCTGTGCTCATTCCCCAAGTACAGCTCATCCCTCAGATGCTCATTTCCCCTTCTCCCAAAGCAGGATCAGTGCTAAGATGTCACAAAAATCCATTTACCTGCCCTCACCATGAGAAATTTGGTTTTCCAAGTTATAAACCAGCCCTTCCATGCTTCCCCCCAACATACTGATACCTCCTCACTGGAACTATTCCATCATATCCCAAAACTCCCTATTTCCTCATGGAATTATTTCAACACTTGCTGTCAGTCCACATGACCACCCTTGAGCCCTTAAAATTCTCTTATTCAAAGAAAAAACAAATGAAACCTGATTAATTATAACTGATCACTGAAAGATGCAGTATCATTCAAGGGAAAAGATCCAGGATCAGCCAAGGTTTAACCTCATATTCCATTTTTTTCTGAATTAGCACACTAAAATCACTCTGGAATTAGATCTACAAGGGCAGGTAACATGAGTATCTCAGAGCACAGTAACTCACAGGCCTTCAAAACATGATGAGATTTATATTTTTGATAGGATTTTTCATTAGAGTTGGACACATTTATCCTGTTGCTGATAATCAAAGCTTCAGATCAGATTGTCAGAGTGGATAAAAAGGTCAAACTTTCACAATTCACAGACATCCTGGAGCATTAATGTGTAATAATTCAGAGTACCTGGACACGATAACATTTAAGATAGAGAGCACTTAAATAATCCTGCTGTCACAGCCAGTTTATATCCATCCTTTGTGAGGAATAGAGTGGTGGGAGGTTTTCAACAAGCAAATGATGGACGAAAAGGAAAAGTGAACCCTTACCAACAACCAGTCCATGGAAAAAAAGATCAAAAAAAATATTTTTTTTTAGCAAAATTACTTGATCTTAATACTCTGTTTTCTCAAAAAAAAAAAAAAAGACACTAAGAACGTTCTGAGTCTCAGAAAATATAACTTACTTTGCTAATACAGTCCAGCTTTTTATCTGCATACACTGGACTGGCACAATTCAAAGGGAAAGTACTTGAAGTGCTCAGAAAAATGATTTGATTTCTATCTGGTTGCTATTCACTGGACTTTAAAACCAAGATGAAATGTCATTCCCCACCACACTTCCCTGTTTCAGTCGGGATCAGCAGCTCTGAAGGGAAATTAAGGCTCAGGACTTTTCCAGCATAGGGACACAAAGGCCAAGAAAAGCAAATTGCCACAATTCAAATCTGGAAACACTGGTGAAGTCTTATACTGAAGGATTAAAACCAGTGTAAGCAAACAGTTCTTGCTCAGGATATCCACAGGAATTACCAGGGATCAGGAGCTTTCCAATGTCACCAAGCTGCCCAAAACACCTGCAAGGAGAGTTTTCCTGCTAAATCGGTCTTCTTTTAAAAAAGGATGACAAGGTACTGAATTCCCAGGTTTCACAATTAGAATAATCCTTTAATAACTGCATTTTGGCTCTTGGCAGTATCAGGATGCAAAGAGACAGAGCCATGAGCCAGGTGCCTGTGCAAGCAGGGAAAAATGAGACCAAAAGGAGCTTTCCAGTGTTAAATTTCTCACTGCTCTTCGTTCACCAGGAGATGAAACAACAGAGTTCTAACTGACAGCTGCTCCTGAGCCCCTGTGCTTACACAGAGGTACAACTATCTCTCCTCTTGACTGGGGAAAAATGGGGAAAAAATAGGAAGAAGACTTGTCTGAAGATGGAAGTGTTTTGTTTTTAAACTGTTGAGGCTCCAGCTACCCCGGGTTCCAGATCTGGGGCATGAACATGCAGTTCAGTCTTAAAAAAACTCCTGTGTAACATACCCAGGGAAATAAAGGTAAAGAAACATCAGAGATGATGGAGAGCTGAGCTGGATTCAGATCTGGGGGGTGGAACAAGATGGTCTTTAAGGTCCCTTCCAACCCAGACCATTCTGGGATCTGTGGACTGAGGAAAACTTCTCTTTTAAGTGGGGACTTCCCAGGCTTGGATCTGTCCATCCTCCCTGCATCCCACCTCTGTGTCACTGCTGGGTTCTTAATTACAGACCCAGGAACTTTTCTCGCTCAGATCTTAAAAAACCTAAACTTTCTACATTGTTTCATAGCTCTTACAGGCTTCTCTTTGAGCTTTGCCAAACAGAGGAATTTTGAAGACAGATGAAGACAAAATTCCCTGTCATGGAACCATTTTTCCATGTTACAAGCAAGCCCTGGGAAAAGCAGCAGTTTGTAGAATACTTGAGTGAAACTGGGACAATTCTGAGCTTTCCGTGACAGTCTGTGGTGATGGTTTTTGCATGTCATGGAGCAGCACTGGAGGGATCAGTTGTGTTACAGGTCAACTGGGAAGGAAAAGTGCCATTCCAAGGGAGGCTGGAAGCATCTCCAAACATGCCCAGCTGTGCTGAGCCCTCTTTATTGATGATGAGGGGGATGTTTTTCACCACCACTCGCTGCATGAACAATGGATGAAGGAATAGTACCATTTTTTGTCTTGTTTCCAGTATCACAGAATGGTTTGGGTGGGAAAGGACTCATTCCACCCCTCTCCCATGGGCAGGGACACCTTCCACTAGCCCAGGTTGCTCCAAGTCCCATCCAACCTGGCCTTGGACACTTCCAGGGATGGGGCAGCCACAGATTCTCTGGGCAACCTGTGCCAGGGCCTCACTGCCCTCACAGGGAACAATTTCTTCCCAATATCCCATCTATATCCACCTTCTTTCAGTCTGAAACCACAGGTGAGGTGTGTGAGGTCTAGTAATTCCTCAGGAGAGGCTGGATTTAGAGACCAGCAGAGGTATTCTGGCATTAACAAGGCAGTTTACACTCTGGAGTAGTTTGAACCTGGCATGACTTAGCTCATTTCTTTGGTAAATTAGAGGGCATTTCTTTGCTTCATTGTCATTCATGCAAGCTCAGAAAAAATTCCCAGGGATGGGATCTGTAGCTGTGTACAAAGCTCAAGCAACTGCCAAAGTTCTGCCCTGTGGATTCTCCTGTACTGCAGTAAAACCTCAAATATCATTATTTAAGGAGATGAGAAAACAAAGTACCAAGACCATCTCAAGCTGCAACAGAAAGAGTTCAGCACTTCCAGGGTCCTTCCTGATGATTTTTTCTCAGTTTCCCATCCTTGCAAGTACAGAATCACAGAATCCCTGGGGTTGGAAAAGCCCTCCCAGCCCATGGAGTCCACCCTGTGCCTGGTCCCCACCTTGTCACCCAGCCCAGGGCACTGAGGGCCACGTCCAGTCATTCCCTGGCACCAGGCACAAGCTCCACACAAGCTGCAGGATCAGTGGCCAGCAAATGTGCTCCCTATTCTTAATTTTAAACAAGCCTGGCTGCTGCAGTTATTATTTTAAGCCAGTGTAGGCTTAGAGATATAATGCACACGGGGTGTTTGAGCTTGCACTGAAATCTACATCACACTGAATTAATGAAAAAATACCCCAAATTTGTATTTCTCTCATCCTTCCTCCTTTAGAGAAACAGTGCCTGTGAGCAGGACTTAATTGAAATGTCCAAGCCAAGCAAAATCCAAGGAGTTGTGTTTTAAGAGTTACTCACTCTGAGTAGTTGAGGAACTCAGGGTGGGAGCAGCAGGGATGGATTTTCACCCCTGAACAAGCTATTCCCAAAAAATTAATCTTAAAATTCAGTGGATTTAGGGGTGGAAGAGCACTGGGAAGTGGGAAAAGGAACATCACCACACTGAAGCTGCAGTAAAGGATGGATGGTGCAGCAGATCTGATGATGAGCTGCGGGTCAGCAGTCTCAGGGTACCCAAGAAACAGCCCTGAGGTCAGGAGGAAACCACAGCAGAGAGATTTGGGATGAAGGAACAGACCTCATCTTAGCCTAACCACCAGAATGTGCTCCCAGATAACTCCTGGAAGTGCTTGGCCTAACAATTACACACCATCAATACAGTTGTTATTCAGCCAGAGCAAACAAATTCCCTGAATTATTATTAATACAAAGATTTGACATTTTAATTATCCTCCTGATTTTTCTGATGAGACAACAGAGGCACAAATATTCAAGAGAGATACAAAACCTTGTATCCACCTAATTCCTGTAAGATTTCGTGATTTCACTTGAAATACATTTTAATTCTCTCCATTCTCGGTGGGTTTTTAAAATCATTCAACGGCCCTATTAAAATATGTATTTTTTTTTTTTTTAAAAAACACTCCCTGACTAACCTGAGGATAATACAAAATGTATTTACAGGGTGAAAGCACTTGAATTGCTGTCGTGGGAGTCGTGCCATACACCCACAGTGCAAATACCTCAAAAAGAAAATTAGTCATCTGCTTCCAACTGTCAGGATTCAGGAAAAGACAACAAACTACTGTCTTGGAAACAGCCTGAAAAATGTCACCATTGAGCTGCTGTACATTGCAGAGCATTTTCAGAAACCAAATCAATAATATCAGCCCTGGAATAAGAAGGGAGAGAGGAAAGAGTGTTCAAGTGGGGAAGTGTCCAAGAGCAGGCTGGATGGGCTTGGAGCAACCTGGGCTAGTGGAAGGTGTCCCTGCCCATGGAGATGGTCTGTTGGAGAGAGGAAAACTGTTCAGTAAGATTTACTTAATCCTCAGTGACTCCTTAAAGAAAACCAGCCAGGAGCACATAAGCTGGGATCAGTTCGACCTCTGTGGTTCTCTGAGGGCTTCCCAACTCCCAGGGGAAAACAAAACCAAAGGAAAACAGGAAGAATAGAAAAAAAAAGCAGGGAAAATGGAAACATTTTTAGGTGAAACCAAGGAGGAAAACCATAAAAAACCTGAAACCCCAAAGCTCCCCTGAAAAACACAGAATAATTCCATGTTTCCATCCAGCAGAAAAGCCTCGAGGTGATTGCTCAAAGCACAACAGCATTCCTGAGTTTTTGGGGCTGTATAACTCTCATCTATAAATGAAAACTGCTAATTAATAACTGTCTTCTTAATGAAAACACAGCAGCAGAAAGGCTAAAACAATTTTTTTCTCCTGGGCAAGTGATTTTTCAGAACACTTTTACATGAGCCAAAGGTTGACTCAAGGTGTTTACACCTGCACAGACCTGCTGGTTTGGTGGCAGAACAGAAGTTCTTAAGGGAACCAGAGGTTTTCATCCTACAGAAACAGGATTTTGCTGACACAAATGCATTTCTAGGAGGTTTCCATTGAGCTAAAATGGTAAATCTTTCCTAGGTCAGACTAAACTTCTGTGGCTAAGCAGGATTTATTTTAACCTACAGAGGACATACAAGAGATTTTCCTGCACTTTATGTGGCTAAAACATGACTTACTGAAGTCATAAGGACAACTAAACCACTCATGGCACAGTAATCTTATTCTGCCAAAAGGCAAATTATGTTAATAACAGCATTGCTAATTTTCTCCTGAAACACAGTTTTTAGCAATATTAGCTCCGCAATACTTTAGGAAACAAAGTTTTTAAAAAGTTCTCCACCAAACCACTGATTTTTAAAGCATTATTCTGTACAGACAGGGAACATTAGGCCAGGTTGGACATGAATTGGGGCAACCTGGTCTAGTGGAAGCTGTCCCATGGCAGGGAGGTGGAAGGAGATGATCTTTGAGGTCCCTTCCAACCCAAACTAGTCTGTGATTAGTGTGTTTAACTAGTTGTGCTATAAACAGTCCCAGCAGGACCAGGAAATATAATTCCCATTTATACAAAGCCTTAAGCAGGACCATGGTCTGCACTTCCTCAGAACTGTCACTTCCAAAGCACTTCAAAGGCCCCCTGCCTGCTTCAGATCATTTGTTTCACTATATTGTAATAAAAACATCAAGAAAGAAAAATTCTCAAAGTCTGTTTATCCTCCTTGGTGGTGATGATACATCAAAAGTGTGAGGAGCATAAGTATCATCCAGATCTATATCCATCAGAGCATCAACACACTCTGAGGCACAGCCACTTCTGGAAAATTGTGCCATTAAGGAACTCAATTAATCTCAAATATTCCCTGCATCCCAGCAGACAAGAGAGGACATCCAGATGTAAGAGGTCTAGCCTTCTAAATTGCTTTTTTGCTTTGTTTTTAATAGGTGTCCATTTAAAAACAAATCAGCACACACAGATCCAAGCTTCCCTCTCTCAGCTCGACATTGTCTCTAATTTATACAAATGTTCAGATGCAAAGATTTTGATGTTACAGTTGGTATTTAAATAAAAAAGCCTCAAGCAAGTGCACAAATTCTGGGTTTCCCAGGGATTTAGAGGGTGTAATCCCCTTAGGCTGCTCTGAAAATTGCAGCCTATTCTTAGTTACTGCCAGTCCATGTCAGCAAAATGGTTGCTCTTCATTATAATATTTTAATACTTTGGAAGTGTTAATTGAGGTTAAGCTCAGGTTGTGCCCACAATGCTAAAAAAAAAAAAAACTGCAATAAAATGAAAGCCTCCTGAAAATAATATGAAATGTAGATAGGAAAAATATGTGGA
Source organism: Manacus vitellinus (assembly GCF_001715985.3). Lineage (NCBI taxonomy): Eukaryota > Metazoa > Chordata > Aves > Passeriformes > Pipridae > Manacus > Manacus vitellinus. The sequence goes on from NW_021940541.1 coordinate 2,589,568, forward strand.
AAACTTGGTGTGGAGATGAGATCTCCTTCCCAAGGGGAAGGACTTTCAAATCCAGGTTGGATGGGGCTTGGAGCAACCTGGGATAGTGGAAGGTGTCCCTGCCCATGGCAGGGGGTGGAATGACATGAGCTTCCAACCCAAACCATTCTAGAATTTTCTGATTCTGTGACCTGCCCATCTCTGCACATCCACACAGAAACAGAAAATCCAGGATGTAAGGTATGGAAGGATGAAGCTACTGCAGTACTGACTTCTCCTTAGTGCACATCAACACACTTTAGATGCTATGGTGATAGGACTAAAAAAAAAAAACAAAAACAAACAAACAAAAAAACAACAACAAAAAAATAAACAAAAAACCCAAACAAACAAACAAAAAAAACCACAAAAAACCAAAACAAAACAAAAAAAAACCCTCACAGTTACTCAAGTCTATTTTCTTCATTGTTTTTTGGGAAAGAAAACCCATAAGGTAGCACAGGTTGTAGCCAACTAACTTGGAAAGTAACCTAATTAAACCAAAACATCTCCTTCAGCACCCTCAAGATGCATATTTCCCCAAATATAAACTAGAACATCTTTCTGACGTTTCTTTGGCGATCACTTTTATGTTTCTGATTTTTTGTTTTATGTTCACTGAGGAAGAACTGGGGAGTTCCCAGTTCCCTTCCACCAGACCAGGTTGCTGGTTGATAGGGGAAAGGCCTAGATTTGGGTCATATTCCTGAAGTCAGAAGTAGATGTTGAGAAGGAGCTCGTGTCAGAAGGCAGAGCTGGCACGTGGTGCCCTCACGCTGTGGTACCAGCACCACCATCCAGGTTGGACAGGGCTTGGAGAAACCTGGTCTGGTGGAAGGTGTCCCTGCCATGGGCAGGGGGGTGGAACAAGCTGATCCTGAAGGTCCCCTCCAACCCAAACCACTCCATGATTCTGGGATTACAGGCACATCCAACTCTCATACCGGACAGATCAAGCCCAACCTCACGGCAACTAAGCTGAACCATCCTGAAGGATGGATGGAAAAAGGGAGAGACTGAGCTTGGAGTTAAAAAACGTCATATCCTTATACATAAACCAGTGAGGGATTCCCAAAATCGAGATATTAAGATTAATACAAGCTGCAAGGTTTAGTGCTGAGATTATCTTTAGGTGAAGCACAATGCCCACGGGAGTCCCAGCTCGGAGGGAACTCCTGGCTCTCAGGCATCTCCCTCAGTTCCAAGGGAAGAATTCCACTTTGGATCTAAACCAGACCAAAAGCAACTTGCATTTCTCTAAAAAGATGACAGATTTTCTGTAGGAATCTTTGTTTTGTGAAAGACTTCCCATTTTAAGGGATTTCTTCTTACCGAAAATAATCACTGGTCTACTAAAGGACAACCAAGTTTTTGGTCTCTAACCTGACTCTCCTACACTGGAATGCCTTCCAAATATTTTTTAAGAGGAAGAAAAAAAAAAAAGCTTATTCAAAATACTGCATCATCACCCAGAACTCTGCTCTCCTTATCCTGGTATCCAGACTGTGCTCACAAACTCTTTATAGCAGTTAACGCTGATAGAAACACTATTTTTCAGGAATTCTGCACTGCAAATCAGCCTAAATTTTACATGGAAATGCTCTGCCAACAGTGAAATCCTTGCTGGCATGAAGGAGATGAATTCCATGCAAGTGTTTATGTAGATAATTATGTGAAAACAAGAAAGTAAAAGTCCAAAGCCCTGGGGTATCAACAACAGAATTAATTTATATAGAAATAATTGAATTTATACTGTACTAACACACTCCCAGAACACAGAGCTCTGAAAGTGCCTGATGGAAACCAAACACTGGGACACCATGGGGTGTTCTTGGGGCTTACAGAGAATTCTAACAGGGTGGTTCAAAGAAGACAACATTACTAAATATGTAAAAAAATCACCTATGAAAAGCTAAAATTATTCAATGAGGAAAATACTGCTTTAAGAAAATTTAATGAAAAATAACATCCAGCTAGAAAACGAATGTATCACCATAACCAGTGGAGCTTGAGAATGACAATGATGCTAAAACAAGCAGAGCTGAATGTGTCAGTTGAGAAATCAGGATTTCAAACTCATCATGCAAAAATCATCTCATTTTTAAATCCTTATATCAAAGGACCATTTTCATCAGCTTAACGAGGCTGCCTTATACGAGCAAATATGTTTTTAAGTATATGAAAATCTGGAATTATTGTGCATTTAAAGATCATCATATAATAGAATCACAGATTGGTTTAAGCTGCAAGAGGCCTTAAAATCCATCTTCTTCCACCCCCTTTGCTTATGGCAAAACCTTCTCCTCTGTTCTCAGTCCTACAGTGACCACCGCGGGTCTCAAACACCCTGATGAGGGGAGAAAAGAGAGTTTTAGCAGTAAAATCAGGGTTAGATGGGATATTGGGAAGGCCAGGTTGGACTGGGCTTGGAGCAACCTGGGCTAGTGGAAGGTGTCCCTGCCCATGGCAGGGGGTGGAACTGCATGGGCTGTCAGGTCCCTTTAAACTCAAATAGTCTGTGATTCTATAACTTGGAAGATTTTATTGAAAACCTCTTACTATTAAATGATTTCTCAAGCAGCAGAGCAGAGGCTGAACATGATCAGCACAAACCTGTGTGGAAGGAGGAGAGACTGGCACAGGAGGAGGTTGTTAATCTACAAGCCAGATAATTACTGATTTGAATGGTTGTTTGCAGGCTTACAGAGATGAATGAAAATGTCCCAACTGGAAACCAATTTTAAACAAAAAGACAAAAGAATGTGGCACCTACCACAATATGTTTATGGCTTTACCTATAAAGAGGCCCTCACAGAGTCATGCACGTTCCTCTGAGGGCAACTATTGACTATTCTTTATATCCTCAGTAAATAAAGACCTTCACCGACTCATCTGTAGACTTTAAATGTTGTATCTTTAGTAAGAGCTTTTAGTATCTGATCAATAGCTTGGGAAAAAAAAACCAACATTTTACAAGTCTAAGTTTAACAGTAGTGACATTTGAATGTCGACTTCTGAAAGATTTTTAAAAGGGGAAATGAAAAACAGGTCTTGCTTCTGCTCTGAGAGAGCATAGTAAGTACAAGCAAATATAAACTAGTGCTATTTTTTTCCCCCATCAGAAATAGCACAGAATACATTTTGCTTTGTAGTTCTTTTGCTCAGCCAAAAGAGGACAGGGTCAGACGGGATATGGGGAAGGAATTTTTGGCTGTGAGGGTGGTGAGGCCCTGGCACAGGTTGCCCAGAGAAGCTGTGGCTGCCCCATCCCTGGAAGTGTCCAAGGCCAGGTTGGATGGGGCTTGGAGCAACTTGAGACAGTGAAAGGTGTCCCTGCCCATGGCAGGGGATGGAACTACATGATCTTTGTGGTCCATTCCAACTCAAACCATTCCATGATACTATGGTTTGCCTTTGGTGTCATGTTAAAATTTAGGTAATCTGAGCATGTTCCTCCAAATAAAAAGCAACTTTTGAGGCCAAATAATCATCTAGAACACCAAGAACTCTACGTTGCCTTTGGCTTTTAGAAGGAAAGAAGTCTTAAAAGAAGTAGATTTACCCTGTTGTGAACTTCTGTCCGTCCACCAGTGTGCCAAGAGCTGTACCCAGAGCCCCAGAGCACTTGGCTTCAACACAACTTCCAACTACCCATATTCACATCTTCAAACCTTTAAAATATTTAAGAAAATTGACATTGTCAGCACCAGCTGATCATTTTCTAAGCTAAACAACCAGCCTGCAGCATTTCAGAAATGCTGATTTCTCATCTTAGGGCCAAGCACATCAAACAGTTTGGGTGTAATTTCCCATTAACACTTGATGTTATATAGGCTGGGTATTTTGTCATGTAAAAAAATAAGGCCATTTTTTTCCTACTGCTGGATTGTTCATTAGTGTACCTTGGCAAGGAAGCAGAGGAGCAGGTGCTCTGCCCCTGCATGGGCAGGGAAGGGGCAGAGATGCCCCTGTTAACAAAGCAACACTGAATTATTTGAGGTCAATCGAATAATTTGGGTGAGGAAGGTCCTGGGCTTCAGGGTAGAACCTTCAGCAGCATTCCCTGAAGTAATCCTGACTGGATCTACCTTCCACATCTTCAAAGTTCCCCACATGAGTTATTTTCCCACTTCATCTAAAAACAACCATGGAGAAACTTTGCAGATACCTGTTTGTATTTAACAAACTGAAAATAACTTTGAAAGAGTCTAAATTTGTGATTTACAGAGAAATATCAAAGTACTTATGCATAAATACTGACTTAAGAATTTTCATTTTAAACTCGCCACGACATTCATGTTGACAGGTAACTGTGTTCTTTTTAATTTATTTATTTTAATGTGTAGAAAAAAAGCAGCTGCATACCTTAAAAACCCATTTTTAATTAAAACTGACCAAATCAGAGACAATTACAGGTAAATGAGGAGTCACTGCTGTAAGAGACTTCAAACCAGAGCACAACAAAGCACAGTTGCAGGCTGGATGAGTACAGGAAATGTTACTGAAAAGGCATTTTCTTCCTTTTAAGACACAAACATCCCTAAAACAGACTTCACTGAGAGGTACAAAATTTCTAAATATATCCTATTTTGCAGTATTATATCCTATACATTCCTCCTAATATAATGCATTTAATTTATTGCTCCATGCTAAGTTTGCTCAGTGTGAAAGTGGAGAAAATATTAATCCACCTCCAAAAAAATTAATTTCTTCATGGAAGCTGAATATGCTGATTGTGGTCCTGGTTTCCTAAATGGCTTGATTTTGGTATTCAATATTAAAATTTAAAAAAGTTCTGATTGAAGTTCTGATTTTTATGAAAAAAAAAATCATAGAAAACAAAACATATGTTAAAAGAAATCAGGTTTTAATGATTTCATGTTCTGTCTTTCCAGGCTTTCGTATCGGACTGGTCAGGACACGGCGAACTGCGACACGTGCAGGAACAGTGCATGTATTATCTACAGGTAGGTTCAAAAAATATTAATATTCCCATTTTTTCCTGAGTGAAAGCCATGATTTAGTCACTAATGAAGGCTCGGTGGTTGGCCTTGATTTTTCGAATCAACACAACGTAAATTTAACTTTGCCTTATTAATAAAATTCAAGTGTAAGTCCAAATTTTCAGATCAGAAATAGATGTTCGTGGTCAGTGCTGCTGGAGCTCTGGGATGTGAGGGGCTGCAAGGTGGGAGCTTCAAGATTTTGGGATATTTAGGATTTTCTGACCAACAAGTCAACTCCAAATTTACTTTTGTACACTTCTGTACACCAAATTTCTTTTTATAGCAGTAACAACTGGACTTGGGAAATCATTTGGAGAGAGGGAATGTACAACAAAGAGAACCAGATACGGGTTAAATCCAGAGAGTTTTAGCAATAAAATCAGGGTTAGATGGGATATTGGGAAGGAATTCTTGCTGTGAGGGTGGGGAGGCCCTGGCACAGGTTTACCAGAGAAGCTGTGGCTGCCCCATCCCTGGAAGTGTCCAAGGCCAGGTTGGATTTGGAGCAACCTGGGCTAGTGGAAGGTGTCCCTGCCCATGGCAGGGGGTGGAATGAGATGGTCTTTAAGGTCCCTTCCAACCCAAACCACTCTGGGATTCCATGACTGTTAGACACTGACACTCCTACCCAGGCCTTTTTTTGGCACGTCCTTGTATCACAGTGAAGGAATAACATGACACGAGGCCATCTTGAGTCTGATGATGTGTCTCATACTGACAACTTAATTGTCCTTCTCCATTAGAGCCTTAAAAAACCAACTGAATGTTTTCCTGCGTTGCAGGAAGGAGGAAAACAAACATGTCTCAGAGTGTGTCACAAAATCAGGCACCACAGCACAAATGAAAATGTGCAAACGTGACAATTCCATGGAGGTACAAACTGAAATGAAAGTACAAATGTTGCCCAGGACTGAAAAGTGTAGGATTTCCCCCCTCATTCCTTAGTTCTCTACTCAGTCTGGTTCAGATAGAAGAGCTGAAGGTATTTATTTAGGGATTGTCTCCTCCCTGCACAGAAGTGAGGGGGAAAAAAGGATGGAAACCCTCAGCTCCATCTTCCCAACCACAACAGAGTTCTGTGCAGGGGCAGGAACCAATTAATTTCTTTATTCCTCCTTTAAAGTCATGTTTAGAGGCATATAAATAAGCAAAGCCTCCCATGCCTCCCTTTTCCTGAGCAATTTCTGGCTCAGGGCAGCCTGGAGGTACAACCCAGCACAAATCCATCAGGGAATTATTCTTGTTTCATTAGCGAAACAAAATCCAATTAGATTTTTTTTTTTCAAATCTTGACTTCTACGCAGTGGATTTCAAGTTAAAGAATAAAACCCGAAGGTTCCTTTGCTCCCTGCAAATGAAATGACTCCAGAAAAGCAGATTTGAAGCGTTTCCCTAATGGGAGATGGTGGAACAGGCAGGGCCAGCTCTCCATTCCCACCCCAACTGCCTTTGGAGTGGACATTTGCCTAAAGCCATGTTTGCAGGGCAGGTTTTAGCACAAAACAGCTCAGCTTTTTGCCAGTTTAGGAGAACAAGTGCTGCAGGCAAAAAACCCTAAAAGCAGAGACACTGCAAACCAGGGAACCACGAGAAAAGTGAATTACTGAGACAAGATAAGCAGCCAGAAGGGATAAAACAGGAATTCACTGATAAAACCAGCACTGAGACAGATTGTCTTGTAGGAACTTCTGCTCCTCCACAAATCAGCTACTCCCTGACATCTCAGAGTGCAGCAGTTCATTAGTGAGGATGTTAATTAAATCCACATGCACCTCTGCCAAGGGTTCACATGTCAAACACTGCACACAGTTACCTGATTTCTCTTCAAGGCAAAAACACCTCTCAGGACCAAAAATTAAAGCTCAGCTTAACCTGTTCAAGGGGCAGTAAAACCCGGAGGAAACATCCCTGTCACACCAGGAGGTCCTCAGTCTTGAGCTCTTTTGCCCAATTAATACATAGGAAAGACTTAAATAAAAATATAACCAAAGCCTTGATTGCACAAATCAATAATTTAAAGAGAAAACCTTCAGTTTGCCGTAATTGACTGTGTAGGTTGCTTAAATATGGTTCAATTTTGAATGCTCTAACATTAAAAAAAAATAAAAATTAGAGCTGTTTCAAATCTATATTTTTAAACTGCAGTGAAACAGCATCTTAGAGGAAGGATTAGGTTACCCAACTGCATCCTGCAGTGCCAGGTATAGCACAGGTGAGAAGGTGGAAATCCATGGAATTCAATTCTTCCCACTCAAGATGAATTTTCAGAGTATTAATATAATGTAGCACAGAAGTCAGAGACAGTGTAGAAGGCAACAAAAAAAACCCTGTTGTACTTTATAGGGTTTTTAGCATCAAAACCATCAATACTGTTAGTAAAAATTCCTTTTGGCAATAGTTATTTTGCATGTTAAATTTAAACTTTTGCTAAGATTACAAATCTACTTTTACATTGTTCTCTCTTTATATTGAAAAGAATACATATTTCTTAGTATTAAAGGAAAAAAAAAGTAAAATTTTCTCATTTTTCTTAAAAAAGTAGGAAACTGACAATCAAATATTAAACAGTATTAAAAAGAAAAGGTACCAAAGCCTGAAACTGTTTTAGAAATCAGGAAGAAAAGAAAAGCATCCACATTTAGATACTCTATTTTCCTCAAAACTCTGCTTATTTCTGCAATATGTTCAGGAACTTGGAGCTCCAGACATAGGAGTCACTGACATTTTCTTCCACTGCATCAGATGAGCCACAGACTTAAAACTGTCACTAAAATTATTCAGCATCGTGTCTTTATAGTCATTTCCAGACTGTATTTAAAATAGGGCCCAAAAATGTGATGAAATGGTATAAACAACCAACCACTTTATCATTTTCCCCATCAGTATCAATATCTCATGACCCAAGGTCACAGAACAGTTTCAAAATCATCCTCTACAAACACAACACAAATGTCCACATCTCTACTTTACAAACTAATTTTGATTCACCACTGACATTTTTAAAATAAGTTTTATCAGGGTATATATTTCCAGGATAAAGTCAACTTAAATACTGAAATGAAGCAAAATCTTGCTATTAAGAAGAAATTGCATTATTATGCAGTCCGTGTATCAATCTGAAACACCCAAAACCCCACGTGGACTCAAATCTCCACAGCCTGGTTTATTCTGTAATTATCTTTTCCTGGAACTGTCCTTTCTGCTCCTGTTTAATTTCCCAGCCTGGGTGAATTTTAATCCCTGAGCAGAAATCTAGAGGAGAAAAGGGGGCTTCTTTGTAATATTTTGTGCAATATTCTTAGGCCTTTAGCAGGAATTACTTCTGTGAAGGAGCACCTTGGAGGATTCCTGCTGGATTTCCCTTTACTGGGAAAGGTCAGGAATACTCAGTAGCTTTTACAAGGCTACCTTGGCTTCTGGAAGGAAACTTTTAGGAGATCAAATCCCAACCAATTTCTGCCTATGGAGAACAAGAATTCAACTCTGCACTATTGTTCTTTGCAGGGGAGGAATCACTCCAAGTGGTACCAACCATTACTCTGGCTGCTTTTTACTCCTTTGAAATTTTGATTTATGCTGCTGTATTTTTATTTGATATTAATCTAAGGTGGAATCACATTATTCAACAGAAAATGTATCCTTAGAATCTATTAAATGCAATTCACTATAAAATCTGCAAGAGAAATGTGTTACAATAGAGGGATAAAGCTAAAAGTTAGCAAAGAGCCCACATGTAAAGGTTAGATATTTAATTTACTAATTATTAAAATTAATAAATATAGCCATACAAAGTGAACATAAGGCATCAATCCCTAAAATTGCAACAGTCTAATAAAATCAGGTGATTAAATGATTAGAATAGTCATTTTCATCACCTTTTTATTTCCTACCCACATTAATTAATTTATATGTTCTCATCTCATCTCTAGACTGTAAGATACTTAGTGGGAAAAATGGATCTTGGTGGCTTGTTAATGCTGGCAGGGCTTTGGATCCCAGGCTTTGGGGATTTTTGGGTTGCAATAGGAAATTTAATGTGCTGGAAAGTACATTAAGGTAATTTCCAAGTGATTAGTGCTTATCTGGATCCTGTTTTTCCAAGATGTGGCACGAACTAATGCCATGTCATCCAATTAACGTGACCCAGGAAGAGACAGGATGAAATTCTTTAATTCCTGCTTCACCTATTCGACCTAAATTCAAAGGGTTCAGCTGCTCTATAAATGCTTGGAGGATTTGGGCTTAGCATTGGAAACTGCAGGATAAAAAGGTGAACTGAAGGGGTGTCACCTGAAATGAGAGCAGAGGGAAGGGCTGTCTGGAGCCTTCGCAGGCTCCAGCCTTGGAGGTGACAACAGACAAGAGGAGGAAGGACATGGAGCTGCTGGAGAGAGTCCAGAGGAAGCACCACGATGATGAGAGGGCTGGAGCAGCTCTGCTGGGAGGAAAGGCTGAGAGAGCTGGGATTGATCAGCCTGGAGAAGAGAAGCTTTGGGGCGACCTGACTGTGACCTTCCAGGACCTGAAGGAGCCCTCAGGAAAGAAGGAGAAAGACTATTTACAAGGGTCTGGAGTGACAGGACAAGGGGGATGGCTTCAAACTAACAGAGCAGGTTTAGAGAAATCCTTCCCTGTGAGGGCAGTGAGGCCCTGGCACAGGTTGCCCAGAGAAGCTGTGGCTGCCCCTGGATCCCTGGAAGTGTCCAAGGCCAGGTTGGACGGGGCTTGGAGCAACCTGGGCTAGTAGGAGGTGTCCCTGCCCATGGCAGGGGGGGGAACTTGATGGGCTGTAAGGTCCCTTCCAACAGAAACCATTATGGGATTCTATGATTCCCTGATCAAACCCTCGGCAACCTAACCCTGAATCTGAATCCCTCTGATTCAGCAATCCTGCAGTACCCAACAGATCATCAGCATCTCACAGTCTTAAAAGGATCCATGGCAATAATGTGTGACTGTGCTAGATAATAAGAAAACCCATTCCTACCTCTGAGCCTATTGCTTGATCCCCTCCCACAGTCCATATGCTTAATCCCAATGGTTATCACTCCTCAAACTCTGCTTTCAATCCCTCATAAAGGAACTAAATTAGCAAAGGTTCACTGCTGCCTGCATGCAAAAAATAAATTAACTAAGTTCTCAAAATAGTTAAAAAAACAAAGCCAAAGCCAGAAAGTCCACATCAATTCCTCAGGTCCCTGACAGAAGAGCTGGAGAGGGATTTTGGACAAGGGATGGAGGGACAGGACAAGGGGGAATGGCTTCCCACTGCCAGAGGGCAGGGATAGATGGGATATTGGGAAGGAATTGTTGGGTGTGAGGGTGGTGAGGCCCTGGCCCAGGTTGCCCAGAGAAGCTGTGGCTGCTCCTGGATCCCTGGAAGTGTCCAAGGCCAGGTTGGAGGGGCTTGGAACAACCTGGGCTAGTGGAAGGTGTCCCTGCCGATGGCAGGGGGTGAACTGGATGATCTTTTAAGATCCCTCCCAACCCAAACCATTCTTACTGTGAAGGGATTACAGACATCTTAATTACAAAGTTCTTGCTGGTGTTTAATGAGCACATCAAAATTAAATTCTCGAAGAGCTGTTATTTGGTTTTACTTGGCCAACTTTTCATAGGAAAGACTTTGATGGAAATACCAATATACAGGCACCTGCCCTAAAATGTAAAGTTCTGGCTGTAAACCGTGTAAGTACAGAGTTATTGTGGGGAGAAGACACAGAAAACCAAAGTATTTATCAGAGAGAGAATTTTCCTGTTTATAGTTGTTCACAAAACCAGCTCATCGCTCTGCACTGGAGGAAGAATTTGAGACAGGCATAGAACGTGGAAAAACCCTGACCCAGTGTTCCAAATATAACAATAGTGTAATTAAGAGAAGCTTTAGGATGTCCTGCTCAGGTGTGTGAGGCCAAGGTTTGTACTGCTGGCATTATATAATGGATTTATCTCTTGTTTCTGTCGGGCTTCTTCACAATTGTCAGGTTTTTGAAAAATATTATTACATTATCTAGGAAAAAATGCTTCTGAAGCAAATAATTCTCACCTCCGTGTGTAACAGCAGGAGAACACGGAGTCCTGGATAATTAAGTTAATGGAGTTATTACAGGGAGGCTTATGGGACAAAACCCAAGTTTGAAAGTGAAAAGAGGCACATGGCACAGAGGATATTTCAGGAAAAGGTCATTTGGAGGGAGGACACCTATAGATACTGAGGGACAGAAATAGCACTGAGCAAAACAGGATGTCAGAGCTGTGACAGGTGACAAAATCAAATTTAGGAGTGAAAGACCTGGAAAGATCTTCAGCTCTATAACAAAACTATCCATAATTCCTACAAATATGGAATTCTTGCTGAATTTAATCCATGTAAGTGCTCAAGTGTTCAAGGTTGGACAGGGCTCAGAGTAACCTGGGATAGTGGAAGGTGTCCCTGTCCATGGAATGAGATGATCCTAAAGGTCCCTTCCAAGCCAAACCAGTCTGGGATTCACCAAACCAGTCTGGAATTCTGAGAATGATGACTGATGGCGATTAATGTTTGATATCAAGAGTAAAAATAAAGTGAGCTATAGCTAATTTAGAAGGATACTTTAAAAAATTAAAGAATAAGTAGTTCTTTAATTTTTAAAGAAATTTTAAGAAAAATTAAATAATAAGAAGAAAAGTAAAGAACTGTCTTGTTATTGCAGCATAAACAGGTATAAACTGAAACCTAAGTTTGCAAGCACACGGATTATTTGCCTGAAGGGAACTGGTCCATTAAAACACCTCTAAAGCTGGATAAACCGATCTTGAGAGACACCAATCAATTATTCTGCAAAATTTACACTTCCAAATGCTGAAATAAAACGGATGTTTTTCATGCAGCCTCTTTATACCCTTCAGAAGCAAAATATTTCATTTGGATGTGAAAGGCTGAAAGCCTGAGCTGAAAATGGCAATAACATGGGGTTTGTCAGATGGTCTGGAACTAAGATGCTTTTTTTCTCTTGAGGTCTGTCTTTAATAGAAATTGGTTATGTAAAAAGTTACTCTGTTCAGCGAAGGGTTTTTATAACAATTTCTCTCTCGCAGCAATTTCCAGCAGCTCTTAAGAGCTCCCCTGCAAGAATAACTCTTGAAAGAAGTCAAAATGAACTCTGGCAATGCCAGAGCTGAAAAGGCCTTTTTTTTTCCCCAAAAAATTTATCCTGAGAAACAAACCAGCCAAATGCTGCCCTTTAAATGAGATTTAGAGAGTTCTTAGAAGAGCATCTCCTTCCTTCTGAGATTTCCTTGCTGTGTCACCAACAGCATTTTTGTGCTGGGATCTTCCCATCTCCCCACTGAATTAATGCTGCACTTCTCTAAAATCTGCTTTTTGCCAGCTAAAGTGCACACAGGAATGTGTTATCAGTGAAGACAACACTGTTCTTTCATCAGCAAGGAGGGATATTAATCAGTAGGGTCAGAATGTGCTTCTGCAGGAACACGATGCCCAACAGCTGCCTCCTGCAAAGTCAAGATTCTCCGCTTCCAGCACAGAGCTGGGAATTTTTTAATTATCCTCTTTGATTTCAAATGGCTTTTTAGTCACTAAAAACATAACGCTGGGCAAAATACTTTTTATATTTGAACTCTTACATAATGTATCTCTCTTCTCTGCTGTTACAAGGTTTATCCAAATAACTCCACATCACTAAAATGCTGACACTTTTGCTAGGGATGAACAGTTAAACCAGGCACCAAACTAGGCACAGGCTGATGCAAAACCAACCAAACACTAAACTAGGCACAGCCAGATGCAAAAAGCCCTCACACTCTTCCAGCATCCTTTTCTTTGGCTTCCCTGGAAGTCCTTCCAGACAGACTCATCAGGTCTTAATAAAACCAAGCACAAAATTGTCCTTATCCTTCTCCCAGCATCTTTGATTCCTTCTCCTCCACCCTAAGCGGAAAATAAGCCCTGCCTAAGTCAGCAGATATTCAGTTTACAAAGGTTGTGCACCAACATCCCATGGATTTCCTCTGAAATGGCTTTAAGTGTTCTGTACTAGATCCTTACTCTTTAGGCCAGACAGGGGTAGTAGTAACAAATCTTTTAAAATCTCTTTTTGGACGAGCTCCACTGGGAGCACAAGGCCTGGGGAAGCAGATCTCACCTCTCCAGTGGTTTGTGCCCAGCAAGGAAGGGCAGAAATAGCTCAGAAAACACATTTAATACTAATTCAAAGTGAATTTAAGTCCAGGAACAACAATTTCCCATTAATGATGAAGGCAGCCAGTGCAAAGCCAAGGACCCCTCAGCTGTGGAGGTGGACAGGGAACCTCTCAAGTGCCCAACAGCCACAAACTGCTACATTTAAAATATCCAGCAAAAGGTAGGGAGGAAATAAATGAACCCTAGTGTCTAAATTCCCTTAATTTCACCCTTTTCAATCCATCCTCTGATATCCAGGGCCCTCCTGCAATGGGGTTGGACTAGAGGACTTTTAAAGGTCCCTTCCAGCCCAAAATATTCTGTAATGTGATGCACAAGATGGGAAAAGCCTCAGTGCAGAACGTGGCCAGAGGCTGCTGCACCAACCAACCAAAACCATCAAGTTCCAGGATATTTCTAAGGGGTCCAAATTCCATTTCTATCATCAGACAGGATTTTTCCTGAATTTTATAACATGTTTCTTTTGATTTATAAGGTTAACTCAAAGCCCTCTGTAGTATCCTGGTGGAATGGGGATTATAATTTCATCTTGATTATGGTTCTTAATTGCTGGCAGGATTTTGTAGCCAACACAGTGTTTAGAATTCAGGAGGGAGATTTTAGAGCTTCAGCCTATTTTTTAAATGCAAGGTTGCTCTGCAAGAGAATTGCTTTTTAATTTATTTATTTATTCTCCCACACATGTATATGACTCTATATATATGACAGTAGCTTGGTGATATTTGGTTTAATTTACTGAAATTAATCTTTTTCAGGGTAAAACTGGCAAGAAATATGTCAGGTAAAGAAACTGCCCAATTGCTTATGGCCAACCTGTCAGCTTTTCCAAAAGCACAAGGATGCAGTGCCTGGCTGGCTGCTCCCAGGGCACCCAGACAGGAGGGAAAGTCAAGCCTGGAAGCCCTCAAAGATCATTCCTCCACAGGAGGAATTATTCCTCCCATAATCCTCAAGGCCCTCCTAACCCGCAGGAAAAGCTGAACAATCTCATTCTCACTTTTCTTTTGCACAATGTCCTTTTTTTGACCCTTCTCTTAAACATTTATTTTTTACTCCAATTTCTAAATTAAACACTTGGATGCTGGGTTAATTGAAATACTTTTATCAACACAATTAATAACTGATTGCTTTGTTCCTTCTCATTTCTAGCGTGGAATTGGATTTTAAACAGCAAGAAGACAAACTACAGCCAGTTTTGAGAAAACTTCATCCCATTGAGGAAACTCAGGTTGCACCTTTGCCTTATTCTCAGGAGAGCTACTCCTCTACTCCCAAGCAAAAATCCAAAACTGAATCAAAAAAGCATGGAAGATGGAAACTCTGGTTCCTTTAACCCAAGTGTGGAGTTCAAGGCCTTCTTTGAAAAATATTTGGAGTTCTATCCATCATCTCTGACAGGCTCGTGGTGGATCAAGGAGGGTTCCTGGCCAACGGCAGTGTCCAGTTCTCACCGTATGTACCAAAAAGGCCTTTGTACCTTTGGACTCACCGGAGCAAGGGGCCAGGGAACACCTTGCCCACTTTTATTTGCAGTTTGCCAATGTGGGATGTAAAACCTGAATGGAAATTTGGACAGAGATGGAAAGCAAAACTATTTCCCCCTCCTCAGATCTGAAAGCATCACGTTCTAACCTGTTAAACCGTAGGCTCCTCCCGTCCGCTCCGAAACATCACCTTGTTTTAAAGCCTTCTGGGGGGTAGGTGGGAAAAACAAAAAACAAGCAAGCCTTATGTTTGCAGTGGTGTCAGTTTTACAGATCCATGTTGATTGGGGAGTGCAGTTTTCAGCACAGAAATCCTGGACAAAGCACAATTTTTCCCGTGGCCCGAGGCCATGACGTCCCCGAGCCCTGACTGTGTGTTCCTGCTTTCACGCGACGTAGGCTCCAACCAAGCTCTCACATTCCCACACCATCTCTGATTTAGCTGTGTCCTCATCACCAGAACAACCAGTTGGTTGCTCATCTCCAGAAACTTCCCAAAATCAGGACAGGCCTTTAACCACACCAAGCTCACAGGGTCAAGGCTACAGGACAATCTTGATGTCACTTTTGGTACCCAAAAGGTCTAAACGACACATTCTGGCACAGGAAACCAAACCCAACCCTACAAACAGAACAATCATAATCTGGATTGTTGGCATTTGCCATAATTTAGTATTTTTTGTAACAGTCTTTGGAAAACCTCTCCACTATTGCAGAAGGCACCAGGAAATTTCTAGCCTGCAGCACGTGACGAAACCTGCTTGGAAAGGAGCTGGAATTTTAAATGCTGTTTATTTACTAAGCTTCTCAGATGGGTTTCCCAACTTATTATAATTTATATTTCGATCTATTAATTGTACTTGCTAATTGATACACACTTAGGGGAGAGATGTGAAGCAGTTTTTTTTTTCCTAATATTATTTTGGTTTTCCTTTTTTTAAATGGCACTTTAAATTTTGCTCTGACTTATAAACTGCAGCATTTTCCTTTAAGTGTTTGTTACTGTCATTAAACTTGCATCTAAAATGACCATGGGTGGAAAAATTCCTCATGTTAGAAGGGACCAGCGAGTGGGAATCTTGCTGTCTTTTGTTCTGGGGGATTTTTTAAGGATTTCAGATAACTTGAGTGTCATGTGACAAACTGGGGTTTGAAATCGCATCACCTGCAGCAGCTTTAAGGTACCAATTCCTCAGTCTTCAGGTGGAAGAAATGTGATCTTTAGTTTGCACACACTAAAAGTGCTGGAAGGGTTTTCCTTGACACTATTTTTTCCTCTTAGCTCAGCAGCCAATCCATTACTACAAGGAAAATGGAGGCAAATAACTGGGTTGTTTTTCCCCCCAAAAGAGCAAGAAAAGGAAGTTAAATTGGGAATACAGGCGATGTCCATGGCCAGCCCAAAATTAATTTCAGTCTGTTTTCATGGAATAAAGGCACCTTTGCAGTAAAACTTCAAGAGGGCTACGAGTTCTTGCACAGAAACAAGTATCCTGGAATCTTTTGGTGGAAGCTGAAGGATTAGGAAGGTGATCCTGTGTACCAGGAAGGAAGTGCCATTGTTTCACATGGAAAAAAAAATGTGTTTCATGTATTTTATATTGTTTTTAATTAAAAATATAGAACTGTTTACATGACAGCCCACCTGACATGGTTCAGAATATTTCCAAACTAAAAAATACTATTTTGTTTTCCCTAAGGTGAAAGAAATCTCAAATATAGACAGAACAAGGAACACACAGCAGTATCCAGTATTATTTTAAAATAATGTTAATAATTCATGAACTCTTCCGTGCTCACATGCCTAGTGTTGGGTTTTTTAAAGAAATTAAACCATCTCTCCGTGGCAATCAGTTCCAAAATCCTTGTAGTGTCACCACCTCAGTAGCTTTGCCCATGAAGCTGTTTGTGTGTGACACCAAACCTGTTTCCGTGTGGTTATTGACTCATCCAGAGCTTCTGGAATCCCGGAAAACAAGAGAGGGAATGACAGACTGGTGAAACAAAGAGCTGAAAGGGAACGTTCTCATGGCGTGTTCTGTCCATGTCCAGGCTATTTTCTTAAAGAAGTTGCAAATTTTTAATTTTTTACATTTTTTTAAAAACTGGGAAAAGCAAACATCCATCGAGTCTGGCTTCCCACCCGGCATCTCGTGTCCTCTCCTACCCTCCCATGTAATTTGTAATAAAATGTTTTTGCAAGTGTGTAAAATGTATCATATTGTATTGCCTTTAGAATCACTCAGGCTCAGGTTAGATAGACACCAAGAGAAAAAAAAAAAAAACAAACAAACCCAACCCTAATTCTTTAGAGCTTTTAGTTAAATGTGACTGACCAGGCTGCTTTCACCCTCCTCTAGAAGATCTCTGAGGAAAATGTGTTTTTACTTTCAGTGTGGTTTTGCTGCATTCACTGACAGTCCCCTGCACTTCATACACTGATTTTCTATCTGCACTTCTCCCATTTCCTGCTTCAAAATACTTTTTAGCCAATAAATACTGCAGTGATTTTATATCCCTTGCGATTTGAGTCCGTAATTTCCACGAAGCAACAGTTCCATCCTTTGGTTTAGAACTCTGAGGAAACACCATCCCTGTGAGTAGCCCTTGGTTTCTTAAAGACTAAAAATCACTGTAAAAAAATAGTTTAAAAAAAATCAGGATAAACTGAAAAAAATCATGATTAAAACTGGAAAATCCTACTGTGGGTACAGAGTGTTTGCTTTTTCTTGCCTGAGATGCAAAACCACCATCCCTGCCTTTAATCTCACTTGATGTTTTAAAGGTTAATTACTTTTTCAAATCAAATAGGGTCATTTTTCACGGACTTTCCAATCTGCTGTTAGATTATCCCAGTTCTTTAGGATCTGGGTAGCAGCACACATTATATGTCTGGAATTTAACTGGATTGCCACTGAAAATCCACCAACACAATCCGAGAGAACGAAAGGAACGGCATGAAAAATTGTCATATTTCAGCAACCACAAAATACATCTGTAGTTCACTAAAATAAGGGGAGAGCTACAAATTTGCTGGCCATTTGATGAGGAGGATGCAGCTTCTTCCCATAAATGTCCCTATCCATCACTGCATGGTGATGGTTTGACAACACAAAAAAAATCCCCCTTCACCTGCTGTGAAATTTAGTTTGCAGGATGTAATTTCAAATGATTTTGAAAGAGAAGAAAAAACATGTGATTCAATAAAACAAAGTATTTTCACATTGAAGAATTCCAGTGAAGAAAATGGAGCTGTCATCAACATTTTGGAATCCATTAACCCTGAACTAGACAGATTTTAAGGCACAGAAAGATAATTTACAAACAGCTTCAACTCCTAAATAACTGTAGCCTCAGAACTCTCCTGTGACTCTCAATAATTCATATTTTATACAGATTTGTTCTTGTATTTCACTGCCTTTCAGAAAGGCCTCCAGCCTGGAAGGTGCCAAGAGATGGATAATCCACCACTGCCTGGATTGACTGATTATTTGTCCTTAAGTTGTTCCCCATCAGAGCCACACTCTCTACTTTACTCCTGCCTCCAGCCCCTCCTCCCTGTGACCCGTGTCACCTGCATCCCACAGAGCTTCTCTAGCACCAAGGGCCACCTCTACATCTCCTGCACATGGACCTCAGATGGCTTCTGCATCTCACCACAAATCCCTTTCTTTATTTGCTGATGACTTCTGCATCATTTCTGCCCTGGTTTCACCACATCCTTGTCCTCAAGCGCAGAGTGGGGAAAGAAGCGACAAGGGAAACACTCCACCCATCAGCAAAGCCATCAAGGCCTCTCCTGTCCACTGCTTCCTAGTCACACATCCCAAGAATATCCAAAATAGGATTTTTTGCCCTGATCTCAGCAGGTTTTCACACTGACTTTGTTCCCCACAGACGTGTTCAGAGCCTGTTCTTCAGGACAGACTGTTGGGAGTTAAAATCCCAGCTTGCTCTGGGGAATTGAATCACAGAACCATGGAATGGTTTGGGTTGGGAGGGACCTTAAAGATCATCCAGTCCCACCCTCTGCCATGGGCAGGGACACCTTCCACTAGCCCAGGTTGCTCCAACCTGGCCTTGGACACTTCCAAGGATGGGGAGTCCACAACCTCTCTCAGCCCTCTTTGCTCTTTCATCTACAAGCTACATTTTTTTCTGTATCAAAATGGAATTTGATTTGTTCCATCATACAAAGGATTCAAGACTCTATTCACTATGATCACTGCATAGATCTGCCAACTAAAAGTATCTTCCAAAAATTACACAGAGGAATCCAAAAACCCCACCTGGACATCACAGGATCACAGAATCACAAGTGTTCTGGGTTGGAAGAGACCTCCAAAGACCATCTCGTTCCAACGCCCTGCCATGGGACACCTTTCACTAGACCAGGAAATTTCCTTTTTAAAATTAAATTGTTCAGGAACTACCTTGGTTTTCTTGGCTTTGTCAATGAAGCACATTCCAAGCTGCTGAGCACGAGGAGGATTCCCTTTGGACCCATCATGGCCGGTTAGCCCTGATTTATTGAAGGAGGACAATTGTTGCCTCACGCTGAAGAATTGGAACCCAACATTCTTCAGAAAAGGTAAGGAAAGGGAGAGTTTAAAATCATCCTTCCAGAGGCTCAAGGATCTTGGCTCAATTTACTTTTTCTTCAGGCAACATGTCCTTCAGCAAGAAAGACATGATTTTGTTCAAGGTGACTTCTCACTGTGCCAGGAGCAGCTCGAGGCAGGAGCAAAATTAACCTCAAACAGGCAGCTTGGAGCAGCAACCTTGCAGGAGACAGCTCAGCACCCACAGCCTGCATCCTGCTCCTCCCTCCACCAATAATATAATAAATACATACATAATAAATATAAAACAACACAGAACCTTCTGCTCAGCAAACAGATCAAGTAAAAACCACCACTGAGGCTTCCACAGGGAAAAAAAAAAGAATCTAAAGCAATGAGGACTAAAAATTCTCTTGCTACCAAAATTATGGTCAAATCAGATTTCAAACTATCAATTATACTCTGTTTTATTTGATATCTAGTTCTTCTTGCAGCTGGTCTATATTATTTCAAGGTAATTCTCTTTTGAAGGTATATGAAAAAACCAGCTTATTTTGTGTAGGAACTTACATTTAAGGATTCCAAAAACCAAATGTGCAAGGTCAAAGGAAACTGTTGGAGAATCTTCCAGTTCAACACTCTAAAAAAGGCAACTCCTGTCAGCAAACATTTTCACTTGAGCACTTAAATTCTTGACATTCCTCCACTGCTCATAAACTGGATTATGCAACATCAGGTTTGGGATAAAGATGGTATCACTGAGGATGTTTCCAAGGAGAAAACATGCAGCTTTAGGACACCAATACAATTAAATTCATAGAATAAACAAATTGTTATGTCCTGTATTTTACTTCTTTTCAAAAAGTTATCATTACTTGTACTTTGCCTCTAAGATCCTTTACTTTTAGAATTCCTTCCTCTTACTCTTCCTGGATGGTTAATTCTCTACTATAAGTTCCAGGTAAAAGTAAAAAAAGAAAAGTCAGTGCATCATTTCAACCCAAATCTGATCCAAGGGAAGTCAGGTTATGCTTCCTAATTATGATCATTATACATTTTGCTCTCCCTGCTTTGCTGACACCACAAAAATAAGTTGTTACTGGCTACTCACAGTGGCCTCCTTTCAGCAACAGGCTGAATTTTAAGTTAGGAGTAGTTAGGAGTAAGTACTCATTGAAAGTACCCTTCCTGTTAGTCCTCATTAACTAATTACAGAGCCTGCAGATGGAGGGATTCCAGGCTGTGCTCATGAGCACCAGGGATATTTTTAATACAAATGTACTTAATTAAAACACAAACAGAAGTTTTCGGATCTAATGTGATAACTGTAAAAGGCATAATTAACATTTTTGAATGCCATTTGAATCATGTTCATCAAAACAATAATTAATTCACATTCTAACTGAAGCTGAAGAAGTTAAAATAACATACACGTCTTTCGACTTCCTTTCGCTGTTACTGAATCCCAGCACTGGAATATTCTGTAAGAATGATCTACTTGGAACCATTTGCCCAGAGAGGTTTTGGATTCTTAATCCCTGGAAGTGTCCAAGGCCAGGTTGGACAGGGCTTGGAGCAACCTGGGCTAGTGGAAGATGTCCCTGCCCATGGCAGGGGGTGGAATGAGATGAGTTATAAGATCCCTTCCAACCCAAACCATTCTAGGATTCTATGATTTCTTGTTCCAGCAATGGATCTGCTGACCCACTATCTCTTCCTTAAAACAAAAACTGTTGTTGGAAACTAAAGGGATAAAAGTGGAAGACCAAAAATAAGTCGGTGGATGACGAACAAAATTGAATTGCAGCATCTTTGCCAACACAAGCACCACCATGTGCCAAGCAGAGAGGCAGCAGTAGGTAAGTAAGAGGTGCTGAGGACACAGAGCCTTCTAAAAAGTCACATATCACTGTGTGCAATTACACAGAGAATTTGAATTGGAAGACAAAGGGCAGATCAAAAAAGTTGCTAAAGGACTCAGATTTGACTAACAATGAACTCCTTTTAAGAAAAAAATCAGGGTATTGAACCAAACCAGACCAAACTGGTGCAGAACAGAGGGACAAGGGCTCAGACAGATCACAGATCTGGGCCACTTGGACCAGTTTCCTACATGAATCACTTGCCAGATGCAGACACCAAAGAAAGAATACAAGATAAAGGGAAATACACAATGACACCCCCCAAAACACACAGTGACACTCCCAAACCCACACTCAGATCTGCCCCTATTTTAGATATCAATAGGCCTCACTATCCTATTCATTATTTAGACCAATATTAATTAATGAACAGTTGAAAAATTCAAGTGTCAGGCTTTAAAGTCACAGTGGTAAGACAACAATGTGACTGGTATCAGTCCTTCCTGCAGGTATTCAGAACATCATAATTCAGGGCTCTATTCTTTAATAATCTGAATACTGTCAGCTTAATTATCTCAGTCAAAAAAGGCAAGTAAGTGCTTGTAATGCAGTAAACAAACAGCCAAGTCTCTCATTTCCACCCTTCTCAGCTGACTAATTACCAACCATCCATCATCTTGGTGAACACAGATATCTCAGATCTGGCTCATCACCTGCCCACAGATACTTTTCAAGTCTTTTTTTCTCCCCGTGTCAACCCCGGCAAAATGAGCAGAGAGTGTTTTCCAGCTTCCCAAGCACACAGACAGTTACAGGAGGTTTTGATTGCTTTGGGTCAGCTGGGATTTAAAT
Source organism: Manacus vitellinus (assembly GCF_001715985.3). Classification (NCBI taxonomy): domain Eukaryota; kingdom Metazoa; phylum Chordata; class Aves; order Passeriformes; family Pipridae; genus Manacus; species Manacus vitellinus. The sequence continues at coordinate 2,611,555 of NW_021940541.1, forward strand.
CCTATTACAGGCAGGTTCCCAAAGATGTGACAGAGGTATTTAAGTTTCCATCAGGAGACACTTACAATGAGCTCGGAATCACGTCCCATGGAAATAACTGTTCTGTTCACCGTCCTCAGTAGGTTCTCCATGATTATCTGGACATGTCTCTGGGTTGGCCCCTAAGGAAAGAGAATAAATTAGTGGTAACTACATACAACAGACACCAACACAACTGAACTTTAAATCCACCTGTCCTGTGAAAATTAATCAAAACATCACTTGCTGTTGATCAAAAGCAGAAAATTAAGTCTCCCACTTCAACAAAGTCTATTTTATTAACACATGTAACTGATAAATTAACATGTACTGGTACAATTTCAATGAAAAGCAAGTCCCTGGAAATACAGCAAAGCCTATGACATTAAGTTACCTATTAATTTTCTTTTACCCAAGTCCTTTTTCCAATATCAAAACCCCCCAGGCATTACCAAATCGGGAGGGGGCTGTTCTGCAACAGCTCAATTAAAAGAGAAAAGCAAAGCAAAACTTTCCTTAAGGAACTGCCCATTTCAGTCAGTTGTTTCAAATTAGTATTTCTGTATTAGGAGCAATCCACCACTATTTTTGAAAGAGCTGAAAATGAAATATTTACTGCAACCAGGTATTAAGGACAAGCCCAGAAACCCTGTGCAGAATGATGGGCAAAACTCAAAGTCAAAAACACATCAAGGAGAAAGAAACAGATGAGCTTTGCTCCCATCTTTTATTTTATATATGAAAAATGTATTTGAAGACTGATCCCTCACCAGTACAAATATACACAGGTGCTGGTCCTGGAGCCAGGAACAGCCTGGGAGATGGTGGAGCTGTAGGTGAGGTCCCACCATGGAGAGAAATGCAGCCAACAAAGAATGACAGGAGCAGCCAAGCTGCCAAAACCAAATTCCTTTGTAAAACAACCCCCTCTCTGAAGCAGTCACACAGAGCTACTTTTAAAAAAGCAACAAAATCAGAGCAATCCCAAAAACCACAGTTAAATAAGATGCCAGATATGATGTGAGTGGCTGACCCCTGAGGTCCTTTCCAACTGAATTAGTGTATGATTCCACACAGGAATGAAGGCTCAGGCAGCAGAAGCAGCCCAAATTTTAAGAGAGCATCAAATCCCTGCAGCTCTCCAGCAAAGCACTGATATTTGTATGTTAGCTGAAGTCAAGAGAAGGCAAAAAAAGGGACTATTATGCAAAAAAAAGGGACTTTTACACATGCTGCATGTCTGTGTACCTTGTCAGGAACAATACATCTCAAAGCACATTTCCCAAAATGCTCATGGGGGAATACAAAAACAAAACACCAAAACAAAATATTTTCCACCTGGCAGAGGCCACACACCATGTAAGGGGAAGGTTGAACTCCTAAAAATACCTATTTACTCACTGTCTAACCAGAAAAGCTGTACTGGATGTGCCTCAGAAACAGTCAGTGCTGTATTGGATGTGTTGTGTGAGGCGTCACACTGCACATCCTCATCCCTGGATACATAAAAGAGCTAGAAGAGACTGTTTGAGGGGGGTTATATTTAAAATATAAAAATAAAATCCAAGTCATGAGGAGTTACCTGCTCAATTCATCTTACTGAGATCACTGAAGTGCTGATCATCACAGAACTGTGCAATACTCACCACGTCTTTCTTGTACAGCACTTCCAGGATGTTACTCAGCAACTGGCAACAAGCCTCCAAATCTTCTTGTCTTTCCAAGTGATACTTGAGTTGGTCTGTCATGGTTGGCAGCAAGATTTCCCTGCAGTCTGCAAACAAAACAGGAGGTTACATACACAGCTTTCTGTAACTCCAGAGAGCTGCCTAAACGTCCTTCAGTGCTTATGTAAGACACAAAAATCAGGAAAAAGAAGGTAAATTCCAGATTTCCAGCCACCTGCTTTTCAACCAAAACCTCACTTCACCTTAGAAACTTCTGCCTCTGAATTCCTCCAGACTTTGACCACTCACTCCTATCCACAAAATATCCCCTTCCTTGCTCATGTACTCAGATTCTGACATACCAGGAATCACCAGGTCTAAATTAATTACTAATTACCCAGATAAATGTCAACCCAAGGAATGGCCTGCTTCAGTGATCTCAACCTGGTACCTCTGCATTGTAAAACCTCAGTCTAAGCTGTTCCCTTAGTCTTGGACTGCCATGGAAAAACAAAAGGAGCAGATTAAGCAAAACTCCACAGAGTAGGGGAGGGGAAGGGAAGAGGATGAACCTCCATGTCCTGTTGCACAGAACATGCCTTTGCAAACCCGAGAGGTGAATCAATCTTTAGTAACCTAAAAGGCCCCTAATTAGAGGTTTGAGAGTGTTTCATGTCCCTGCTAAGCCCCACTGGTAGAGAGGGCAAAGATTAATTTAATATCTGCAGCATGAAGAAGGCAGAGCTGCAGCTGTGTCACCTCTGAGCTGGACTGTCTGGAGTCAGCCCTGATCAATGGGGAAGGGATTCAGATTGAATTTCTGAGAAAGGGAACACTAATTGATTTGTCACAGTACTTTGTCTGGAGTTACACAACCCACACAAACAATCAGTTCCCTTGGGTGGACTTGACAAGGCTCCTCAGTTCCCACCTCTGCCTTCCTCAGCATCCACCTGGGAGCACCTGCTGGTTATAAAACAGGGGAAGAAAACCAAGTGTCAGGGTGTGCTGGGCACTTGAGAGAAAGATCCAAGTCTGAGGAGGAGCAGCTGAGGGAGCTGGGGGGGCTCAGCCTGGAGAAAAGGGGGCTCAGGGGGGACCTTCTCACTCTTTGCAACTCCCTGACAGGAAGGGGGAGCTGGGGGGGGTTCAGGCTCTGCTGCCAGGGAATAAGGGACAGGACAAAAAGAAATGGCCTCAAGTTGGGCCATGGGAGGTTCAGGTTGGATATTAGGGAAAATTCCTTCCTGGAAAGGGTTGTCCAATCCTGGCAGAGCTGCCTAGGGTAGGGGTGGAGTGCCCATCTCTGGAGGGATTTAAAAGCCCTGTGGATGTGGCACTTGGGGACATGGTTAGCAGTGAACATGGTGGTGAGGCTGGCTGACAGTTGGACTTTATGATCCTAAAGGTCTTTTCCAACCTAACCAATTCTATGATTCTATGAAATCCTTTTTAAGGACAAACAAACAAAGCCACAAACCAACAAAATCAACAGCCAGAGGACCTTGCAAGCACCAAATCTGTGAAACCTTTCTGAAGATTACGTGGCACTCAAATTACCAGTGGAACTTTTATTGTAAGGAGAAAACACTGATATAGAGCTTACTATGAAGTAGGGAAAAAGGAATAAATACTGCCAATGGGAAAGCCAGGCCTAAAATCAAAAGGTAATTTCATGATACTCAGCATCTGGGCAGGTAAGGAATAAGGTTGCCCAGAGAAGCTGTGGCTGCCCCATCCCTGGAAGTGTTCAAGGCCAAGTTGGACAGGGCTTGGAACAACCTGGGATAGTGGAAGGAGGTGGAACTGGAGGGTCTTTAAGGTTCCTTCCAACCCAAACAATTCCATGATGCTCTGATTTTTGAACCAATCCAGTGCTATGGAAATAGCCCCTAGGGGGACACGAGATTTTCAGTGCATCTTTGCTATAAAATGTTCTATACAACACTGAGTTGATCAACTGTATGTTGATTATTTGGAAGTCCAGAGGAGGAAAGGCAGGTATCAGCCTGCCTGTCACAACCCTCTTGCAGCCCTGATTAATGGGCAACCTTGATAAATGTATAGTCCAGAACATCCTTCTCCTGCTCCCAAGGCAGCTCCGAGTGTGATGCACAGCGATTACAGACAACAATAATTCCATATCTGTTCCACTGCACGAGTCCAACCCATGGTGATTAATGTCAGGGAAATGGGCAGTGGGAATCAAATATTAATCTTCATAAAAAGGATGCTCAGGAGGAATTATCAACATAGGAGCACCCAAGCAAAGACTTCACTGAAGCAGTGACACAGGAACTGTGCTGAAGGTAAATACACGCAATAAATTTGTGTCAATTGAAAAGCATCTCTTTTGGAGGACACTGACAAATGCATTTCTTTATTTTATGGTTCATTTAGTGGCCAAAGAAATTAAACCAGTGCTCAGTAACTTCATTTCCACTACACAGCATGGAAACAGAGATGTAATTTTGGTCATAATTAAACAATAAGAACTCTTATAAGTGCTATCTGCTGCCTACCACTATTTAATAGACTAAATTTCCTCATGGAGAAATCCCTAGATTTTCTTTTTCAGACAACAGCAGCTCCACAGCTCACTTGGTAATCAGCTGGAAGTCATTTGGAAAACAAAGCAGCAGAGAATCCAAACAACTCTATGGGACAAAACAAATCAGACAAATCACTATTTACATAATCCAAAATCTTGATGTTTGCAAGGATAAGACATTTGATTTAGCTCCCAACCATGAGCACTTACATGTGTAGAACTGAAAGCATGCATTAGGTTATTATAAAACTGTTCCACACTCACTTATATTGTTATTTTATATGTTATTAATTGTGGTAGGGATAAATATCACCTATCTATACATGTATTTACTTCTATATGGAAACATGTAATTGTTTTATATAACTACTACATATTCATATTTATGTTTATATATATAGATACATAAATTTTAAAACTGTATTTTACATCTTTTTTTTTTAAAGATACACAAACCACAGCATCATAGTCCATTGTCATCCAAGGTCCCAAACTCCTCAGATTTCACACTGAATCATCCATCACTCAACATCCTTCAAGCCTGATCCTTTAGCAAACTGTTTCACACACCCACCCCTCTCACCCCCAAATCCTCCAAGCTTCACAAATTCATATATTTTTGGATTTTAATTCCTCCGGGGACACAAATAAGTCTCCTCTGACCTCTCAAAGTACAGAATTTGAGTATTTTTCTCCACCAGAAATACACTGATGAAATTTTCTGAGCGTTCACCAGCCCTCCATCAATTCCACAATCCTGTAGAGCATATTGCTTTTAGAAAAGAAAATCTCATTTCTGCAACAGGATACAGGATTAGTTGACTACTTATATGGAAATATTCCCTATCAGTTTGAAATTCCTGAATCAATGGGAAGGAGGAGAGGGAGTCAACTGCATTTCAGTCATGAACTCAACCCACAGAGCAAGGGAAAGAAGATAAATTTAAAAAGGGCTGTGGCTAAGGGGGTTAATTTATTTTCAAGTGAATTTTAGTGTTTATGAAAGGTGCCCAGCACAACCGGCTCTGCAGACACGAGCTCTGGAGAGAAGGACCATGATGATGAATTACCATGAGAAGATCAGAGGGCTGGAGCCACTCTGCTATGAGGAAAGGCTGGGACAGCTGGGGGGGTTCACTTGGAGAAGAGAAGGATCCAGGAAGACCTGAGAGCTCCTTCCAGGGCCTAAAGGGGCTCCAAGAGAGCTGGAAAGGGACTTTGGACAAGGGATGGAGGGACAGGACAAGGGGGAATGGCTTCCCACTGCCAGAGGGCAGGGATAGATGGGATATTGGGAAGAAATCCTTCCCTGTGAGGGTGGTGAGGCCCTGGCACAGGTTGCCCAGAGAAGCTGTGGCTGCCCCATCCCTGGAAGTGTCCAAGGCCAGGTTGGACGGGGCTTGGAGCAACCTGGGCTAGTGGAAGGTGTCCCTGCCCATGGCAGGGGATGGAATGAGATGGGCTTTAAGGTCCTTCCAACCCAAACCAGTCTGATTCCATACTGGTGGCAAGAGAAGCTTTTAAGAAAATAATTTGTTTATTGACACACAAAAAAAACCCCCATACATCCACGAGAATCATGGAATCCCAGAATGGTTTGGGTTAATAGATGTGCCTGGAATCCCCATCACAACCCAAATGAAGCACACCAGATTTAAGAAGTTTTTAACAGGCAGTGACAGGAAAACCCCTGTCAGAAGCCTCCTGACAAGATCTCATAGCCATTAAACAGCTCTGCTCTGTCAGCAAACCTGGCCTGAGTTCAGATTCATCACCTTCCTATTAAAACAGATTCATTTAAATTTCTCAGGAGCTCAATAATGTTGGACTACACCATTCACTGCACCCTCAACAGCTGAGTGTGAGTCAGGTTAAAAACACAAAGCAGCCACACACAACTTCTCCTTCCACCTCAAAATTAAACTGGTTGAATAAGGGAAGTCAGAGATTAGTGTGGTAAATGCATGATGTGCCTTTCTTAGGAGTGTGTTTTATAGTCATAATTTCTTGGTTTATCTCAGTTATCTCAATTTTCTCCTACCCAAGACAGTAAAGAATGATACCTTTTATTGCTGATTTCTGCTCCCAAAATCACCACAAGCTAAGAACAGCCAGGAGAAAGGAAAATTACTACACAGAGAGAGAGAGAGCTGAGAATTAACGAATCAAAGGAATAACACTGACGTGCAGATCTGCAAGAGCAAACATTAATGTGATCTTGGAAACACCAGTGCCATTTTACCCAGGCTCTGAGAGCAGCAAACCCATCTGCATTCCTCTGCTTTATTCCTGCAAATCCAGCCCCATTTATGGGTTGAATAATTTCAAAAGATCTCAGAAGTGAAGATCAAGTTTGGACCTGCTGTTTCTGCCAAATTTCTATACTCTCAAGCAACAAGTATGTGGTGACACAATTGGCAGACTCTGGTTTTCAGCTTCATTCTTACCTCATCACCACTCAGTCTGGTATAAGCCCAGTACAAAGCTAAATCACCAAGAATATTTCTTCCAATTGGAATCAGAAAAGTTTATCAGCATTTTACATCACATGGTCCCCAGCTTTTCTCATCAAAGCATCCCTTCAAATTTCCTTTCTCACTGAACCATTGCCCATTTGCTCCCTCATTAACTCCCCTTAACAGCACACAAACACTTGGTTAGGTATCTGCACTCGGGTAGAAAAAAGAATAAAAGGTTTCACCCTAAATGAGGAAATCTGCAGGACAAGTGCTTGAACTTATCTTTCACTGGGCCACTAATCGAAAAGCAGAAAATAACAAAGCATGGATGGAGAAAATAATAAAACACGGATGAACAGCACACTCTGAAAGGTTTATGTGTTGTTTTACTTCAGCCAGGGAACAGCTTCAAGGGAGAACATGATGCTTCAGACAGAAAGCACATCAAAAACCTCCATTTCCTCCACAGAACTTCACTGAGTACAAAAGCTGAATTAATAGTTTTGATGAAACCCACGGCAGTTAAAGCTACAACAAAGGCCAAGGACATGGTTATTTAGTGCCCTTTTAAAATAACAAATTCCAAGTTTTTGCTCTCAGTTCTTTTATGATCTGTAACCTGCAGTGTCAATTGGCATTTCCTCATGTTCAGGCTGGATGGGGCTTGGAGCAACTTGCTCCAGTAGAAGGTGTCCCTGCCCATGGCAGGGGGTGGAACTGGATGGGCTTTAAGGTCCTTCCAACCCAAACCATTCTGGGATTCCACGATTTTAACTCCTGTCCTTCTAATGGAACACCCTTAACGTGTTCCAGCCCCCACTGTGATGGCAGGAAGGACAAAGCAGCACGAGCAGAGGTCTGGGGACACTGAACAAAGCCACAAATTGGTGGTGACAGGGGCCCCACTCACCGTGCTGTGTGAAGAGGTCGCTGTGGACAATCTCAATCAGGCAGTAGAGCTTCTGGATGGTCAGTCGGCTCATGGGGACGTTCAGGATGAACTCAGTGAAGAGCTTGCTGCACACGCAGGGAGAAGGAAAAACACATTCAACTCTCTCCAAAAATACATAAAAAACATCCAGCAGTAAAGGACAAGATACACAACTTCATGCTTTTGAACAAACAAACTCAGTGTTTTTGAGATGTAGAAGAGTTTGACAGGCAAGTCAGAGAAACATGAATGGTCTTCAACACATTTGTTTGGGTTTTGATGCCTTTTCTTCTGCCCCCTCCCTTCTATCTCAGTTTCACACCCTTCTCCCACCTTTCAGATTTCTAACTTTCATTGTCTCTGCTTGCCCTCAATCCTTACATCCATGATTATACACACCAAAAATTAAAAAGTGACAATTCATCTTACAAGCTACCAACAACAAAAATAAATAAGTAAATAAAACCCAGGGGCACACACATTTTAATAAGGTACCATCACACTTATAAGCTGAGCTCCCACGTAACACAGAGAAGACTTTTCAGTAATTTTGCATCCCTTCCTAAAATCTTGGGGTTTTTGGTTTTCCTGTTAAGCCTGCACTTCTAATTCAATCTCAATTTAAATCCTCTCAGTATTTAACTGTAATTTGGATTTGTAATAGCACAGAAAAAACTGTAGTTTGGGGTAAAACAGGCAAAGTCCTGGTATTTTCATTTGGTCTATTTTCCCAGTACTTTTGCTATCACAAACCAAAGTTACTATTTAGTCCAGAAACTCCACAAAAATGTACTTCCCAGGCCCAGAGGAGGCATAAATGGACATGTAACACAGTTGACAGGCAAACAGAATCTAAATGCCAGGTTCCTCAGGCCACTGAAATGTTACACTGAGATTATACTTATCTATTTCATTTCTACTTTACCTTTCTTTTCCTCATTTTCACATATCAGACCATAGAAATAAAACCAGATAATATGTAGAAGGGTTTGTGCAATCAAATTAAGCTAAAAAAGGGTTTTATTCAATTCAAATGCCTTGTAATAGCACATGAAAGACAAACATTTTTTATGTCTTAAAGTTAAAAGTTCTCCTGAAATAAGACTTTTTATTTGGTTCTCCATTTTTTTTAATTAAACATCTTATAATCCTTTTTATTTACTAACAACATTTCTGTGTTTATGAGCTACTGAAACACTGATCCAGCAACAGGATTGACTGAATTATTTATTATTCTATTATTTACATTAAATTTATACTTGAAAAAGTGAAGCTTCATGGTGGCAGCTTAAGAGTTTTGATGGCAGTTGCCTGATTGATAATTCCTGCTATGTCATATTGTACTGTAAAGTTTCTCAGACATTTGTCAAACCTTGATGTCATACTTTAAAAAAAGATTCCTTCTGTATCCCTGTAATTATTTGCAAGGAAAAAAACAGGGTATAAAACCAAAGTAATAAAATTTCTCAGATGATTGTATTATAGAGAGAGATATATAAATATATATTAGAAAAATAAAGATCTGTATGAAATTCACATTTAATTAACTCCACTCACCTGAGCTCCTTTGGATCAAACACTAATTTCACATCGTTGACAATAGCTGGCAAGTATTTAAGTGCTGCCCCCTAAAAAAAACCAAAAACAAATTAAAAAAAGACTGAAATTAATGTCTTTTAAGGGGGTGGAAACTGCAAGAAGAGAATCCACATATGAGTAGGTTGCTTTGGTTTCATTGAACCCTTGTGGTTTGGCCTCGAGCATATTTTTGGGGGTAAATCAGCTAAACTGAAAATCAATGAAAATTAAACTCTTAAGTTTAACAGATTCAAAAGAAGAGCCATGAAAGGTTTGTAAACTGGGAAAACTGACAAGTTATACCAAAATTAGGGACTTAGAAGTTCCTTCCAGCACGTTACAGATACCTTTTGGTTCTCTAATCCCTTTATTCCCATCTCCTGTCTGGCACCTTCCCACCCTCCTCACCAGCCAGGCTGTAGTTGTTTGGGTTTAATTTTCACTCCACTACTTAAAAATTAAGCAAAAAGGCATAATTATCATCTTTCCCTGCAGAAAATTTTTGGTAGCCACTCATGGAACTGCAGCTCTTCCTAATTTCCCCCTTGAACTTGCAGCTGTCCCTCCATTTCACACCACAGAATTTCACAAAGAATTCAGAAGATGCAAAGAGATGTTTAATATTTTAACTCTTCGTAGTAATTTTACCTCATTTTGTCTTTCCATGTTTTAGGAACAATTAGTCAGTATTTATTTATTCCTAGAGCAAACATTGCCTTACAAGCACCAAGAGCAAAAATCCACTTTACACCTCAGTCTGGGGACAGACAAATTCTCTGATCAGCAGTTCCTACTGGTAGAAGAGTCACGAGGAAACAGACTCAAGGAGTGTCGCCTCGTACATAAAAAACCACTTGTCTTGAAATAACATTTTCCTGCCACGACCCCAGTAATTTTAAACCAAATTCTACAGTTCTTGAATGCAAGAAGTCAATTGTTTGAGAACTTCAAGCAGCCAGCAAGGCTTGTGACCACTTCTCAAAGAGCAAACCCAACCTGTCGATGGCTTGGGCTTCAAATTTCCAAGCGCTCCCATTCCTCTTCCTAGTCCATAGAAACTGTCAGGCTTGCTGATCAAACATTCCCACGTATGCTTAAAGGACTCCTTCCACGCTCCCAAATCAGGCTCAGAACTGTAATTATGCAAATGGGGCCATTATGTGCAGGCTCATGTGTTGTGATGGATGAGGGCTCTAATGACCAGTTATAAAGCTCACTCAGCGCCGGGGCTTTATTTGCTTATCATTCAAATGCATGTAGCAATAAATGTTTAGTAACACATCCTAAAAGGGAGCTCGCATTTTATAATCCTGAATTAAAATTTCGAGCTTGCAATTTTATAATCATGAATTAAAATTTCACACCGCGCCCGGCAGAGACGTAAAAATTAACACTTTGATGGATGGTGGGTAAAACGCCATTTGCAACATCCTGTAGCTACAAAAACTAAAAGCAACCTCAGTTCTACTTTCTGGACAAACCAATCAAAGTTTAATTCTTAGCATTTAAAGAAAATTGTGGAAGTTTATTTCCTTATTTCCCACCTAAACTGGCTCAATTATATGACAAGATGATCAGACGAGGCTCTGCAGCTCCGTGATTAAACCTTTATCTGTCTAATCCAAAGGGCTCCTAAAAATACCTTTTTGTGGGTATTAAATCATGGAAAGAGCAGCTCTCAATGAAGATTTTACTCTGTTACAGCTGCAGCTGAAAGAATTTTTTTTTATTAGGAGCAGCTCAATGGCAATGCTGGTTATTCCCAGGATACTGAAATGCAGAAATTAGGAATATGAAATTCAGCACATAAAAAAATCCCCGGTTTTGCCTTTTCAAATAACATCAAGAGAAAGCAAATGAGCATCTGTTTTGTTGTACTTTGGTTGGGTTTTTTCCCCACTTAAATTAATCGCTTTCCACTCTTGATCAGCACTGGACTGAGGTTCAAATTTCCTCTTTTCTGCAAGAAGCACATGGCAAACTAAGACAAAATCTTCACTTCACAGTTACATAGCGATGCCTGAATTTGAATATTCCACACAGCATTAGAAAAAACACAATAACAGAGAATCTTAATTTTTAATCAAACAGGTTTTTGCAGTAATTTCCCTGTGATCACACAGGACGAACACACAAAGCTGGAAACCTCAGTCTCACACACACAGTCAATAATTACACATACTTTCAAGCTGGGCTGCAATAAAAATTTTACTGCCTGAAGGGGCTTCTCTCTTTGTGGAAAACAAGTGACAAATTATTACCACCCTTATCGAGTTACAAAATCATTAATTTTCACTACTACAAAGCACACAAATAAAGCAGCAAAGGGGAAGGATGAAAAGGAGAGAAAGCAGGACGAGACAGGGCATCGTATGAATAATGCACATGTTTTCCTTGAGTTAAATTTCTTTGTACACTCAGTGTTTTATTGACTGTGGGGGTGTTACTGGAATTTGATTTTTCTTCCCAGGATGTGATTCACGTGGTTCTGCACAACATCAGCAAGGACACGGCAGCCTGCAGCAAACCCAGAGTGCTCTTCCATCTTGTGTCTCATCCCTGATTTCTCCCTCTCCCAACCATACACTCACAAATTATCCATTAATTTCTCCCTTAATGCATGTCATATCTGTGTATGAAGGGAGTTATATCCAGCCAAAGTAGATCCATATGCAAAGAACCATTAAAAGCAGCTGCCAGCACAGCCTATGGAAGTGCTCAGTCCATGAGTGCAGTGCCTCGAGGATCCCCTCCTAAACTATTAAAAAAGCCAATTAAGTGTGCCAAGAAATAAAACTCACCAAGTGAAAATTATAAGGGCCACAGAAGTCAAAGCTTTGCCTTAAACAGAATAAATTAAGCAATAATTGATGGCCACAGTTCCCTGCACAGCCAATCCAGAGGATGATAATTCCCAGGTTTTAATCATTGCACGGAATAATTGCGACTTGTTCCTTAAATCATCACAACCACCTCTCAAAGTGGAGCAGCCACCCTTTGCAACCTTTAAGATAAATTCATTGATGGGTTTATAATGACTTAAGGGCTAATTGTGTTTTCCCAGACTCCTTCAGAGCTGGCAGTGAAATAACATTTGTGCTGAAGGAACAAACTCGGTGATGGGCTGTTTCTAAACATTAGCTGGGAGAAAAAAACCCTTCAGACATGTTAAGAATTCCAGAATAAATAAGATCAAGAGCAATGGAGGTTTTTTTCCCAGCACTGGCCCCTCTGAACATCAGTGAAGAGTCCACTGAACTGCCCACAGCTCTTGCTGATAGTTCAGTTCCAGCCAGGTTTAATGAGACAAAAATGAGTAAAGAATGGGATCAACCAAGAGGAAAACCAGCACATGGCTCAGACCTAAAAGTTTGAGGAGTTCCTACGACTCAAAATTGATCTGATTTATCTTTATTCTGAAATGAATTTTTTTTTGCAATTTTTTTGAGGGGGAAAAAAGAAAAACAAACTCAAAAACCTCCACTTCAACACTTGCAGATATTAACTATGGAAAATAAGAGTAAGCTTCATTTATTTATCGGAATATCAAAACTATTTAAAAAAGGAATGACAGAAAACAATCACAAATGCTTCCTGGCAGTAGTTGTTTAAAAAACTAGCAATAGTAACTTAAGGTTGTCATTAGATTGAACAAATGACATTTGCAAAGGATGAAACAAAACGTATTCTAAAAAAAATACACTCCAGGTTTTGTCTGGGGTTTATGTTCCTCTCTTTGTACTCCATAAAAGCCAAAATACTTAATTTAAAACTGTCATTTTCCAAAGTCATTCATTTCCACCAGTAAATGCCTCGTCTCAAAATTAAGCATAACATCTCTGCCAAATGCAGTGTATTCTTAAGAACTCTTTTGTTTGACAAAGCAATAAATTTGTTTTACCAGACTCCATTTGAACATTATTTTAATGTTAATTGTCATCTTTTGTGTCATTCAACACAAAGCACCTGCTCTCTACACATGATGCTCTTCTATTAAACTCAAATCTATTAAAGCCAAATACAGCCCAGTCAGCAGCAGGATGAAACAATATCCAGGGACACCTAAATGCTATTTTTGAATTGCCCCAGTCCCCAGCAGTTATTCCACAAACTGAAAAAGTTTTCATCCCAGTTGTTCATTCCCAGTCAGCACCTCTGGCACAGAATTTAGTGTAAAACAGCCCAAAGCACGATCACAAGTAAATCTCTTCTAGAAATGCTTCCCCAAAAAGGTTCTAAAAGACACAGAAAACTCAGTCCATGATTGTATTTTATTCTTCAACTAATTTTTAAATGATGGTTATTAAGTATCCAACCCACTGGAAAAGCCCTGCAGTCTCTTGTTTTCTTCCCAGGCACCTCAGAAGCTTGTGAGGTATTTCTCTGTCTTCATTTAAATACTTTTTTGTGGCTTTAGGAATAAATGCTCAATATTAGAATAGGGAAAAGTAGAGTGTGGATACTGAGGAATGTGTTAAAAGTGACAAAAGTTATGCAAAAAAAAATCCACACAAGAGAATTCCCTTTAGTGAAATGATATCACCTTCCAGCCCAGCTCTGCATGGTCACACACAGGATCATTTAACACCCCCAAAATACACACACCCACTCCATCAAATCATTCCAAGCACAGAGAACTAAAGCAGCTCCCAGCCTGTGTCTTCCCAGTCATCCTGAACAGGCTTAAGCTGAGCTCGTGCTCCAACAGGAAAAAGTTAAGGAATAATTATCACGCACCAATTAGCAGAAAACAGGAATAAACCCAGGAAGGCTCCTTACATTTGGAACTGTTAAAAATACATGCACATCCCAACTGCTGCACATCTCATTTCTGCAAGGAACTCTTAATATCCAACTGGTGTTTGAAAAACTAAGTGTAATCTCTCCTTCCCAAGCTGTAACTGCAGCTCTCTGCCACTCAGCATGCAAGGAAAATTTTATTAAGAGGACAACCAAAACCTCTGTCAGCTCGGATCACTGTGGGAATTTCCCTCTCATCTTTGGAAAATGGAACATCTTAAAAAAACAGGTGTAAAAGGCAGCCCTGAAATGCCTGTCCCCACTGCAGCCAGCAATGACACACCAAAAAAACCCAAATAATTATAATTATTTAACTACAAAACCCAAACTCAGTGTTGTTTTGAACATTCCGTCATTTATACCATTCCACCTTCTCACATTCAAACCTGCAGGACTGATTACTGCTGCCTTTATAGCCTGGGAGGAAAGTGGGGTTTAGTCATTCTTGCACCTCAACATTCTAATTTCAACATTTTTGAGTCTATAAGACGTAAAAGAAGTAAGAGGCATAAATGGTAGTAAAGTGCCAGAAGAGATTTTCAAATCATGTTCCAAAAATACATGGAATTTTGCCTATTTATTATAAAAATACATAGCTGAAATAGTACCACTGAAATTTAAAATAACCCTTTAACAATGTTTATATATATATATATATATATGTATATACACATGTACCCCTATAAAATCTCCCCTAAGGATTTTTGAACATCCATAATCCTAAAAGATGTACAAATTCCCAGTCTCTGTTTTGTGCTTTACAACCTTGTACAATTCAGAAAGTTTTCTTTTTAGGAAAACTTTTATTTTGAAGCCTTGAAAAATTCAAATTAAAAAAAGAAGAGGCAATTTAAATGCAAAACATTAAGTGACTCAAGACCTGAGCTACAGTCAGAAACAACTCAGCTTCCACAAGGACATAAATATTTGAATAGATAAAAAGGAATTCTTGCTAAGAACCCACAACTGCAGTCAGCCATTTAGTGTCAGCTTGAAGGCTACTCTCCTACAGACAGCAAAAAAATCCAGTATATCCACCCAAAGAGAAAAGCTGTGAACATCTCAAGGAAACTTTCCCATCCTAGCTCTGCTTCTTGTTGATAAACTATGGAGACAGATACCACTTTTTGTAAGGAGAAACAGAAACACTGAGATGTGTGAATCAAGCATGTCTCTTTTAATGTGAAGCACCTTAATTTTCTGTGTAGGTCTTTGCAACTTCTTATCTCCCCAAACAGACTTATTTTGTATATAATATTTAACTTCCTCAATATATATAAAAAAATCAGTGGAAAAAAGCCTAAAACTGCTACAGTTGGATCTGCTGAACTTCCTGCACAACACAGGCACTGGGAATTACCTGCTTATTTTCAGTAGCTTTCTATAAAACTTCAGTAGAGTATCCTACAACTCCAGAACGGTTTGGGTTGGAAGAGACCTTAAAGATCATCTCCTTCCACCCCCTGCCATGGGCAGGGACACCTTCCACTAGCCCAGGTTGCTCCAAGCCCCGTCCAACCTGGCCTTGGACACTTCCAGGGGTGGGGCAGCCACAGCTTCTCTGGGCAACCTGTGCCAGGGCCTCACCACCCTCACAGCCAAGAATTCCTTCCCAATATCCCATCTAGCCCTGCCCTCTGGTAGTGGGAATACATTCCCCCTTGTCTTGTCCCTCCATCCCTTGTCCCAAGTCCCTCTCCAGCTCTTCTGGAGCCCCTTTAGGCACTGGAAGGGGCTCTCAGGTCTCCCTGGATCCTTCTCTTCTCCAGGTGAACCCCCCCAGCTCTCCCAGCCTGGCTCCAGAGCAGAGGGGTTTCAGCTCTTGGAACATCTCCACAGCCCTCAGAAACATTCCCTGTGCCACACTGATGGTTTGCACAGCCCAGCACTTGGTCTCCAGCACCAGCCATGGAGATGCCATCTGCAGTCACTGTGTCCATTCCCCTCCTTTACAGGTTGCACCTCCACCCATCCTTTTAGAACATCCCAGGACCTGTGCTCTGTCCATCTGCTGCCCCCACAACCCCTTGTAACAACAAGCTTCAGAAAAGATCAAAAGTTCTTTTGCTTACTTTAAACTGTACACTAAATCCCACAGTACAGGAAATTAGTGTTTCATCTGCCAGGAAGGTGCACCATTCCCAATCCTGGTCCTCTGTACCCCTTTAACTACTTCCTGAGGTATGGACACCAGAACAGCACCTGGCATGCAGTAAGAGGATGCACCAAGGCTGACAACAAGCTGACAGCCCTGCCATCTCCTCCTCATCCCTCTGGCTCACACCCAACACCCTGCTGCTTTCCCTGCCACTGCACATGAATCTGATGCCTCTGGAGAGCCACCACGGATGACTCCGAGGTGTCCTGCCCAAAGTCCAACTGCCAGCTCCAAGCAGAGCATCATACACGGATTTCTTTCCTCTTCCTGACAATTGTCTGCCCTCCAGCTCTCACTGGAGCCCCCTCAGTCCTGGGAGGTCCATCCTGAGGTATCCACTCGAGTCATGACAGAGATGCTGAGTGAAGTCTCTAATGTCATGTCCACTTCACATGGCTACTGACACCCGCCCAGCACTCCAGCAGCTTGGTCAGGCAGGATTCACAGAATCCAGACTCACTATCTCTCCTAAAAAAAACCCCACATTTATCCACCTTTTCAATAGTTTTGTTCTCTGTAACAGAACCACACGTTTCTCATTACTGCACAAACTGAAGTCCTTCAGTGGATACCTGAACATAATAAAAGCAATTTCACGAGCTGCAAAAAGCCAATACCAACAATTATGTGTTCTAAGAGCAAAGTAATTAGAATCCAAAGGAGATGAAAGCAATGAATACTGAATGAAAGGTTGTCAAGGCTTCTGAAAGGCATCCTCAAGTACACTTCAACTCCACACTGGCTCATCTGTCAGTGCTTCAGGAGATGTGCTCTACCCAAGTTTGCAGAGTCCTGAACATGAACCAACACACTGCAGTGTGATCTCTCCAGCCTTGCCAGGAAGTTTTTCTTCCTGTATTTCAGGTGAACACAACCAAATCCATTTTTTAGGGTATTTTTTTCCCCCAAGGTATAAATTGTTAAAAAAGAAAAAAGCCCACGTGCATCTCCCTTCCTGAAGCAGGCTCTGCAAACAGGCCTCAGAATAATAAATATTACATTCCATTCTCATAATCTGAAAACATCCTATTTGCAAAACCCCCGACAGCACACTCTGAGCCACTGCCTCCAACTTCCCAATTTCCATTCAGGACTAATGTTTTGTCAATGAAATGAAAATACACCTTTGTGGAAACATAAAATATCCCTGTTTTATTATCAGATGATACAGTCTCAGCCTCTCTGCCTAAAACATTCCAACTCAGCTGCTTTATCCCCACTATCTCTCTTTGCTGTGTGCTCAGCATGGCATTACAAGCCCCAGCCCTGTGTGTGCTCAGCTACAAAGGACTGGGGTCTTTCACTCAGGAGTTTTCCTGCTCTACTTCTCCCAGTTCCCTTCAGGAGGAACCTCTTGCACTGGCACAGCACTTTCCCACTGTCTCTCTCTGCAACCCCTGCACACCTGAGCAGGAGGAATCAAACTATCCCCAATTTCTCCCCCAATTCTTAGTCCCTTTCTGATCATCTTTCAAGTGATTCAGCAGGGTTGGGTCAAGAGTTTAATCTTTTTATAAATTCTACTTGGAACCACGTGGAGAAGTTCAAGGTGTAGCTCATCAAACGCACGTTTATGGCACTCCCTGTACTTTTCCATGATGAAAAAGATCCACTAACTTTTGTATCCAGCCTCCTCTGGATACAAAGATCTAGCAGTCCTACAATTCAGTGATTCTGCTCTTTGATATCAACATCCATCTGAGGTCAGAGAGCACATTCCCAATTCCACGAGCCAGTCAATGTTACTGAAAGTAGATGCTGT
The DNA here is from genome assembly GCF_001715985.3 of Manacus vitellinus. Classification (NCBI taxonomy): domain Eukaryota; kingdom Metazoa; phylum Chordata; class Aves; order Passeriformes; family Pipridae; genus Manacus; species Manacus vitellinus. Next base: position 2,629,479 of record NW_021940541.1, read on the forward strand.
TTTAAAGGGACACCAGAAGAGGGATGAGGGGTGAGGGTGAGGTTTGCAGTCTGACTCACTACTGCTTAAATGTTCCATTTAAAATATGTACTAGGGTTTAAGATACTAAACTGCAGTTCTGGAACAGCCTAAGACATAAATAAGTGCATAGGAGGATCTATGTTGTCATCAGCATCTTAAAGGTAATGTTTTAAAAATAACTTGTACAATCTTAACATTAAGGTAAATTAAATGTCATTTAACCCTTAACTAAGTTCTCTTTTAAAAAGAAAAGTATTTGCAGCAATGAAAGGTTGGACTCAATGATCCTAGAAGTCTTCTCCAGCCTAAATGGTTCTAGGATTCTATGAACTTACTTGGAAGTACCTTATTTATATAGTCCCAAACCCTTCATTAGAACCAGCACCAAGAATTAACCATGTTTGAGGTAAAACCAGCTTTTGGGCAACCACACAAGCATCTACTTCATCAACTGCCTAACTGTGGTTTAGGATGCAAAAGTAAAGCCAAGTTGGAGTTGTGGGAAGTACAAACCTTCACTATGACAGTCTGATCAGAGTTGCTGCTCATCATCTCATTGATGGACTTGAAGAGCTGCAGCAGAGACTCCCTGAATGCTTCTTCTCCTTTGTTCTCATAAAGTCTGAAAAAGAATTACATTTCATAAGCAAAACCCAACCACAATGGAAACCCACTTTTTAAAAACTCTGTTCAAGTGACAGATGACCATTTGTTGTGTCACATTTTTTCAAGAATTTCTACAAGTTTCTTCACTGAAGCAAAAAACTTTCTTTCACGAGACAAGACAGACTGACCAGGTTGGGCCAGGCAGGAGCAACAGATTTTTATTTTAAAGCTTCCTATGGTAAAATGCCACATCCAGGATTGTTGTTTCAGCCTTCAAGTCCTGGTGAATCCCTCAGCAGTGACCCAATTCCAGGAGCCCACACAGCAGTGGGAGAGTGTCTCTCCACCCTGCAGATGTCTGGGGGAACCACTGCCAAGCAGCTCTCCCATGATGAAGCCACAAAGCATCCAGACAACTTGCCAGCAAACATCAAAATCTACCAGTAGCCTAAGGTGAGTGACCTTAAACTCTGTGAAAGAAAGAAAAAGCCCATCAACTCACTATTTGCTAAAAAAACATCCTTTTGTTTCCTGTGGGAAGGAAGCACTGAAGTTAAGTTGTGTTCCACCACTAATTTCAGGCTCAGTTTCCCAAACAGTCAGTACAGCTGCCACAGAAGAATGACTAATCCACAGCTCAAAGTCACAAGGCAGGTCCTTGTGCCTTCAGGCAGGAATCTTCAGAGCTCATCTGCCCACAGAGACCCCCCTCTCTCTTTTTGTCAAATGCTTTCAGGGGGTTAAAAACTGCCCAGAGATCACTGAGTAACACCAAAGACACAAAAGGTACAGCCAAGCTGAAGACCTTGGTCCACTGGTTTGATACAGCACAGGAATGAGTGTTCCTGAAACTCTCACAGTATTTTAAATGCAGATTTATCTCTGCTTCAGGTATAGGATGAGATAATTCTCAGTGGAAAGCAAGGGGGAGAAGACCACTAGCTCCACATAAATATTTTAAAACTTGTTCTTCTCCTGTGGCACTGTGTATGACTCACCTGTGTCAAGGTTACACAGACTTATCATGACCAAAATAAAAAGGGATCTGGCATCCAGATTAAATCTAAGCAGGGGTGTTTATAAACATCAGATAGAATTTCAGTGCCAGGCTGGATGGGACTTGGAGCAACCTGGGCTAGTGGAAGGTGTCCTTGCTCATGGCAGAGGGTGAAAGTGGATGGGCTTTAAGGCCCCTTCCAGCTCAAACCATTCCATGATTCTATGACTCCTTCCCCAGCTAAAACCCCCTATTTACCCAGTCAGCTCTGGTTGCTTCCAAGAGTTTCATGCAGCAACAACTGGGCTTCCAAAGCCATCCTTGGTTCTATTAGCTCTGTCCCTGAACCCCCTCAAACCCTTTACACCAAGACCCATTAGAGCAGCTCCCAGCAAAAGTTCAATTCCCCTCTACTTTCCTCCGTTTTATTCTGGAATTAAACCCACCAGGAAGGTCTTGATTGTGGTCTGCAGCTCCCAAAGAGCACCACACCCAGGGTTTTCTAGGTACAGTCATTGTACTATTTCTTCATGTTTCAAGATCACTGAATCTCAGAATGGTTTGGGTTGGAAGGGACCTTAAAGCTCAACGAGTCCCACCCCCTGCCATGGGCAGGGACACCTTCCACTAGCCCAGGTTGCTCCAAGCCCTGTCCAAGCTGGCCTTGGACACTTCCAGGGATCCAGGGGCAGCCACAGCTTCTCTGGGCAACCTGTGCCAGGGCCTCACCACCCTCACAGGAAGGATTTCTTCCCAATACCCACTTTAAAGCTACATCATGATGGATCACAAATTACAGCAAGAAAAGGGCTTTTCTAAGGATAAACCTAGAGTTCAGAATGTTCTTGCTGCTTTACACTCAAACTAATGTGGATCATTTTTAATGCTGTGTTCAGAAACCTTTGGGAGCCCCAGATATTAAAAAAGGCTATTTAACCAGGACCCAGAGGAAATGAATGCTACAGAAAAAAAAAAAACACAACACAAAATGGTGTTATTTTGCACTGCAAACTCCTATTCTCCCCTTTTAGGTTAAAACTGGGGGTTATGCAGGACAAATAACTTGTTAACTCCTAATTCCAATAATGGATTTCACTGTCCCCCTGAACAGATTAGAGAGGTGAAACTAATACCAGTACAAAGCCTAACTAAACTTGACAGTCCAATAAATCAAAGTGCTTCAGACAAAAAGCTTTGCCTTTCAAAAAGGAAGTTGTAATAAAAATAAACAAGGTATTCACAAATGTGTTTCTGCTGTCAGTTAATAACAGGTATTTATTTAATATACTTGTAATGCACAAAAACTCTGCAGCTCTGAGAGAACCAGGATTACACCAAGTTGGCCCTTCTAGCACTGCCTTCAAAATTTTAAGACTGTTGTAAATACACCGTAACCACTGGGATCATTACTGAGGAAATCAAATAAAGATATTTCTAAAGGTCACTTTATAAACCTTGCCTTTATAAACCCTGATATACTGAACAAATAGATGTGCCACCAGCCTTTAACTAGATGAACAAGGCTTCTGTGTGTTTATCCAGAACTGAAACTTGCCTGCAATTCCACTGCTAAAATGCTCCATATATTCAGTCCACCACCATATTCCTCAAGTTAAAAATATGTTATATTTTTTAATAAAAGACTCAGCCTGCTCACTGTGATTTCTCAGCAGAACCCCAGCGATATTTCAGCCCACTGCCACACTCCTGCATTACAATCACTCCAAATCACACACCCCAGGCAGGACTTTAATCCTACAGCAGAACAAATCGTGGTGTCGTTCAGCATTCAGTAATTTTGCTGATTAATCCCTTGGCATTGAGAGCTGAGTCTTCCCAACACTAAAGAGCTGTGAATTAGTGCTTCACACAAGGAAATCCCACGGCCAGTTCCAGAGGGTCATATTGTCTGTAAATCTAATCTGCAGCAAGAGGTAATTATTTTTTTTTTTTCTGTTCTAAAGTGATTTGTGGGACCTGCAACAGTGTAAGTGACATCCAGTATTTTATGAATCTCACAGCAGGACTCCTCCAGAAATAAATTACAATGTCTAAATCAGAGGAAGGTTGGTGGAGATGGTAAGGCAAGAGCTCTCCATAAATCCCCTGTAATAAGGTTGTTACCATGGCTAACAAGTAGTAAAATGACTCAATCTGAGGCTGAATATATCATCAGCTTGGTTTATAACTTCTTTAACACTTGTGTATAAAACACAATACAGTAACAGAACTTTTCCTCAAATAATGACAAGCTCTATTCATTCAGAGACGTAAACTATCACGATTTTACCAGTTCACTGCTACTTGAAATACACACCTGTGTGAAGGAAACCTGCCTGGCTCACAGGGAAAAACCTCCTGAAATAAGTTATCACAGCTTCAGATATTTCTAAGAAACTTTAACTGTGGCAATTATGAAATTTGGCCACTTTCTGAGCAATATTGGCAGTGGCATTACAGGAGGTTTTAGCATCTGCTTTACTTACTGATTGAACAATATCCTGGAGCGGACTATGAACTTGAAGATGTATTCCAAGGCTTTCATGGCTTTGAAGAGCTGATCAGTGATCCCACTCTTCTCAGCATTGTCCACATATGTTCTTAAAACCTTGGTCAGTTTGCTGTTTAAATACAAAAACACATTCCAGTCACAAGTATGTTCACAGAGAAGAGTTTGGGTTTTTAAAGGTTTCAAGAAAAATTATGTGCCCACAAAGTTACAGAATTAATTATGCAACTAATAAACTCATTATGTTCTTCCTTCTGCTGCAACCTATTCTTGAAAAAAAAATAAAATCAGAGCATGACACCATTCAACATACAAGAAATACAACATCTGACTTATTTTCTGCTGGATACTTAGGGATATTCAGATTTAGGCTGTTATGCAGATGCACTTACTAATAATAAATATATAACGTTTGGAAATAAATTTTATATATATTAATAGTCAAAATAATATTTATAAATACATAAAACTAATGATCAAAATAATAACAATAATTAATTGAAGTACAAACACATTGTTAGCATTAACACACAAAATATGAGTTTCTTCATTCAATAAGGTTTTCCCTTCATAAAGCTTTCCCATGGATTTTGGGCTGGAATTTGTGAAATTTATGTCTCAAAAATGTATATGATCAGTTGGAAATTCTCTTCTTCCCCATTTTGAAGCCTATCAAACTCGAAAAGTGAAAGAATTTTCAAAATAATCCCATTTCAGCTACCTCCCTTCCAATGAATACAAATCAGGATTTTAATGGAACTACCAGCAATTCCACTTTAAATCATCCCAGCTCCACTGCATGATCCAACATGCTCAGGAAAAGTAAACAAGTACAACATTATACTCCCCTAAGAGAAAACAACAGAGCAGACAGAAATCTGGATATCTGGGGATTTGCTGAAATAGGAGAAAACTGCCCAGGAATTTCAAGTATTCACTTTGATATTGTCAGTGCAGCCTCTCTTACTTCAGCAAACTTGGGCAGGAGTTTAAGGCTGGACTTGATCTTGGAGCTCTTCCCAACCTGGGTGATTCTATGTGTGTTGGGGTGTCCTGTGCAGGGCCAGGGGTTGGACTGGATGATCCCTGTGGGTCCCTTTCAACTCAGGATATTCTGTGATTCCATGATTCTCTTATTCTCCACAATTTTAAATCAATATTTTCAAACATTTTCTGGTCACTTAATAGACACTTTACAACAAAGTGCACCCCAGGTTTCCTGGTTTGGATTTGCTTTCCCATCACCACTGCAAAGATACCCACACTAACAGTCTAAAGCAGCAGCAAAGACCCCAGTTGTCAAAAAACGCTTAAGACCACAAAAATAATGGACCTTTGCTTTTTTGTTCTCCACTGCTTCCTCCCCAAACTGGCAGCAGTGTGGATAATCCAGGGTAGAATATCAATTTAATGCACCAAACCACCTCTATTTAAAGCATCTTAAATGGGCATGATTTCCTTCTCAAGTGTGAGTGAGAATTGCTTGTATTTTCCTTACAAAAACATTCCCTTCATCATTACAACACAACCAACACTTCAGCCTTGCAGATGACTCCAAGTTTTAGCAACATTATTGCAAGAAACACATCCAATCTTCTTCAAGAACCTCCCACCCTCCCAAGCTCTGTGGGCACATTCCTACCTAACCTACACAAACAAGTAACTAAATGACATTATCTGGGAAAATTATCCAAGCCACGTCGGGAAAACTGGATTTTCCAGCTTACGTGTAGGCCAACGTAGCACTGAAATGCTTCTTAATGTAGGTTTCCAAGACAGGATTAAAATGTTGAAATTTTCTGTCAGCAATCAGTCCAATGATAAATACCTGAAAATACAGCACAATTATTGTGTTATTCTAAGAAAAAAAGTCATCTTGCATTTTGTCCAGTCACCTTTCTTTTCAGAGAAGACACATTGCAGACACTAAAAACACAGCCTCTGGCTCTTGATTATCCTCCTAATATAGAAATATTCTTCTTCCCTGTGAAAACTCCTTGCTTATAACTAAGTTTTCTGTTCTAAGCACAGATTTTCTGTTTCTGTCTTGAATTCTGCTGTTCACCCACTAAAACAACCGGATTTGACTGCTTCCTTATTTTCTGGGGGGATGACATGGTGTAATCCAACCCCTCTTGGATAAAGTCCAACTGAACCTTCAAATATAACATTTGAATTAAATAATAATTAACAGCAAAGATCTTTTTAATTAGTAAACTTTATTCCATCATTTACACCGTGTTTGTTGCATTTATTCACCATTTCAGTACCTACATTTCAGTCCATCCCCAAGGCAAACTTACCAAAGCATCAAAGACTAAAGTGTCAAAGGTGTCGCTCTCTGAATTCTCCATCATGATGTTAAAAAGTGCATCCAATGTATCTTGAAGAAACTACAAATAAATACACAGTTCATCAGATTTTAAAAGAAAAATTATAATTCGGGTTTTGTGAAAGCTTCTACAGCTATATTTGCTTTCATTTGTACTTTTTACAAAGATTAAAAGTTAGCAAAAAAAAAAGAAAGCTTCACATTTTTTCTTTTCAGCAAATTATTTTTTTAGTGAAGTTGTTTATCTATACATACATCATCACTCAAAGAAAAAAAAAAGTCAGAAATCACACTTGGTACAGCTGAACAAGGAGTTTAATTTATTATAGTGAATCAACAAAATGTATTTCCAAACTCCAGATCCAGCACAGAGTCACCAGGATCATGCATTGCTGAAAATGTCATGTTTCAGAGCACAAACCAGACAAGCAACTGAGTCTCATGCCAATAAATCCAGTAATCCTCAGCAACTTCGGAGCTGAGCAAGGGAAGGCTCACAGCACATCCCTTCTCAGGGCTGCACCCCCTCAGAGCCACAATTCCCAACAGGATCACACATGCAGGCATGGGAAGCAGAGCACACAACCTGCTGCCCCAGCCCCAAACCTACAGAGGAATGTCTTCACCACCCCCTGGGCTGGGCACCCTCATCTGTGCAACACGAAAGGAAAAGCAGATTAGTGGTGGGGGCTCCAGGCAAGCAGAGGGAGAAAAGCTGTTTTACACCTGTGTAATTCCAGGATTTCTTCCCAGTGACAGCCAGTGATCCGCACACAGCCCAGAGATACTCATCAGGTTATCAGCACAGGGTTCTGTGTCTGAACAGTTTGTTCCTCCAGCTGACACAAAAAGGCTCCCGAGGCACAGTAAGGATGGATCACAGCCTCTATTCAGGTTAGCTGTGGTTGAGAAAGGAGGATTGTTCTGGGCTCCAGTGAATCACAGAATAACAGAATAGTTTGGGTTGGAAAGGACCTTAAAGATCATCTTGTTCTACTATCCCTCCACGGGCAGGGACATCTTCCACCAGCCCGGGTTGCTCCAAGCCCCGTCCAACCTGGCCTTGGACACTTCCAGGGATACAGGGGCAGCCACAGCTTCTCTGGGCAACCTGGGTCAGGGCCTCACCACCCTCATAGCAAAGTAAAATGAAGCAAAAATAGTTTCTGCCTTGTAGATGAGACAAGGTGCAGTTGGGGAAGAACATCTCAACCAGCAGAAGCAAACTGATTCCTGACATTGCAGCTACAAAGACAGATTATATACCCTGTGGGAGAGATGGAAAATCAGCCTGACTCTCAGACTCCTCCTTTAAAAATGTCTATCTATGCAATGGGTCTTCTGGATCAAACATGATTCACCTGATCTACTAAATCTACAATTAAATGTCAGGGTTTAACCTCAATATAGCAACTGAATGCCAAACTCAAATCAAGTGAATACAGAGCCACAATTCATGCTACTAATATTTGAGGATGAAAAACCAGAAAAAGTAAAATTCTGGCAGTTCATTTTAGACTTCAGTCCTGGGGGAGATCCAGGTTATAATTTCACTACAACATCTGGGGGCAAAAAAAACCCCAGTTGCTTTCTCGCGGTCCCGTTTGCTCCACTAAAGAAGATGTGCAATTAAAGCATGTTAAAGGTTGGACTCCATGTTCTGAATGTTGAACTCAGTGATCTTAGGAGGTCTTTTCCAACCTAAATGATTCTGCAAATCTAAATGACTCTGTGATTTAACCAGCTGGCAGGAGGGAAAGAGTAAAGCACAGTTCTGAGCCTTGACAGGAGAAGTTCCTCTTTGGTTTGAAGAGAAGTTGTACTCTCAGGTCCCACACATGGAGCCCCCTTGAATCCAAAGGATGGTTGGAAGGCCTTGTCATGATTGATCAAGTCTCCATTTCACATTTAGGTATCAAATACTGACTTTCATTAGCAGAGTTCAAGTTTTAAATCTGTTCCCAAGGACTTGATGTAACAGCAAGAAGGGCACAGAGCAGATGTGCTGTGCTGTGTGAAGTGGTAGGACAACATTTCTCAGGTAGCATGAATAATTTCTAGACTATTAGTTTACATTCTCATATTCTAAAGACTCTCTGCACAAATGGAGCTGAAACCTCTGGAAAAGGGAGATAACATTGACTGTATCCACAGTGTATGGAAGCTGTAAATCACAGAGTGAGTATCTTGGCTGATCTCTACTTAGCAATAAATGAACACCAGTAGGCAAAGGCCTTTTACTGGGAGTTTTAAGAAATAGCCTAACAGAAAATATGAATATGTTTTAGCACATCAGTACTTTAATATACATAGACTGTACCATGTATTTAAAAACCTGAAGGACAAAAAAAGCTGGAAGAATAGAAAGCAACAGTTGCAAACTACATATTGCAACAGAGCAGGCTACACAAAGATCCTGTGACAGATGGATAATGTAAACAGTGGTCTTCCAAAAAAAGGAAAAAAAAGGCATAAAAATGGTGATGGGAGCAACATTAAACACTCCCTCTTCTGTCCTATGCATGAATCCAGTTCTGCTCAGATCCCTGTGCAACAGAGAGAAGGGAATATCAGCCCATGAGTCCTGAGCACGTGCCAGCTGGAGAACCTCCTGATACTGCTTTCACTTAAACTCACTTGTGATGAATCCTGACGAAATCCCTGACCCCCATCCCACCCTAACCTGCCACACCCCCTCAGGTGTCACATTTGGAGAAGAGGGAAAATCACAGATGACAGAGCCATGACAATGCTTGGCAGGAGCCAGCACCAGTGTCAAGTGTGTTCCTGTCAAATGATCCACAGCAGGCAGAACCTTCCAGAGAACCAGACAGTGTGAGATCCCCCTTTCACCACCCTCAGCAAAGAACATCAGCACTCCCAGATGGTTTAAGTTACTCCAAGCTGAGGCATTCATTATGCTCCTATGAACCAAATAAAAATCCACTGATGTAAGGAAACAACACTCCAGGCCCTTAAGGGTCATCTGTCCCCAATACATCTTTTGACACTCTTTCAGCCTTGATTTATTACAACACATTCAATAAAGTCCCAGTCTACCCTTTTCCACAGCTTTATGTAGCTCTCTACAGTCACTCAGTGGCCTTGGCAAATGTAAATAACTTGGCTCAGCTAAATATTTCCAGAAGAAGTATTTTAAAAACAAAACAAAAAAAAACCAGCAACACACAGTAGGATTGCATTGCACATCCATATATTAAAAACACATTTAATATCTAATCTTGCAAAGAAAGACCCCTTTTGCCTTCATGTATCTGTATATAAAAATTGACCAAAGTGCTAAAAAAACCAAACTAAATTTTCAGAAATGTGCATTTTCTGTGTGTTTTATCAGTCCTCAACATCTAAAATGTTCTGTGAGGGCAGGGAGAGGGGCATCAGCCTCCTGAAGGTTGAGAGACCTGGTTGCAATTTAATATGCAAGTGAGGTTGAGGGGGAGAGTGTAGGGAAACAAATACCTCAAAATAGGGGATTCAGGAAAATTATGATACCAAGTTTATTTTTAAAGAAACCAAATTTCTTTTTAAAGAAATGAACCTGTTACCTTAACCACTTCACCACCATCGACTTTCATCAGCTGCTTCAAGTTCTGCTGCAGCAGGTTCGTGTTAGATCTCCACTTCAGAAGTCCCAAGAGATCAACTAGGAATAAGAAAACCAATTATATCGTGCAGGATATTTAATATTTACCTTCCCTCACTCTCCATAACCACATTCAGGACAAACAGTTTTACCTCCTTACCTCAGCCTTTTCCACTGGACAACAACATATTTCTGGTGTGCTCTGACACTGCAGAAAACTTGTACAATCCTTCTACCATGACAGAACTCTGAAAGGCTTTCAGAAAAGCAGCCAGCTTTTGAAATATCAGCATGAAAATCTAGGCCAAGGAAGTCTGGTCCCTGGGTTTTAATTTGTTGTACACAACAGTTGTGTATTTTGAAAAAGATGCCAAAATGAAATTAGTCAGCCACCAACACAGTCATATCTACAGGGCAGTGACTCTCCCAGCTTTAATGTTTCCAGCTTCTTTGCTCTCACACTGAATAAACTGAAAAGAAAATAAGGCACAATGCAAGGCAAACAGTTGCAAGCTAAATGAATTCAGTGGAAAGCTGTGTGATGAATAATTGCTGGGTTGCTCTCAAGTGATGGACACTGAGGGTACAGATCAAATCATGCAAATGGGCTTATCCCCAGAGTCTGCATTATTAAGATCCTGTCACTTCAACATTTCCTGAGAAATAAGGGAATATAGAAGGCAAGCTCTCCCTGTTAGTCACTTTAAAGTTTCCTTCAGGGAAAACTCCAGAGGAACTCACGGTTGGGGTTGCCCTACAAAGCACACTGGTAAATATTAACACCCACACTGGAGCCCCAGTGAGGCAAACCCACCCCAGCATCTGCTGAGAGGTTGAACTGACCACAGACCCAAAACCCCCATGTTCATCCTACCAGACCAGCCTCAGGGAAAAAATCCTCCCTGCCCCATGAAAGGTCAGGTTTTGGCACAAAACAAACCAGCAATAAAATAAGTCAGGCTCAGGAGAAGCCTTCAATAAGAGACTGAACTCGATCAGCTTCAAGGTCTCTTCCAAACTAAATAATTTTATTATTTTAATTTAAAGATTGCCTGTCTTCAGTTCAGCCCCTGGATCACTACTGCACATTAACCACCTCCCAAAATGGTTCATATTATGTGAATTCTGCCCAAAGTCACTTCAATCAGGCAGTTTCTCGGAACCAATACCTCTTCACTTCTTTCATTCAGAATTCCAAAGTAACTAGCACAATGTTCATCAAGGCATAAATCTGCAGAGTATTTTCTGGAAATTATCTGCAGAGACCCAAAGTAGCTGCTATATTTTCCCAAAATCTTTCATTCTAAGCAGTAAATAAAATGATTTCCAGTGGAAAGGACTGCAGTTCTTCTTGGACAGACTCCTCTCTGAGCAGCACTCAAACCAAGCCTTCTCATCATCTCTTTGGGAACAGAAATAGTGTTTCACCACATTAAAGCTTTGAACAATCCAAGTCCCCCATTCCCCCATTTTTTTTTTAACATATCCTACAAGTTTGTACCTGAACTCGAAGTCTTAGAAACCCAACATTAACAGAAAAATTCCTTCTGGAAGGAAAGCAAAGATGCCTCCATGAGTTATCCAAATTGTTTCATGAGTACATTTACATCAGCTTTCCACCACTGAATTTGGCTCCAGTCTGACTTCTAACAAGGCATCAGCTTGACAGAAGAAATGATCTGAACAAAAGCCAGCCCACAGACAGACAATCTCCAAAGAGCATCATGGATTGCCCCAAGAAAACAAATCCACGTGTATTCTCAGTGTGATGACAGAGTAAATGCTAAATGAATATACATATGTGCACAGAAAATGTCAGTGCAGCCCAACTTCCAGGAAGAGAAAAATAAGATACAGAGTACAGAAAAAATGGGCATTCACTCTATCAGTGCAAGCACTAAAACCCCAGCAAAGCACCAGTCAGTGAATCCCACTCTGTAGGGCTGTGCAAGGTAATACAGTGAAAAAATGCAGTAAATAAGAATATTGCAGTCAGCCCAGGTCAAGTGAAATGTGAGATTAGAAAACATCAGGAAGACAGAACAAGGTTGCCCAGAGAAGCTGTGGCTGCCCCATCCCTGGAAGCATCCAAGGCCAGGTTGGACAGAGCTTGGAGCAGCCTGGGCTAGTGGAAGGTGTCCCTGCCCATGGCAGAGGGTGGGACTGGATGGGCTTTAAAGTCCCTTCCAACTCAAATCAGTCTGGGATTCTGTGATTTCCAGCGGCAAAGGCTTTAAACAAACATCCAGAATGCCAAGTACCCAAGAATAACTTTGCTTTATTAATGTGATTTATTGTTATATTGACTCCATATGGTACTGTCCTTTGCACAGCACTTACAGTTGGAAGAAAACAGCCCAAGTTCCTGGTTACCTACTTTCCTTGACCTGTATCCATGCAAAGGTTTCTCTACAGATGTGTCCAAATTCTTCTCAAAGCCCAGTCACTGCAGTTAGATAATACTTCCACTCAAATTAAATTTCCACTCGTTCTTTGAAATTATCTTTCTTCTTTAACATTTGATTTTCCATTTTATGACTTTTATTTTAATTCTATACTTACAGCTTCACTTTTTATGCCACTACAGCACCTGAATTTGTCACACTGTGTGTTGTTTTGGGGTTTTTTTAATTATCAACTGTGCTGACTGACTTAGCCAAATTCCTCTCAACTGTTTTCCAAAAGCCTGGTCTCCTTGGTTCCTCAAAGTCCTGACTCCAGTTAAGTACCAGCCACTATTATCTAGAGGTTTGAGTCCTTCAGGCAGAAAAGAAAAGACAGGAATTCTCTGAATAAGCCTTAGAGGTGCCCTGGATCCTTCACCATAGCAAATCCGTGGGGAGAGCACCAGCTCCTGGCTACTGGTAAACAGGACATTTTTCCAGCAATATCAGTTTCTATTCCCAACACCCTGTTAATAAAAGGACATCCATCCTGTTAGTCCTGGAAGAGGCACCACCAGGATTTACTTCCACAGGCCCTGGGGGTATGGGCTTCTCCTCTTTGTCTTACATCACTATTCCTCCTAAAAATTCAGTGCAAAATCCAGGAAAAGGCTATGGAATGTGCTGCTCTATTATATTTTGCCTCAAAGCACTGACAACTGCTCAAGTTAATTAAGTAGATATTTCATATATTGCTCTCTCAAAAAAAAAAAATAAAAAAAAAAGCTGAATTCTTACCAGTTTCTTATTTTGGAGACTAATGAAAAGCAACATTAGTAACTTTAAAGATTACAGAGAACTGAAGTACTTTGCACCACCAAATACCATGCAGAAAAAGCAAAGTGATTTATTCACATACTTTCAGAATTACTAAAATTTAGTCTTAAAGCCAATTCTAAGATGCTTGCAGGGGGGAAGAAAGAACTATTATAGATGAGCAAAAGGAGAAAAATGTGTTTTGGCTGAACATTTTGGTAAATGAGGATAATCATGTGTTTTTACTGACTTATTTTTAAGAAAATTAAAGGAGAATTATTAAACAACAATTTTCCAAAACTTAAAATCGGCTTCAGAAATTGTCCTGTGAAGAGCACTGCCAACTTTCAGAGGAAAACTCACACTTGAGGGAGGAATTTAATGATGATTTTTTTGTTTGCTTCTTTTCTAAACCACTCAAGGACATGCGGTGATCTTGTTCAACAATGTCAGAATACTTGGAAGAAAAGACAAGACTTTGGCAACTTGGAGGAAAAGTTTCCCAGACAACATAATTAACAGCAACACTAAACAAAGATCAGACCTTCAAAGCAAACTACATGTAAATTAAGGCTGAAAACAATGCTCAGTCTTAATTTTAACAGCAGTGCTGTGAAGGCAACATCAATATATTGATCACCGTGAAATACTTCTAATTACTAACAAGCACCAGGGAAGGCTGAGGGGAAAAACAACACCAATATCACAAAAAGCAGCTCAATGCTATGTGCTGGTTCCTGTGTTCCACAGCCCCCATTCCCAGTGCCTTGCTGTGGAGCTACGATCCCATCTTTGCTGTGAAATCCTAAAACCATATCCCAATTTTTTGCTAAAGGCCCCCTTAGGCTCCGAGCCTGCCAGGCTGCAGTGGATCCGACGTGCTCGGCGTGTGAAACACCCGGGAAGCGCCGCTGGAAACACCGCAATAAACTCGGAGTTGCCTCCCAAGTTGTACTGAGCAGTGGCATTCCCTGTCAGTGGTATTCCCTGTCAGTGGCATTCCCCCTGGACACAGGGAAACTCATTAACGTGCCAATCTCATCATTATTCCCACCCACCCCCCCACCTCAAGCTCCCCTCGTGCACGAGTTCAACTCCCAGCTGATCCATCCCCTCTCCTGAGTCACGACAGAAGGATCCCGGTCCCTGGAATGACTCACTCCCGGCTCAATGACCCACCCACACTCCTAGTCTGCTGCTGGAGCAGCCACAAGAACAAGGGATCACTCCATGGCAACCAAGCACAAAAATTACACAGAGGGCACAGTCTGCAAATGTGAAATATTTGCTTTGGTGGCTGCCATCAGCTCTGACTTCCCCAGCCTTTGGGTGCACTGAGCCAGCTGACGAATACACAGGAAAAATGTAGAGAAGGCAAGTTTTATTTAAAAGAAGCAAAATATGCCAACTCCACTGCCAGCAGCCTGTGTTCATGTGTGAACCTAAGAGTGACCTCCATGCAACACATTCTCATGTTCACATCCCTTCTGCATGAGAGGAGAAAACATCAGAGCTTTCTTCGGGTGTAAGAGCTGGGTATTGCACCTTGGAAATAACATAAACCAGCTTATTTGGGAGCAGAGCTGTGATATCACCTCCTCTTGAAAGCAAACTCACCCTCTCCCTTAGTGCTATCCTTCATAGCCAAGGAAAAGTGCAATCCCACAGAGCTTGTTTGCAGTGTATTTCAGGATAAAAGTCTCAGCTATATGGCAAACAGTATCCCTGTTCCCATTTAACTTGGGATTCTTCTGTTTGCTCAGAGACCTGTACTGCTTTAAAGCAAAACAAAGGCTGGATAACACACAAACTCAGGAGATGCTTTTGCTGCACCCAGACAATGTAATTCAAGACAAACAACCACCATCTACTCACAGAGGAAGGGGGATGGAGAAGGCAGAGAAGTCAGCACAGAGAACCCAAGTCCTACTGTGAGGAGCAGAAGCTCCAGCAGTTCCATGAACTCACCATTCTGGGTAAGTTTTGTTGAACAAACTAGAGTAGAAATCTGGAAAGAGTCTTTGCTGATGGTGCAGCTCCCAAGGTTCTGCATGCTCTTCCCTGTTGCTGAGTGTCCCTTTTCCTCCAGTTCTATTTTGGTGGAAGGCAGACTCAGATAGGTCGAGGCATCCTCCAGCTTCTTGGCTTCTGCCTGCAGTGATGTTTTAAACACGAGAAAATACCAAGTGAAAACCTTGGTAATAATAAAATTTTAACATTTACAGTGGATTTTCTTAGGTTTGGAGCTATTCAGTGGGTCTTTAACAACAAAAATTTAGCACCAAGATAAGAGACAAGATGTGATTATTTAAAAGAGCTACAGAAGTAACTTCTCCCAATCCACACAGAACTAAGTAACAAGTGCCTTTGAAATTAAAACATGCCCAGAAAAAACATATTCGAGTTTTAATCCTCAATCTGCCACACACACAAACTGCACAGTACTTGCTATTTAGTCGTTTGATCTACAGAACAGTCTAGAACACATTTTTCTGGGGAATTCTGGAACAGAAGTCAGTCAGCAGAGCTATGGAAAGTCAAAATTCTACCTTGTAAACTATAAGGTCATGTTCTCCATCTCTCAGAGTTGTCCCATCATATCTCATGAGCTTCACAAACGCCAGGGCAAATATTTTCTCAGATTTATCTTTGGCTGTTACAAAAAAGAAAAAAGACAAATCACCACATAATTAAGTATTTGATACTTAAATCTCAAAGACGTAGGAGAGTCTTCTAAACACGAGATAGAACCAAAAAAAAAAAAAGCAAAATAAACACATCAATAGACCAGATGCTTCAACAGTAACCAGATGCTTCATATTTCTATATTATCTGTTCTTTCCAAAAGCTTTATTAAGGTAACTTTTTCAAAAATAAAACTGCAATGTGACGCATTTAGAAAGTTCAGGTTTTTTTAGAAGAATGGCAGTGTTTGGAAGCAAGACTGAGGATTTAAAGACCAGCACTGAGGATGTCAGGGCACAGAGCCCTGACAACAGACATTTGAAGGGGGAACATGAGATGCAAAACAGAAATTGGATCCATAATTACACAGCTGAAGTGCCTGAGTTTCTGAAAATTGACCCACTCTACAGCAACACGAACTAGAAAATGCATTGTTGGCTCTCATTGTTCAAAACCAACTGTCAAAAGTTAAATAAAAACAAAGCAACAGGACAAGTAGAGATCACAAAGTTAAGAAGTAAAACCAGAAGGAAAGTGCAATCAACCTGAGACAGCCCAAGGAGCCTGTGAGAAAGCCCTGCAGCCCTAAGGAACGACCTCTTTTTATTATTTATACTGTGGTCAACCTAAATATTTGAGTCATAAAAACATTTCTAACTCTACTAATTTGTAGCACACAGTCATAATTTTGACACTTATGACACTGACTTTGGCACATTGTTTTCCTTAGCAACTATCATCCTCTGAATTAAGTAAATGTTTTATTAATCAAACTTCATAATCCCAAAGTCTTTAATTGTTGATGCTAAGCTAACTGTAAACTCTTTCACATAACCATTGGTAAATATTTTTACTACTCTCTACCCACCTACCTCTAAGAGATACAATACCACAACCCCTTTGAGTTACTAATGGAAAGATTTATTCCATTAGTAATAAATTCCATTTACTCCTTTTCATTTGATTTGGAGAAAACAATGATCAGGAAAGGAAAAACTTGCTGTGGACAGGTAAGAGTGAGGGAGGCGTAAAGCGGAAAAGAGGCATAAAATAAGCAGGCAAGAAACTTAATCCTGCACTAAAATGGCAACAGTCAGTTACAGTTTGGGAATGTTATGCCTGTTTGAGGAGATTTTGGCAGCAGTGACAAGAGCCATAACGAGGAGGTTGAGTTACTCACAGTCCTGTGAGGATCGGTGGCGGAAGGTGAACCTCAGATGGCTGCGGTTCACGTCCTCGATGGGGATTGCGACCTTCACGCGTCGGGAGAGAGGGTGGAGGAAGGAAACAGTCAGTACAGCACCCAAAATCTCACCTAGACATCTCCCAGCAAGACACCTGGCACTTCCAAACAGATTAATGTTTAAAAATCCCAGCAGAACATCTGGGTTTCTGCCACTTTCTGTCTCACAGACTCAACAAAAGCACCTTTGGACTCAAAACGATGTTGTGGGGAGTAGCTCTAAGTCCCTTCTCAGCACACAGACCCTGCTCCCACTGCCTACAGCCAGACAGGATGTATTTTATGCAGCCAACATCAGCCTCCTCTGTAATATCTAAACTTGGCATTGAAGTGAAAAGGTTATTAGCCAAGCAAATGGACCAAGCTTAAAGCACAATCAGCCAGATCCCAAAACAGTGATGAGTTCAACGCTATGGCAATTGTGTTTTAACCTTAATATTCTGCCTCTCTAGGTCAGCTCCATGGAAATAGAGCAAAACCATTCCTAAAGAGATGTTGGAGGGCCCCCACAACAGTTGACCAAAGGATGAAATAAAGTTCAATATGCAATAAAAGTCAAATCCTTCCTTAGCTGAACTATTCCTTGTCCTGCTAAACACAACTACCTGCACTAAATTTCCCCAGGTTTGTTTCTCAAGCCTTCTCACTGAAATATATATTTAATGCATATTAACACACAGAGGAAGTTATTTTAAGAGTTTATATACCTTTACAGTCTCAAACCAGCGAGGCTGCTTTACTTGGTAATAGATCACTGACTTGTACTCTGAGATGGCTTCATCACCAGCACCAGGAAAAATAACACTCTTCAAAACACAAACGAAAGAGAAAGTGTTTGCATGTCTCAAACTTGTCTTTTTCATTCAAATAAACAAAACAAAAAACAAAAATCAGTGAAGTAGGTCAAAATAAGACAGAATGGCTCTTGCTCAAAGCTCCTCATGAAATTAATATCAAAGGACATCACTGATATGGCAAGATGTATTTAATTATGACAAAGGAGCAAGTGTGGTTGAAAATAAAAATTGGGACTTCAGCTGACAAGTACAGAAAAAGATGTAGAAAAGGCTTAAACAGATATGTATCAAAATCAAAACCCCCAGCCATTAAATACTTTAATACCTCTAATCTCTTGCCATCTTCATCATAAACAGACACTGTAACTTCCACATTCTTTGCTGTGGTTTTACTGCCTTTGTCAAAATCTCCCTGAACTAAGGTGACATAGATGTCATTCCGAACGTCACCTGAAAGGCAGAGCAAAGCACAAAGTAATTCACAATTTTCACAGTAAACCCAGTGATTTGTGAAACCAGTGACACACAGAAACAACAATCAATCAGACTTACACATGGCAAAACATTTAAAACACCAGTTCCACCTGTTTTAGTTTTACACAATTTTCATTATTCATTTGAAAGAATGAGTTTCCACACAGGTGTAAATTTAGCCCATGCCCAGTCATTTTGCAATTTAAAAATATTTAACAGCCTACAGAGTTCTGTTTAACTTGTTACATTGGGAAGTGGTTTGATGTTTTCACTGGGTTTGGGGTTCCAGGGGAGGGTTATTTTTAGCTTTATGTCTTAAAATGTTCTTCAGCTACACCCCAATTCAACTGAAATTTTGCAAATTAACAGGGGAAACGAGGGATTTCCAATAATTTCACAAGGCAGATGGTTTATGTGCCAACATATGATCAAAACAAGGTGCTGAGGCACTTCCACCATACGGGATAGAGAGTAAAACATCTGACAAACACATCTGCCAGCAACCACAGGGAGACCTGGCACTGGGATAGACTTTGGAAACATCTCATGGATCCTCTAGAGTCCATCAATCTGAGGAGGACAGTGCAGGGTTCTGCTCTTGCTTGTGGCAGGTTTTATTTTGAGAAGCACCACGTTCCATTTCGTGGGGGTTTTTTTTTGGTAAACACCTGAATTAAACATCCTCTGAACG
Organism: Manacus vitellinus; assembly: GCF_001715985.3. Lineage (NCBI taxonomy): Eukaryota > Metazoa > Chordata > Aves > Passeriformes > Pipridae > Manacus > Manacus vitellinus. The sequence continues at coordinate 2,648,638 of NW_021940541.1, forward strand.
CACATATTAAATAAAGATGATACAGCTTTCTTTCAAATACATTCTCTAAATCTGGTACAAACCTTAAGAGACTTGCATATCTCTAAATCAAGCCTGTTCCCCCGAAACTGTTTCAGGTTTGGATTCATCACAGGAGATAAGTTTTACATGTGCCTCTGCTATGGGGATGATATAAAGCATGCACTTTGTATAGGTTTTTTTTTTCCACTGGAAAAAAAAGGAGAATTTCCACAGCCACTGGGATTTCATGTTTTTTTGGAGGGAGTGGTACTTTTATTTATTGATGCAGTACATGTGGCAGGTATATCTAAATATTTTAGATTTATTGGAGACAAAATCTTTCGATGACCCGTTTTTTCTAATATGCAACATACGTCAAATTTTTTATTTTTTCATTTCCCCCCAAATTTTCCACACGTACAGACATTTAAAGCAGGTTAAAATATAACAAAGCATTAATTCATACTGGCTTACCAGGCATAATAATCTCAGGAAAGCCCATTTTCCGAGCCACAGCTGTTGACCTGTCCACCAAGTGTGGAAACTCCTTCCTAATCTGATGGATATCTCCTGGAAGAAGTTTCAAAGTCACCCACAAACCTGTTGTGTAAAAAAACCCACAATTATTAAACTGGTGGGATTTATTCCTAGTCACTAAAGATTTCTTTTTACAAATTGAAAAAAAATGTAAGAACATTAAAATAATTAAGACACATTAAGATAACATTTAGGACACAAAGCATTTTAAAACACTCAAAAAAAATCCTGCCACTTCAAGCAAAAATATGAGTGAAGCACACAGAAGCACGTCTGATTATGTTCCAGTGTTTCTGATGAAACTGAACTGGAAAAAAGAAAAGAGGCAACAATGATTTGCATGGAAAAATAAAGTATTATAACCAAGGAATACCAGCAGATCCCTACCCCAAAATGATTCATCACCACCACCCCATAAGTTGTTTTTACTGCTCTGAGCACAGAGAAATCTACAGCATCAGCTTTACACAGTTGATATTTTTCTCTTCAGAAGCAAAAGAAGCCACTAAAAAGCTGCTGCTTTGCCAAGTAGCATCAAGCATACTTGGTACAGTAAAAAGAAAGATGCCAAAATGGAAAAAAAACATAAAAATAAAAAAAAAACAAAACCTCAAAAAAGTCTTTCGCTTGGTAAAGTGACTGGCAATCAAGTTTAAGCATGAAATAATCACAGCAGCAATTTGCAGAGGAAAATCCTCAAATTAAAATCTATGAAAAACACCTCAAAAATATTCATCTATGAAACAAATTGTGGGTTATCCTGCACCACAATTAACTGTACATTCATTTTGTACACAGTTGGCAGCTTGCTGTCTCCTCTATGTTATCTCTGTAAAAGGCTCTGTGCCGACTTGCTGCCAGAGATGGTTCTGACAGCAGCTATTTCACCAAACAGCAACTGTACCTGCACTGACTGGGTAAGGAACAACTCAATCTTTCCCTCTTTGCTTGGGCATTTCTTTCTTTTTGTGGGGGAAAGAATCTGAAATGAATCCAAAAAGCTGAAACGTTTCCTCCTTTCTGATACACGCTGGTTGTACGTGAAAACAAGGGGAGGAAAAGCAGATCTAAATTTTCCTCTTTAGCTAAAGGATAATTCAAAAATAAGGTTTATGTAGATTTTTATCTGCTATTAATTTGTAAAGAAAAAAAATTCAGGAAAAAGTATATAATCTTCCTTGGATCTCTTGTGCAGATATGGTTTAAGTGATACAGTGAAACACAGTGTCTGGGGAAAACTCTGCATTAGTTTGCATAACTCTGTATTAATCCAGAATCCCAGGAAAATATTGAAGCCAGTAATAACTGGACAGATCATGAAGTTTTGTACGCACACAAGAATAAACCAACCCAGACTTGGGAAGCTGAGTTGCATGCCAGCTGTGTACACTGAATTCTGAGCAGCCCCTAAGAGAAGGTACCACTGCAGGTCTGAGAGGGCTCGGGCTCCATCCTCACCACCTGCAGGCTCAGGTGGGGGCAGTGCTGCAGGAACAATGCCCTGGTCTTCCTGGGAGGGAGCCAAATGTTGCAAGTGCAGCTGCAGAGTGGAAAAATAGGGCAAAGGAAAAGAAGGAAGAGAATATACCTCTCCCTTTCACATGAGGAGGCCAAAATCCACAGCTCAAGGGCACAACGGCCAACTCCTGAGTCATAATTTCCAGCATGGAATCACAGAATTGTTAAGGTTGGAAGGGACCTCTGGAGATCATCCAGTCCAACCCACTGCCCAGAGCAGGTGACACCAGAACACATCCACGTGGGGTTGGAATGTCTCCAGAGAGGGAGACTCCACAGCCTCCCTGGGCAGCTGTTCCAATGCTTTGCCACCCTCAATGGAAGGAAGTTCTTCCTCATGTTGAAGTGGGACTTCTTGTGTTTTAGTTTATGGCCATTGCTCCTCATCCTGTCACTGGGCACCACTGAGAAGAGTCTGACACCATCCTCTGACATCCCTTGGAGGTATTTATATGGACTGATGAGATCCCATGTCAGCCTTCTCTTCTCCACACTAAAGAGGCCCAGTTCCCACAGTCTCTCCTCATAAGAGAGATGCTCCAGACCCCTCCTCATGTCTCCAGTAGCTCCAGTAGAAACATAAAGACATCCAAGACATGAACAGTGATGCAACCTGTAGAGTCAACGTGGGGCAGGGGGAAAAGATGTAGGGCAGGGGGGCATATCAGAATGAGCCCTGAAGGTGGGAAGAGTCATGCCAACACCTTTTCTGTCACCAAAGAGCAGTGAACAAGCAAAATTCAAATCATCATCACGTTGCAAATCAGGAGACGAGCAGTTTTAGGCACTGGGGTGTAGATAAAGAAGGGCACCTACCCTGACCCTTGTGGTTGACTTCTTTAGCAGCAATCACTTTGTTTATAACAGTCTGAAGGAAATCATTCTCCCCTGCCACCCTGGGTGAAAAACGGGATGATATGTTCAGCTGCTTGTGTCGAATGGCGTCATCCAACGCTAGCCTGGAGGATGCACATGACGACCAACACCAGGAAACAAAGGGGCACAGAAAACCAGAAGTCACAGTGACAAGGGAACACAAAAGATCGTATCATAGTTGTGACAAAGAGTGTTTATTAGTCAACGCAAGACAGAGGACAGGAAAGGTGACAAGAAAGACAGAGGAAGATCATTAATCAGAAGAACGCTGGTCTACCAGAGAGTACAGCACACCTGGCATGTTACTGCTCCCCTCAGGGACATGCACAGCCCCACTGCCCTCCTCCGTGAGCAGAGGAAGGTCTCCCACCTCAGAACCCCCAGTTAAGCAGTGAAAACCCACACAGGCAGTTTTCCCTTTAATATAAATACATATATACAGCAGGCTGGCCCTGCAACACCTCCAGGGTCACCTCTGCCATTCCACAGGTAAAGCAGCAGTGCAGGGTGTCTGAAGGAAAAGCTACCATAAATCTCACAGAAAAAGGAGGAGAAAAGCAGATAACCCAAACGTTCTGTTAAACTTGGGGAATAAATGGAAAGATGGGAACTATAAATAAACAGCAGCATTAAGTGGCACTGAAGTAATCTCGCCAAGTGCTTTTGACAGCCATTGTGTCGGTGGCTAGTGAATGAATACAAACAAACAAAGATGTGAAAACAGAATTGTGTGTGGTACAACAGAAACAAAGCATGGAATGAGGAGAAAAATGTGGCTCATATGAACAGCATAAGCCTACGTTGGAAATAACGACACCAGCGCTCAGCACGCGATTCCACGTTATTCGTGTTCTTTGGAACATACTTTTTTCAGAAGAATGTTTTAATTTATTACAGGGGGAAAGAAAAAAAAAGTCACAGTGTACATCTTTTCCAAAAATCTGATTTGTCTACACAGAAAAAAATAAATCAGTGTTAATGGAGCAGAAAACTAGATGTTCCATTAGCATCCACTTTGATACACAAATGTTCATTTTCATTGCTTACTTCCACACTCACTAAAAAATAAACTTGCTATTGTTTACCTTGCAATAAACATATGCTACTCTTTCCTAAAAACCTATGGTTTCCTTGCAAAATGGAATTGTACTTTGATTTTCTCATTAACACCTTCTGCAGCACCTGCATATGTCTTGCAGTCCTCTCACCAGCCCTACACCTTCAAACCACAAGGGCTTCCTGAATTAGGCCTATTTTTCAAAATAAAGTTGATTTAACATTATTTCAAGCTTCCTTTCTTTTTAATATTATTAAACCCCCTCTGAATACCATTAGTGTATCAATCAAGGAACTTAGGTCCCATAACTATGTTTTGCCTTTTGGAACAGATGGCACTCCAGCATTTCCCACAACAGGAAAACTAAACACCCATATTTTATGCACTTTTATTTGCCTTATCATTCTACCTTTCCTTGCTTCATGGAACAACAAAAACCCCTATGATCTATGGATGGAACAGAGTATTTCCCACACATTCTCACTTGTTAATAAGCTTTTGCTTCTAAAAGCAGTTTCTCTGCACATATCTATATATTCCATGTCAACAAGCTCAGAGTCAGTGTGGGAAGGTCTGTGGTTTCAGATAACTAGAATTAAGACCAAGTCCATGTAGACACTGATCTCTCTGATTCTGTGAGCAGGTGTATCCAACCACCAAAACATTTAAGGTTTCTGGTAAAAGTCTGGCATGATAAAGTTGAATTATGAGAAGATACTGCAGGAGGTTTATCAAGCCATCCTTCAAATCCCCAGTTTTTGTTTTGATTCTCATTACTGTGGCTATGAAATTCCATCTCCTACCAAGGAACAGATAAATGTTATCATTTACTAAATCCACAGAAGTCACCTGCACTGGATGTTAGTAACACTGCTGGTCTTTATCCATCTCAGGCAGATATAAACTCAGAATGAATTTATTCAAGTGTTTCACCTCTCACACATTATCACCCTGATTATCACCATGTTTAAATAAAAACAAAACAATGCTGCAAAACTGGGAATGCAGGCTTTGAATTCAAACTTAAGAAACCCCAAAAGTTATGACTAATGGGAAATAATCAAGAAGATATATTAGCACGTACTACTCAAAATAAAATACCTCACTAAATAAATTAATTTCAGAATATCGACTGTTTTTTTAAAAATCAAAGTTGAATTCTTAATATTTTCCCTTCTGCTATTCTTTAAACTCTTTCCTACTTACGGTTGGAATGGGATGAAGTGCTGTTTGTCCTCATCATCAACCTTCCCGTTAATTATGTCAGTAACATCCATCACTGCAAAGAAAAACAAAGGGTACTGAATTAAGGGATCAACATGGGAAGAGGGGGGCAAAGGGAACACCCCGGGAGACTAGAAGCAACAGAACAACCCAGAAGAGGGATAGAATTATTAACTATGTAATCTCAGAATTTTCCTATGGAACAACAACACATTGCAAATAACCTTTGGCACCTCTAACACAAGTCCTGGAAGCCACAGTAATTTGTTTGATACATCAGTCTGATTACATTTGGAACAACTCTGAGTTTATACAACCCCACAGGAGTTTCACACACCCAATTTCTGTGCAAGAGATGATATGGAGAGATCCAGCACAGTTACCTGCCACCCCAAAAGGTCTCCGCAGTCCGGACGTGAGTTTCCTGGTGTTGTTGTCCCTCAGCTCCATTCTGCCAACTCTTACAATCTGACACACAAAACTGATTTTCTCTCTCTTCAGGTCTTTGCTACCCAGGTCCTAGAAAGAGTCGTTTCACCAGGTTACATCATATTAATAGGATTTCAAGTTCCATTTCAGTAGGTAGAAGGTTTGCTGCTCAGAATTTGCCTCCGTTGTGCACGCCTCTGGCACCAGGGCAAAGTGTTTTTGTTATAGCATATAAACATCTTATCTTGACTTCTGTGTAAATTAATTGCTTTGGAGGCCAAACCATTTCTAATATGTTAAATTTTCGAAGAGTAGATTTAGTTTTAGCCTGGAGCTGAGAATGTTTAGTGGATCACTTATGGGAAATGTCTCACGTGAGCCTTTGCCAGCGTAGAATCCCTGACTGGTTTGGGTTGGAAAGGGCCCTAAATTTTATCCTGTTCCAACCCCTGCCATGGGCAGGGACACATTCCACTAGACCATGTTGCTCCAAGCCCCATCCTATCCAGCTTTTAACACTTCCAGGGATGGGGCAGCCACAGCTTCTCTGGGTAACCTGTGCCAGGGTCTCACCACCCTCACGGGGAAGAATCCCTTCCCAATATCCCATCTATCCCTGCCCTCTGGCAGTGGGAAGCCATTCCCTCTTGTCCTGTCCCTCCATGCCTTTGTCCAAAGTCCCTCTCCAGCCTTTCTTTTGTAGGAAGCCGCACTCCCAGGAGAGGTAACCCCACACAGATCATATCCCCCCGTCACCCCCAGCTCTGCCGGGAGCGCCCTCAGAGCAGGCCGCACTCACGGTGAACACGGCGCGCAGGTTGTGCAGCCTGTCGATGTCCTTGGGCAGCCCGCAGCTCGACCATCGCACCAAGTAGTTTTCACTGAAAAAAAACAGTCTTGTGAGATGATTTTTTTTTTATTTCATAGAACAGCAGAATCTCAGGATGGTTTGGGTTGGAAGGGACATTAAAGACCATCTTGTTCCACCCCCTGCCACAGGCAGGGACACCTTCCACTAGCCCAGGTTGCTCCAAGCCCCATCCAACCTGGCCTTGGACATTTCCAGGGATGGGGCAGCCACAGTTTCTCTGGGCAACCTGTGCCAGGGCCTCACCACCCTCACAGGGAACAGTTTTTTCCCAATATCCCATCTAACCCTCCTTCAGCTTAAAGCCATTTTCCCTTTGTCCTATCACTTTAACATAAGCAGATAAAAATCAACTTCAGAATTTACAGAAGACTCTTTTAAACCCCATCTGCTTATCCTGAACAAGTGAATATGTAGTGGAGAGCTGGCATTTCCCTTAGTGTATATTATTTTTATAAAGCAAACAACTCTTTAGCAACAGAGTGTGAGAATTTCTGCAGCTAAGGGAGGGCTCACACCTTGCCGGTGTGTTCACCTCTCACATGAGATCTGCTCTTGGGGAACCACAGGACAGCCTGATGAGGAACAGCAAAACCCTGAATCTCAGATGTACCCAGGGACTTGCCTATGCCTTTCACAGAAATTTGACTTTCATGAGCCCCAAAACTACCTCACTACTAGAACTGAGTAAGCACAGCTTAGGGGTTACACTGAAGAGTGCACTAACCTGATAAATTTTGATTCCAGTGGATCATACAGAGACATGAGGACTTCAGCATCTTCTCCTATTTTACAGACCACATTTTTTAAATTTACAAATAAAGCAAAGGAAGGGGTGGCAGCAAACTTGGCTTGTCTGTTGATATCGATATTCTGTTTCTGAGACTGCAATTCAAGAACAGAAGAAAATAAAGTTTAACTCAACCTAACAGATATTCTACCGCTATAAAACTTTCCTAAAACCTTTCAGACAGAAGAAGGGGGGGTTTTTTTAAGTGTCTATTTCTTGATCTTTGTTTATATCAGGATTTATGACAGTGTTTTCTGGATCTGTCTTCAAGTGCCACACCATAAGGAGAGAGTAAAAGAAAAAAAAAAACAAGGAAAAGAGATGTCTCCAGTTATTAAAAAGAGAGTTAAACATATGGAGGAAAAAAATAGAGCCTCGAATATACTTGACAAAACCCAGGAAGTTTGTTCCTTGCTTTGCCTGCTGTTTTTCTGACAGGTACAGAGCACCAAGAAAGACAGGAAAGGAAACAGCACAATTTCTACTTCCCACAAACTTACAGATCTCGACCATAAATTCTACTAAATCCTTTAAAGGAAGATAAAAAAACAACCTAAGACAGACAAGTTCTTACAAAATGTTTAAGCCTGATAACTCTTCACAAAAATATCAAATTCCTCATTTGCAATGCTAAAAACAACAGACATCCAATTAGTTTACAGTCTTATGTTGAAAGGGAAAAGCCACAGTGTTCAGTGTATCTTACTTTTTCCTCCTGTAGCCTCTCTTCAACTTGCTTGGAAGCTATTTCATGTGCTCTGAAAAGGCTAATGGTGCTGGTCTGCTCTGGGTCCAAAATGTTGCCATCCTCATCTCTAACCACCAGATCTAAATCAAGAATTCTAAGCAAACAAGAAAATATGCTTGTGAATTAACAGCGCTCAAATAAAGGCTTAAAAATCACCTGCCAAGTGTTTAACTTGCACACTTGACATATGAGAGAAAAACACATTATCTGATACATGATAATGTAATTTAACATGTCACCAACACTGGAGATAAGCATTCCTGGCTGGAAATCACTTATTGCCACAGCACAGAGAGAACTGATGTAAACGAAACAGCAGAAAAGCTGGGGAAGTAATTTCTTAAACAACTAAATTTGCAAGAGATTTTGTCTCCTCCTCAGATTCATCCAACAACCACTGAACAACCAACCACTACAGTCCCACCACAGGCAGTTCCTTTCATCCCATCCCACTCCACCTTCTCCTCCTCCTCCAACGCAGCAAATTCCTGTTTTACCCAAACCCTATGAGATCCAAGTAGGCATGAACTGTCTCCCTTTATTTAAAGCAGAAGCCAGATTTGTGTCAGCAGGGTGTTAACATCCACGATTACCTTCTGCAGACAGAAAGGTTTCTGCCATAATCAAATCCAGTCTTAGGACAGACCTTTCACATTTTTCCAAGTTGGTACAGTGCTGGCAGCAGAACCAAGGATTAAAAAAGTCAGGTCCTCTCCCTAAGACTGACCTTCTCACCTCCATCCCAATCCACCAGGTCTCTATTTTCTCCCTCTAACTCTGCACTCAGCTCTCATGATGGAGCTGCTGTAACTGTGGGTTTGAAATGTTTGATCAACGAGCTTAAAAATCACATTTGCTGTGTCTGATAATTCACTCAGAGGTTGATGGTTTATCTGAAAGTAAATTCCCCCTTGGACAGAACCTGGAAGTACTTAAAGAACAGGAGTTGTGGCAGACAAAGATGAGTTTCATGGACTTAAAGGATCTCTCTTCATCCCTTCTTGCACAGAGGGAGACCTGGAGGTGTTAAAGCCTGAAGCAGGGTCAACACACAAACCCCTCCAATAATTGCATTGAATTAATTCAAGGGGAGAGAAACATCACTCAAGTTGCAGAGTGAAGGCAGGAGATTTTTAAGCAACACCTCCCAAGTTCTGCTCTGTAACTGGTTGCAGCCACCATGAAACTCAAACATCCCTGGAATATCAAGCTCCCGGATGAATTTTTTTAGTGAGAAAACGGTTTCATCATTGAAAGCAAACAGAAAAGCAGCCAAAAGAGTCTTGCTCCTCCCTACTACTGTTTCCTGGACAGCAGCCACAGCAGGAGATACACCCACTGAGCACTTGTGCTGGAACTGCCAGTCCTGCAGGGTCCTTCCATAGGAGGAACTGCCTGGAGCAGAGGAAATGGTACCTCAGGAATTCAGGGAAAGGCTCATCACCCGGCCTATGACACCAGTGGGACAAGAACGTTTGCACAGACTGTCAAATAAGTCAAAGCTAACACTTTGATTCGATTCCTTTGTTTCATCCTTTAACTTGCAAATGATGCTTGGAAAAAAATCTGGATTTTTTTTTTTCCTAAGTGTCCCAGTTACAGATTTTTGCAACTGAACAAAAAAAAGATGTTTTCACAACAAAATTACCTGACCCAATTTCAGAAAGATTTTAAAAATACAGATTCCTAAGGCCATTTTTACTTCCTCAGTTATTCTGACAACATGCTGTAAAAAACGTTTGGCTCTATTTATAGAAATAAATCTTATTTACAAATCAGTATTTCACAAATCAGGAAAAGGTTGGGTATGATTAGAACAGAAAACGTTTAGAATGGTTTGGGTTGGAAGGGACCTTAAAGATCATTTCGTATTTATAAAACACATAATGAATTCTTTCTGTCTGGACACTGAAATCACCATTCATGCCTCTTTTAGACACAATAAATGTAGGACTATTAGAAACATATGTTATCTTTCAGTTGTGAGTATTTACTCAGAAGTTGGAATTCACCTCCCTCCTGAACCCCCCAGAGAACATTGTGATCACTTAATTAGTCCATCAGAACATCATGAATATAAAGCACAGCACAAGATGTTCCATTGTATTTGAAGGCTGAGCATCTGGAGGTTATTCAAAGTAACTTTTACCAACTCCTTGGACAGATGGTAAAATACAGTAGCCAAACAAATAATACCAACAACATCTGGTTAATTGTGTACAGAGGTACAGTCGTCCATATCTTGGATTATAAATGATAATTACTGACTGAATGCAGTCACTGAGTATTTTTTTCATTTCTTTTTTTTAAATCACAGCTTTTGCTGATCAAGTGCACAAACAAATACTGCAAATTTGGCAGTTCTTAAGGAATTTAGCACAAATAGCTAAAATCTGATGAGATATTTACATCACAAAGGATTTAAAGATTGGTTTGGTGAAAACTTCTTCAGTCCCCAGGTGTGCAGGACTACAGGATCCCACAGAACAGGTAGGACTGGAAGGGAGCACTACAATATTGTCTCTCAGTGTCCAATACACTGCTTCAAATAATGTCCTGACTGAAGTGCAACAGGAGATTTCTCATTTTTGATCAAAATGGAAAGTTATAACTGTATAGACAACTTTTATTTTAAAAAATCATGCTTAAATCCAGACTGTTTGCAGAGAGAATACATTACTAAAATACCTAACATATGCAAACTACAGGTTTTGGTCAATATTTTCTTCCCAACTTCAATTCTCTTCTGCTAAATAGATACTTTCTTTTATGAAATCTGTCTGTTAATCTTCTGCTACCAGCAGGATGCCATGGAAATAGAGGAACACTGAGCTAAATGATGCTTCTGAGCCAAATCCTTCACCATCACATTTAGCTGAGTGACTCCAGGGCACACACAGCTGGTGGTGCTGAGAGGGCCACAACTGTTTGTGCTGCAGAAGCAAGTGGAGTTTAAGTTATATTTTGAATGGAAGCAAAACTTGCACTTTTGAATTGCCCTTAAAAATAACAAATTGATAATATCATCATGAGAGAGATATATGGATTCCACTTTACATATTATAAAGATGCTGCATGAACTTCAATCTTTACATTGCTTTAACAGAGCTGTTAATATACAACTATCACATCTCCATAAAAACAAGAATAAAAGCACAAAAACTTGGAAAATACCATTCACAAACCTGTTGCCATAATCAATTTTGGCAGTCACTTTCTTTTTCAGTTCCTTGAGCTCATCTTGGGGCAGTGTCCCAGACAGGATTTGGGATCTCCACTCAATGAGATCATAAATCATGTGCCTCACGTTGCGGAACATTTCCCTGTTGTCCTGCTGTTGGGAGGGAAAAGAGGGGCAGAAGTTAGTTGTGAAGCCCTTTTAAATACACAGAATTAATTGCAATTATAAAACATGAATTTAAAGGGTGAAAGTCTACAACAGCTCTAAAATGGGAGCTTAATTTTTTATAGCACAGAACACCGAATACAGAGTCTGACATTCAGCTTTAGGGCTCTAAATGGGTGTAAAAGTTTGTGTTTATGACACCTTAAAACCTGGGTCATGCTGTATTCAGGCATTCTAGGGGAATATTCACAGGTAACTTTATTCAATGACTCTCTGTCCTGAGCAGAACAGGACTAAAAATGGTTCATTTTAACAGCAAGAGGTTCAAGTTCTGCAAAAGTCCATCTGCAACAGATTGGAGAATCCTTCCCCTCCCTAGTTAAACCTTCAGAACAACACTTTAAAATCCCTCAGGGTGCAAAGTCAAGTACATCAGTACAGGTAACAGCTAAAGGACAGTGAAAAACCAGGAAAACATTAAACCTCAGAGGAAGTTAAATACCTAAATTATTTTTAAAGCCTGGAACTGTGGATATTAAACAGTGTCAGCAGTATATACAAACTTCACTTGGAAACACTCAGCTAACCTAAGAATAATTAAATAATTACAATAAAATTCCCCACTATATATAAGAGAGAAAGAAAAACTGCAGAAGATGCAGGAAAAGAACATAATGATTCCAAGACTCTGGGAAAAAGGATATCTAACTGTGAAACTTAAAGACTTCAGTCTGTTCAGATTATCCAAAAGCTGCCTTGATTATAGTGGGAGAACCTTCACAGTGAGAAAATGCCCATTATTAAAAGCTCTGTAATGTAGCAGAGAAAGACACAAGAGGCACATATGGCTGGGAGCAAAATACAGACAAATCCAAATGGGAAAGTGGTTCCTGATTTTCAATGCTGCAGGCAATCATAAACTGGGGAGAGGGAAAACATGCCACGTCCTCTGCTTTGTGGAAATGAAAGCTGAGTATCCATTCAATATTTAAACTCGAATGACAAACTGAATAAAGGTATAAATGTGCCCATTTAATGGTTTTTGATACGCAAGATACGGACAACATGGAATGTCTGTGTAGTCTGCAGATTACCCAGTTTGGAACCAGCTACCTCCAGTAAAACAAAGCTCCCCTGATAAAGCAATCCCACTGCACCAGTGCTCTTTCTGGCAGCTGACCACATGCAATTAATCCAACAGATATCCTTGACATACAAACTCATGATCTACCTACCCAGAGTAAAGCTGTGACAGGGGTTGCCTTGAATTTTTCCCTAAAATCCAATGGAAACCTACTCCCTGTCAGTTTGAAGCCATTCCCCCTTGTCCTGTCACTCCAGGCCCTTGCAAATAGTCTCTCCCCATCTTTCTTGTGGGCTCCTTCAGGTCCTGGAAGGTCACACTAATATTTCACTCCAAAGCCTTCTCTTTTCCAGGTTCCCAGTTCTCTCAGCCTTTCCCTGTAGGAAAGATGCTTCAACCCTCTAATCAACTTCATGACCTCTTCTGGACTCACTCCAAAAGGTGTAGCTGTCACATGTGTTCATGGACATAAATGGCTGACAAATGAGATGTTAAAAATTAACAGCAAGGAGAATATTTACTACTAAAAAAAGCACATATGTCATGGGAAGAAAACTCCTAACAATGTTTCTCTGCTATTCCTTCTTTCCTATTATATGTGCACTGCAATGAGGTCTTGTGTGGTTCACAAAACAGTATTTCTCTGACATTAGGAAATACCAGACTTCACACTCAGGATAATCCCCCAAAAAGGACATCAGGTCAAAATGTAATTCTCGGTGTCCTCAGCAGCCCACAGGGCATGGAGTGTGAGGATAAGGGGGAATTCAGCTTTAAGCTGAAGGAGGGAAGATTTAGATTAGATATTAGGAAAAAATTCTTCCCTGTGAGGGTGGTGAGGCCCTGGCACAGGTTGCCCAGAGAAGCTGTGGCTGCCCCATCCCTGGAATTGTCCAAGGCCAGGTTGGACAGGGCTTGGAGCAACCTGGGCTAGTGGAAGGTGTCCCTGCCCAAGGCAGGGGGTGGAACTGGATGAGCTTTAAGGTCCCTTCCAACCCAAACCATTCCATGATTCTATAGCAACGGAACTAAGGGCAAGGCTGTTCTCAGTGCCCTTCTGAGACTCTGTTCCTCCTGCTTTGCTTCTGCCTCCCTACTTCTTCCTTGCTCCTCAGCACAACCTCTCTACTATAACATCATGTTAAAGTTCTCTCTTTAATATACAATCTGCTTCTCTTCATGTAAGATATTATCCTTCTTCCTTTACTCTGCAACACTGCATCATTTCCATTACACTGTATTTCTAATCTTTATTTTCATGGGTGTGATTAAAAAACACATTAGTCAACACAAACATCTTCATTTCCAGTTGGTGCCTTCATTACCCAGCTTGCACTTTTATGATAGAAGATTTCAAACACATTTATAGGAAACAGACTCCGAATTAAATCCTACTTTAAATAAAAGACTTTCATGTTCCCATTATCTTGTTACAGTGACCTTGCAACATGAGAGCACAAGAAGCGTGAGCCAGGGCACCTTAAATCTCACAGCAGGTGTTGCTTTGCATCTGAATTGCACTTTTAGGTGTAAGTTTAAACTCTTGACCTTACTTATTTGCACTTGCATCTGTGTTTTCCTGTTTTCCCATCTGAGAGACTATCAATGCTTATTACTATAAATTCCTAAGAATATATTCTTATGTGCTTGGAAGCTTAGCACATGAAAATAATCGGGTATGTAACTTAAAGGTCGGGATAAACTGGGAACAATTAACTTCAAGTATAAAAATACTGAGAGGAAAAAGGCCTACAGTGATGATTTTACAAAGGTTTAAGTTTACATCTGCAAACTCAACATTAAATATTCATTTACTTCATAACATAGACAGCCTTACGAACTGCCCTGAAAACTATTTTCTTAATTAATATTATTATATGTTAGATTATTCCAAATCTGTCTACATCTTAAAAATCCAGTGTATTCTGTATAACAGAACCCCCATGCAAAATGGGTCATAATTGCTTAACAAATTATTCCTAGATCAAGGTAACACTCTAAAAAACTGATTCTGCACAATAAATACATGGGATTTGAGAAAACATGCAAGAGAATCACTACAGAGATTTTTTGCTTTAACAGAGAAGATGCTGAAGAGCTTTTCAGTACTACAAGTAGTCACTAGAAATAGTAAGAGAAGGGGAATTGCATTAATACTTCCTTCACCATTAGTAGTTCCTTCCTTCTTCTCCCTTCCCAGTACTATTCTTTCCACAAACCATTACCTGTGTAAATGTTTTCCTCAGTTGTTACTTACAACATATAATTGCCTCCATATTATGGACCATTCCCGGAGTGTGGTGGTGACCTCCTGAATCAAGGGGAGCTCATTGGGGATCACTGTTTCGTGTTGGCTGAGGAGGTGGAGGGAAAAAAAGGCTGAATTAAGTAGTACTTTTGAGTGAGAACACAGAATCACAGAAACTTAAGGTTTAAAAGACTTTTAAGATCCAAGTCCAACCAGCAGCACCACCATGTTCACCAATAAACCATGTCCTCAACTGCCACATCCACACATGTTTTGAACACTTTCAGGGATGGTGACTCAAACACTGCCCTGGGCAGCTGTGCCAGGGCTGGACAACCCCTCCTGTGAAAATTTTTATCCTAATGTCCAATCTAAATCATCTAATCCAGAACCATTCCTAAGAAGGAACTGCTCATTTCCAAAGACAATAATACAAGGTTGAAAGTAACATCATTTACTATAAATTTATAAGCAAAAAGATGATGTTATGAGATACTGAAGAGGTAAACCAGTACAGACACACCACATAAAGGGTACTTGGATGGGCTGAGACTATGGAACCACAGAATGGTTTGGGTTGGAAGGGGCCCTAAAGATCTGCCATGGGCAGGGACACCTTCCACTAGCCCAGGTTGCTCCAAGACCCATCCAATCTTGCCTTGGACACTTCCAGGGATCCAGGGGCAGCCACAGCTTCTCTGGGCAACCTGTGCCAGCCCCTCCCCACCCTCACAGGGAACAATTTCTTCTCAATACCTAATCCAAACCTTCCCTTCTTCATCTTAAGGCCATTCCCCCTTGTCCTATCACTTCATGTCCTTGTAAACTTTTCCCACCCTCTCCTTATTTCCATACTCACAAGGATATCAAGACACACCTTACCAAAACATCTATTACTGAGACATTTATTTCACCAGAAGCCAGATAAAAGCCACATATACACAACCTACAATACAACAATACTAATCTGTAATTGTTTTTTTCCTCAATATATTGGTCTTGCAATGAAAACTCAGGCATTCAAGTTCTCACCACAGAGTTTCTGTATGACCTGTTTTGAAATTGTGAAAGTAAGAAACACCAACTAGATCTTTTAATATTTCCAAAGTAGGGTACTTAAAGGCAGTTTTGTAATCAGGGAGAAAGATGTCATTATGCAGCAATCTCATGATTAGAAGTTTGATCATTTACATATTTAACGGTGTGTAAAAATAAGTCAGGCACAAAGGAATAAAATATTTTAATCCTGTTTCACTCCATTTCATACCTGGGTAATTATTTAATAATTTCACTCCCTTTTTTTCTTCTCTGGGATTTGGTTGGGGTTTTTTCCTGTTTTTTAACTAAACTTTGATATCAATGTTAGAAACTTTTACATGCATGTCCAGCAAAGCAGATTTGACATATTAGGATCTGAATAGCTGTTAAATAATAAATGCAGCTCAAATATTTAGTGTTGAACATGCCAGGGATGGGAAGAGGACACAAAATAACTTCTCAGTAAGGCAGAAAACAATGCCTGGATAATGGTTTTCAGCAAGGAGACCAGTCTACAAGATTAACTGAAGAAAAATAAAGAAATTACTTCAATTTCATGTACATAAAAGAAAGGTGTCTCATATCAAAGGCCTCTTTAACACACCAGACAGAAGCCATAAGACTCAAGGGCTGCAAGATAAAAGAAGCTGGGAAAACTGACACTGGACTAAAGCAGAAGGCAGGGATGGAGGAATGGAGGAAGTTAATCTAGGTAATTATTAGTCTAGACAGTAATAAAAGTTATAAAGAGAAATGATAAATTATTAATTCCATGAATAGAGAGAAGGTTATGCTTTAGCTCGAGGCAGCCCCATCCAGCTCTGCTGATGTGACACCATCTTCCATGTGAGGTGAGTTAATAATTTAAAACATTTTAAACACCCAACACACACATTTTCCATCAGCAGCTCCTTGACTAACTGGAAACAAGCCTAAGTCACTTGTTAGTACACCAAAATTACATCAATACAAAAAGGAAAATGGATTTTCGTTCTTTTCAAATCAAACTTACCCTTTGCCTTCAACGATTGCTTCCTTCAGATGTATATAGGAGGCAGGAAATATGCCCTTGGAGAGGGAGGGAGAGCAAAGAAATGTGTTAAATAACCAGTTGCACGCAACATCTTGTGTTTATTACCTAAAAATATGCCAAGACACTGCTCGGTCTGCAGAGCCATCCACATCCTCTTAAACATCACAGTAGTTGTGTCTGGGATTTTTTTAACACACATTTAAATTTTGTGTTGCATGTCCTCTCAAGAAGGTGTTATTGCAACCTTAGCAAATATAGATCAAATGCTTTTAAATTAAATTTCAAAATATTGAAGGAAACAGCAGAGACACCCTGTCAGAATTGGCCCACAGAGGGGCTCTTCCTCCCCTATTAGAGGCACAGTTTGCCAAAATTCTCCAGGTCCCTGGATCATTATATTCAGGTGATAATTAAGACAGATTTCATTTTCACAGCGTGAAAGAGAAGATTTTACATAATCCACTCCAAAAATGACATTTTGCCTGGAATCCACCTCCACTCCTTGCTTTTCCTCACATCTTACCAAGCCTTCTGACCCCGCTACAAGATGTTGCTTCTGGTCCCAAATTGCCTTCTACCACCAGCCTACTGCTACTACTACAAGCCAAAAACCAAGTCAACACCCAATACTACAAGACACCAGTTCAGCTTTTCTGAAAAAATATTCTAAATCAATCAAGATTCCAGAAATACAACAATATTTTTAAAATAATGTAAGCTCATATTAAAAAATAATTCAAGTCAAGCTGGGAAAGCAAGTTCCTCCACCTCACCCTTCAGGGTATAAGTTCAGTTTTCTTATCACATGGGAATGCAAAAATAGGAATTCCTAGAAGGCCACTGGGGGCACAGAAAGAGGAAGGTGGTTTTTTTTCATCACAGTTAAAAAAAAATAAATAAAAGTCACTGCATTTAGTGGCAGTCAGAGAAGTGCAGCAACACGTGGACTTAATTTAAGCCAAGAAGAATGTGTAATTTCTTCTTAGGCTTTACAAGGCACATTTTTAAAACACAGTTTTTAAGAAATTTAATGTATTCCCAAAAAATAAAAAAGAAAATATCAAAATAGAACAGAAAACCAGGTCTGGTAAGGAAATGGGTGGGACAAACCATACAACTCAGTTCTGTACTTTTAGACATACACAGCAACTAAAAACACACCTCTGGAGGCAAACATGACATTTTTGGTGTTTTAGTGAAAAAAAGAAGCAAAACCAGAAGATGTTTAATTCTGGTTAATTACTACTATAAAGAAAAATGCTCAAAAAATAAAACATGACGTTACAACCAGTATTTGTGTGGTTTCCCTTTCTTTTTATTTTTCAGAAAGGCTGCTCTAAACTGCAGCCTGAAATTACACTGCTGAAGATTCCTCCCCTTCTCCCAGAGAAGGGCTGAGAAATCCCACTGTAGAGCTCCGTGTCCCTTTCCAAGATGCAATTGGCTTTCACCAGTAATACATTATTTAACAAGTGTCAGGCTCTAAATAGACCAACTAGAACATAAAGTTCTGAACTTTTTACTGAGTCAAAGACTTGATACATCAGTTACTGCAGAAAACAAGATGGTGCACATTAAAACACATGTAGTGAGTGACCAATATACCTCGACATTGCAAAAAATGGAATCCTAGAATGGTTTGGGTTGGAAGGGACCTTAAAGCTCATCCAGTTCCACCCTCTGCCATGGGCAGGGACACCTTCCACTAGCCCAGGTTGCTCCAAGCCCCGTCCAACCTGGCCTTGGACACTTCCAGGGATGGGGCAGCCACAGCTTCTCTGGGCAACCTGTGCCAGGGCCTCCTCCACCCTCACAGCCAAGAATTCCTTCCCAGTATCCCATCTAAACCTATCGCCAGTTTGAAGCCATTCCCTCTGGTCCTGTCACTCCAGACCCTTGTAAATAGTCTCTCTGCATCTTCCTTGGAGCCCCTTCAGGTCCTGGAAGGCCACAATTAGGTCATCCCAGAGCCTTCTTTTCTCCAGGTTGAACAACCCCAACTCTCAGCCTTTCCTCACAGTAGAGTTGCTCCAGCCCTCTGATCACCTCAGTGGCCTCCTCTGGACTTGCTGCAACAGGTCCATGTCCTTCCTGAGCTGGGCCCCCAGAGCTGGATATACAACTCACCTTTTGGGCCTTGCTAAAATAAGTTTCCTTTTCTTTTTTTTTTAACCCTGAAAAATTCACACTGAGCAGAGCTTGGGAATGCAGTGATCAGGGCCCAGTGGACACGTGTTGACCAGCACACAAGATCTCCACAAATCAACACACCCAATGCCACAAATTCATCTCTGTTCAGGAGAAAAACGAGCACCTTGCTCTGGCAACACTCACCTTCTTGGATTTCTTCCGTAGTGTGTAACCTCTGTACCAACCTAGAAGGGAAAAAGCATGAAAAAGTTCATTCATGTCACCTCCCAGCTCACCAGCACAGAGGTTTCTGATGATGCTTCACCCCTGCACATCCCACCTGAATTTCAATTTTCTACAGATTTAATAACCTGGATAAAACAAGTCATCTTGGAAGCTGTAAAAATCCCAGTGACGATGATCAAACTGATGGACAAGACATGACAGAGATGGATGTTTACATTATGTGTTTAATTACCATCCACTTCATTTTAATTACTAATTCACCAACATAAACAAAAAATGACCTCAAGAGCATTAACTTATGAAAATGTGCTGTTTGACTGGTTCAATTTTAAAACCTATTGAAATTGCACAACTGCAAGTTCTCAAATGTAGATCAGCCTTTAGCCATCTCATCAGAACACAAGAATACTTTGTGATTTATGCTTCACACATCAAAATATAAAAGCAAGGAGCCCTCTTGGAAAACTGAGCCTGGATGCAAACTGAGCCACGCAAACAGGGGTTTTGTACAGCAAAGCATCCATCTCTGGGCGAGGATGGAGAGATCACAAAGCAAATGTGGAAGAGAAATTGCAACCAGTAACAGCTGGGGCAGGAAGAAAGTTCAGTGAAGTCAGCACATGCTGATAAATTCATTATGCACACTCTGGGACTAGAAGCACAAATTAAAGGTTCAAGCACACGGGATTTTTCAGTCTGCTCTCCTGCAGCAAAAGGTGAAGTGATTCATCACCTCTGCACTCCACCAGGAGCTCATCCCCCATGTTCACCTGGGGAAGGTTACTGCCATCTTCTTAGAGTTGGGGTCTACAGCCATCACAGTTCACTTCCCTACAGAAGTTGCACTGGCCTCACATCTCACATTTCCTCTGCCTTCAGAGGAATATCAACAACTGCTGCTGAAATGAACACTCCCAGCTTCTAGCTCAGGTGCAGAGAAGATAAAACATTTCTGCCACCGTTAACTCCACTGGCTGAAACCCACACACAGATCCCAGTCCTATTAAATAACTGAACTCCCTCAGTTTTATAGGAATAAACCAACATTTTGAAGTTCTACAGTCTGCTAAACACCGTAACTCTGCCCAAATGCACTGTACAAGCTGAAGAACACACAATCACAGTATCTCTTCTCCCACCCCATCTTCTGTGCTGCCTCAGGACACCACACTGATTAAAAACCACGTAGCAAAGAGAGCTCCTCCTGGCTGAACCTCTGCTTCCTGGAGCTTTGCAGCCAGCAGGAATTGCTCCAAGGACCACAGATAAGAGAGCAGCCAAAATCTGCCTTGGAGAACTGGTTGCACTCCTGCTCATTGCACAGGTCCCAGTGTGGCCAGGCAGGTCCAACCAGGCTCCTCCCTGGCAGCTGGATGGAGCTGGTGCCGGGTATCCAGCCTGGAGCTGTGCACTGGGGAGCCAAAATTTCCAATGCAGCTCTCACTGACTCAACTGGAGGCACTGGGGCTTGCCATGAATACACACAATGGCATTTAAATGCACGAAGTCATCTCTTATCAACTACCCAAAATCATGAGAGAGCTGGGGCTGTTCATCCAGGAGAAGAGGAGGCTCCAGGGAGATCTTGGAGCCCCTTCCAGTGCCTAAAGGGGCTCCAAGAGAGCTGGAGGGGGACTTGAGACAAGGGCATGGAGGGATGGGACAAGGGAGAATGGTCTTAAGATGAAGCAGAGTAGATTTAGATTAGATGTGAGGAACAATCTTCCAGTATCCAAATGGGCTTACAAGGAATCTGGAGAAGGACTCTCCATCTGGAATTGCAGTGGCAGGACAAGGGGGAACGGCTTCAAAGTGCCGGAGGGCAGGGTTAGATGGGTTTAGATGGGATTCTGGGAAGGAATTCTTCCCTGTGAGGGTGGTGAGGCCCTGGCACAGATTGCCCAGAAAAGCTGTGGCTGCCCCATCCCTGGAAGTGTTTGAGGTCAGGCCTCACCCTTAACAAATATTACAGGATATAATGCCTGGAAATATGGATCCACATAAACGCTCAGCTAAGGGAAGAGACCAATGAAATACTTGTTTCTCTGTTAAAGCTGCAAAAGACATTCAAATATTTGCTTACTCTTGAATGATGCATCTCTTTACTAAACAGTTACACAGAGAAAGTATTTGCTGCATTTAAAAAAAAAAACCCTGCAACCAAGAACTAAAACGTTCTCAAAGTATCGGGAATAACTTATTTGAAAACCCGTATTTGGGAACCCAAACCCCCTTCTCACAACAGTACCAGAAATCAACTGATGCTCAAACACACAACCTTGGGTTTGAGGTTGATTTTCTGTTACATTTCATAGGCATTCACCTTAATATGCCACATTTAGTGATCATGGTTTTTGGCCCATTCCATCAAATAACGTAAAGAAACAGAATTAAGACAATAAAGATCTGGCAAGTATTAACCCAGATTGTGATAAATAGTTGTTTTGGGATATCTGCTACAAAATGAAGGATATTTACAAATTCATATGGCTTTGTTTGGTCTTTCCTTAAGGCTCATGTTAGAAGGAATAAGAATATTCTTTCTAACTGAAGAATAAATTATCTAAAATTCTTCCTGAAAGAAAGGATATTAATTTGACTTTCAACATCAATTACTCTAGAAAGTAGCTTCATCTTTACTTTGGTTCCTGGAAGAACACAAACTTTAACAGTGCAATTTGCACATTCATTTCCAACCTCCCAACTCCTGTAAAACAGAAGCTGTTCTCACCACACCTCAAATTTACAGGATCTACATATTATGTATATATGAAATAGAACACTTTTTTTCTTGCATTCTGGAGGAAAAAAAACTCAATTCTTTGATTAAAATTTAATGTGTCAGGTTTTTTGTTTAGTAATAAAAACAAATTCCAAAATAAGTTGTACTAATAGTTAAAAAAGCAAATATTATTTCCCATACACAGTCAAAGTTCATCTTAGCAATCCATTCCATTCTCCTACAGACTCCTGTCTCTCCTCAAAACAGCTCTTCTAGACTATGGATGTGGGGCTGAGCCCTCCCAGCTGCTCATCCTCTGGTGCCTTCAGAGAGAAAACCAACTGAGCAAGGATTTCCCATGAGCTTTTCTTGACAACAGTGCAGATTTAGAGGGAAAAAATACACAAAAAAAAACCCAACTACAATCTACCACTTCAAAGCCTGCAGACACATCAGTTTTCAAAACTACTCTTAAGAATTATTGCAGAGAACTATTTCAAAATAGTACCAAATCTCTAGCAGGGTGGGAGAGGCAGAATGCATGATAACAGCAGGTATCCATGAGAGAAGCCAATTGTTTTCCCCACAGCCTTCAACACAGGGAAAAGGGGTAAACCTTAGAGAAGCAAAATCCCAGATCCTCAGTAAAAAGGAAACACTGAGTCTTCAAAAACCTTTTCTGTCCCATGCTCACATAATTAGGGAGGGTTTCTTGAGATTGGACAGCAGTGGGATGGGCAGGACTGAGGGCAGGTGAGTTCCCAGGCACACACCTGGATATGGATGAAACCTCCTGGGGCACAACCTACACAGATTTTATACCAAGGAACTCTGAGATCAAACAGCTCATATAATCACCTAATAATGGCAGCTCTGTGAACAAGAGAGATAAGAATTATGGGATCTAATTTCCCATCACAGCAGGGCCTTAATGAGTAATCACTGTAAAACACGTTTGGAAGAACATTGACTTATTTGCATTTCTTTTAACATGACCTCATCCCATGTGCTTGAAGCCCTGAGAGGAGTGTGAAGGTCTTCCCATTATTCCAGTCCAGAGGAAAAGTGAGTCATCTCCACTGTCCCACTTACTTGGCAGCAGTCAGCATTTGATATGGTTTCAGAGTTTCTCCCACGTTCATTAAATAAATCTATTTATATATAAAAGTACAAAGCTATGCAATATTTAAATCATTCAATTTGCATTTAAAATCTTTGCATTATTAGATTTTTATTAAAGCTTGTAACGTCAGATAGCGGAACCATTGCTTTGCTCAGAGACAAACTTGGCACTGGAGCAGCAAAGCTCAACTCCAAGAAAATGCCAGCCCAGGAATAATGAGAAAACTCCATTGTACACTGATGAGCAGAGCTTGTTACTCTTGTTGAAATAACATTGTTTCAGTAAATATAATAATAAAAAAATCCAATTAAGCCAATATCGAAAACAAATTTGTCACACAGATTTCCCAAAAGATCAATGTCTTGAGAAAAAAATTAAATCAATATATTGAAATAAATCACGTTTCCACACGAAAAAAAGAAGTTGCAAGACTTTAAACCACACAGAGATTAGTTATATGTTCCTTACACCTTTCCAAACTGCACCATGCCATAAAATTTCAACTCAAGGATATAATAAAACAGCTGTATTTTGCTTGGCTCGGTACTGAATTAAGAGCTGAAAAGTGCTGTGATAATTTCCACATCCTGTTGATTATCAAACTCAGCATTCAAATTCCCTTTTACATGGATCAAGGAGGAAAGGTTTTGGTACAGGGAACATTTCTACAGTTTCATATCAAAACAAGAAAAGCATCTGGAAAAGCCTGAAATCAGTGCAGGGCACTGTAACACATGTACCCTTCTTACATGAGAGACATAAAGAATTTAGGACCCGGGTGACTTTCAAATTCAGATTAAACTCCTTTTAGCAGCAGGTTCTTTTGCATTACCTGAGAGTATCCAAAAAGCATCTATCATTTCTCTAACATAGGGTAGAAGCTACAATTAATCCATACAAATAAAGCTGTGAGAACATCCATCTCCCCCAGAAAAGGAAATGATTATTCACCAGGTCATTGACCACACGTGGCTTCGCTCAGTTAATTCTGTGTTCATTAGAAATAACAGGGTTTGTCCTTAAAAAAGCAAATTAGCAATTCACCACCTGATCCCATCAGAAGGTCGTGAACAGAAAAAGGAATGCAGTCATGAAAAAAATACTGGTTTTAATTCAGTTTTTGCCACCTTACCTTCATATGTTTCCAGGATGTGCACGGTGTCCCCAATTTGCAAGGAAAGTTCATCAGGTCCCCTGGCATCGTAGTTGTAGAGAGCTGGACAGGGGAAACACTGCTGTCAGTACATGCAAGGCAACACAACTTCTAGGATTTTGTTTCTCCACTTAATTGTTTTTCTTACTCCTTGTTGCCCTTCTCAATCATTTTGTAAAGAAAAAAAAACAGGAAAAATTTGGCCAAGTTCTTAAATCCATTAATATTTCCCCTTGCAACAAAAAAGCCACACGTTCACTTTCTAAAGCTGTCCCTCACTCCATTTGTAAGGCTTTGCTTCTTCATGGCAATACAGTCAATTAATTTTTGTTGTACTTGCCCATCTTCCAGCACTGTGTGTAAATTTTAGGCAGTTCTGTCATGAACTGCAACATCTTCCACTATCAGCTCAACACGCAGAACACTTACAAAGTGTCTTTCTAAAACTCAAATCACCACCACAAATATTAAAGAATCATTTCTCAGTCACTTTATTTGTTTACTGCATGCATACTACAGTTAAAAACAGGATTCCTGAATTCCAGTGGTAACTGCATCAATGCACCATATAATGAATTACAATTAAAAAAACCCAGTAACTCAGAGACTACTCCTCCCTATCCTTCCCAAGAGAAAATCCAGAAACTCATTGAGCACCGAGATTAGCAGAAATTTTTCTGACAAGTAACACTGCAAACTAGGTTTGGTTGGGAAAAAAAAATATTAATAATCTGAAAAACAAAACAGCTGTGATTCCTAAAGCTAAATTTTCATGTTTCATATGGAGCAAACTCTCTGCAGGAAACAAAATCTCCCCACACCAAGTAGGGTCCTCATGACTGAAGGCAGCGACTCTGGTATTTCACAAGACTGAAATTAAAGAATTTTAGCCAAGGTGGATCCACAAAAGTTTCTGTCTAAATGTGCAACTGCAGCTACTCCCTCCAATGAGGTTATCAATCTAAAATAGCTGAGAATCAGAATTTCTTATTGTTTGTCATAACTCTTGGGGGTGTCACAGCATTTTTTGGAATACAATAGCAACCAAACTTCGTAACACCACTCAGACAACCACTGCTTTTCTTTCTACCTCAGCTTCCAGGGCTGGTGGGCAGCACTGCTCAGGAGTGCTCCAGTGGGACTCCAGGATACTATAACTGGAACAGAAAGACCTGGACAAGTTAGGTGTGACTCTCCTTCCCAGGAAATCTTCACCAGTGTTCAGACCAGAAGAGTTCATAGAGCATTAACATATTCCACACTCATTACAGGTAATAAAGCAAAACAAAATCCCTCAAATTTAAAATTTATAGCAAAAGCCATGACAGTTATAAATTAAACAGTGAGACCCAGGAAACACCTTCCCTCACCTGCCCAGTTTTCTCCTATCCCAAGCAGTCCTAAGAAGCAGAGGAGAGCCCTATTACACAGATCAACAACATAAATTACACATCTGTAAGAACTCGTAACTGGAGAAAAAAATACTTCCTTGACCTCAAATCTGATAATCAGTTTAGCCCCAAGTGCAGGGAACATCCAAGTGGGCACATGAGAATGTCTAATCCCACCACAAGGACAGGGCACAGAGCCCAACCATGGCCTTGACTGCCTTTTCAACCCCCAGGAGTTACTATTTATTCTCCCCAGAACTTCTTGAATCCCAGCTCACAGCATTACCAAAAACAAACACCTAAAGGGTTGTCTCGGTCCTTTTCTCTGCACAACTCCTCCTGCTTGACAGACTTTAATGTTAAGAGGTAAATAAATAAAAAAAGCAGTTTGGCAGACAAAACACAGTGTACAGTGTAAGATTACAAATGGAATAAAAGGACACTGCAGAGTAAAAGGAATAAAGGTTGGGTGCACTGCAGAGAGTAATATCAACAGTATTTAAATGAAGGCTTTAAAAAGTAATAAGAGGTTTTTATTGACATCACAACGAGCCAAGCTATTCCTGTTCTAATGTTTTTGCTAATTTTGTCATTATTAAAGAGAGATAAACCCTCCCTCCCAGATATCTGGCACATGATATTTGAGAGCCATAACTGCTATTCTGCAGGAGAAGAGGCTTCTGTGAAACACATCAACAAAAATTGCCATTTTAAACTGCTCTGAGCAGAGGGATGATAACCATGGTGAGTACACGGCACGTGGGACCGGCTGCTTGAGAACACTCATCAGGGATGTTTTCAGTTCAGCTTTTGTACATACCAGGGAAAACAAAGTTACACAGTCCTAACTCCCCCAAATTTGTAAGGCTGGTCACCCTTTGGGTGTTCACTCAGATCTCTTCAGGGCTCACAAATCAAGAGGACCAGAGGATGTTCATACATCCAAAAATTAATCCAACCAGAGTCTTCAACATTCACAACCCTGACAAGCAATCACACTGCCTTAAATCAGACATCCCAGTCCGGAAAAATTCCCATTAGGACAGATTTGAACTAGTCCTGTACCCAGTTCACACTTCAGCCAAGCACTGCTCGAACATTAAATGGAGTAACGCTGAGGATCAAAGGCAGCTACAAACAAAAGACACTAAAATTTATGCCCAAAAGTCTTAACTGGTGTCTCATAACACGGGTCATGGACCAGGAGCTTCACTGTAATGACCAATCCTTTGATGATGACAAACAGCCATCAAGTGGTAATTACTGCCCAGACAGCTCCCACTGCCCTGAACTGACTGAGGAGCAATGGCCATGGAGGGATGATTTATCTTTAAAAATATATGTCTGAAAAATGTGTCTGCAAGAAAAAATAAATCACATTTTTGGCTTGCAGCAGCATTGACAGATCATGAAACAAACAACCAAAATAACTATAAAGTGCATTCCACCCTATGATTACAAAGCAAGGCTTGCACTGCACTGCCTACTCCTATGCAAGGTAGCAGATAACTCTCTCTCAGGGTACCTTTTTTATGTACAGTGACATCAAAAGATGTTATGACAGAAAATGTTTGATTGGAGCAAACAACAAGGCTTTAATTAAAGGAAAAAAACAAAATTTTGGAGGAGTAAAGCATGAAACTGGAATGCTTATATTTTGTTTGAACAACTGTATTCTGAGGCACCATTTAAAATATTTAAAAACCTGAAGTATAACTTCCCTTTTTTTTTTTCTTTTAACTAAGTTTTGCTTAATTTGGAAAATCCAGTTCTCAGCATGACAGATTTTCAGCTGGGAGAGCTCTAAACTAAACGGAGCATCAGGAATATTTACAACAGGTAACTTCAGGCCTTCTCTTCATGCCCAAACTGAGAATTACAGCTCAAGTTCTGGCAAAGGAGTTACACAACCTCATAAACCAGAAACACCTTTGTTACAACACAGAGCAAAATAAAGAACATCGAGCATCAAAAGATTTATGACTGAGCCCAAGCCAGGGTGAGTTACCTGGAGGGATACAAAAAGGAGGATGGAGAGAGACTATTTGCAAGGGCCTGGAGGGACAGGGCAAGGGGGAATGGCTTCACACTGACAGAGAGGAGGTTTTGATAAGATTTTGGGAAGGAATTGTTGGCTGTGAGGGTGGAGAGGCCCTGGCACAGGTTGCCCAGAAAAGCTGTGGCTGCCCCATCCCTGGAAGTGTCCAAGGCCAGGTTGGATGGGGCTTGGAGCAACCCGGGCTAGTGGAAGGTGTCCCTGCCCATGGCAGGGGGTGGGAACAAGATGATCTTTGTGGTCCCTCTCAACCCAAACCCTTCTGTGATTCCGTGATTTTTGTTTCATACCAAATTGCCATGACAATTTCCTCAGATATGAAATTCATCTTTTGAGTGTTGCAGCCCTGTAAATTCACTGAAATTACTCCCCAAATGGTAGATAAACACCCAAATATGACCAAAGCCCTCAACCACTTTTAGAATCAAGTTAGTCAGAAGGAAGCAGAGCTGTGTGTTGGCTGCTGGACACCTGGAAAGGGCTGGATTTGCCAGTGTGGGTTTGATGTGTTCATGTGAAGAAAAGTAAAAACAGGTTCACATCTTTGCTAAGCAATGGACTTGGAGGTTATTCAAGGGAGGTTATTTAAATTACTTTGCCCAGAGAAGCCGTGACTGCCCCATCCCTGGAAGTGTCCAAGGCCAGGTTGGACAGGGCTTGGAGCAACCTGGGCTAGTGGAAGGTGTCCCTGCCCATGGCAGGGGGTGGAACGACATGGTCTTGAGAGTCCCTTCCAACCCAAACCATTACAGGATTCTATGAAAATACAACGAAGTCACAGTGACTCATTCCCAAGCCACAGGTGTGATGACTCACCCAAGACAGGAGGTTTCAGGCCACTGAAGGTATTTTTCCTCCTCAGCTGTGCTTCCAGCCAAGGGATTCTCCAGGTAAAGGCTCTCCCTGCTCCCCTACTCCTCCTCCTCCCTCCACAACCACAAATCACATTGACACAAGAGCCCTGAAGTGCCAAAAGCAAAGAATTAGTGTGGGCACAGAAAGAGCCATTTTTTTCTACTCTAAGAGTTGATAAAGGAAGGAACAATGAACAGGGCATTACAGTAATTGCACTAAAACCCCATTTACTGTTAAAGAATACAAAACAAACACCTTTCCTGAGCTGCACTCGTTTATCTGCACACATTAGAAAAATGAGGATGGCAACATAAGAATTAAAGAGGTGACAAAGAAGAAAAAAAAAGGAAAAAGCAAACAAAGGCAACATCAATTTATAGTGAAGCTTTTATCTGACTGTATCAAAGGTGAGATATCTTAAGATACCATAAAGATGTTAGAGAGTAATATTCCCTGGAATTACTTTGCATTAAGGGCTGTATTAATTGTTCCACACTCCTGAAAGAAACCAAACTACATTTAACACATTCTCAGCTTTATTTTACACTGTCTTTTTAAAAAATCCCCAAATCATAACTGTGCTTTTCAATAAAAGTAGTCTGAAAATGCAGAGGTGAAAGCAGTCTTTTGCAAATTCTCTACCACTACAAATCAAAGATACCTGAAGGTTTTACTCCTATTTTCCCTAAAGTGAAGTGGTTGCTTTCAGTATTAGGGAGACTCCTTAGTCCTCTGCTACTTACCCAGATGAGGTTCTAATTTCTACAACTGAGATCAAAGGAGAAGGAAGAAGAAAAAAGAAGTGTTGGAGTCAGGAGGTACACCTGAGAACTGTTCAAGATGACTATTTCATTAATCAAGGGTAGATCTGAAGTCACCTTGTGTTTTGTCATTCCTGGTCTCACCAAGCCTGATGCACAACTCTTTTTCAATATTCCAGTTATGCTGTTATCCAAACATTACCAAAAAATGAATTTCCTAAAGAGAGGAGAAGCCTGAAGAAATTCTTAGGCCTGAAACAGTTACCACCAAGCCTACAAAGAAAACACAGCTTGTGGTTCCTCCTCCCCAGTTACACTCTACATCTTATTGATTAAATCTATGATGTGACTTTTACTGCAGGTCTAGACCAAATCCAACAAGTTCAAGTAGACAGTAAGGATTTATTCTCATTTTCCTTACAGAGGCAAGACTATTCCTTTGACCCCTTCTCCACCTGAGCAGTGAATTCCTGAAACACACCTGGCTTCATCTGGAACTGTATTCCCATATGAGCCTGAGAGCATTGTTTCTCCTCCATGAACTACACAGGGCATCTGCAAAGGTGAGAGAATCCTGACCCTGCACTCTGGAATCCCTCAAACTGAAATCCCTGCAGTGACAGCCTGTCCTCCCTCTTCCAAAGTGAGGACACAATGAGAGTGAAGGACCACCAAGCCCCTCGAAACATAAGCAGACATGTCAGGTTTTCTAACAGATGGTAGCACAGGGGAGCAATATGTTTTGCATCACATTTGGTGTCTTATCACTACCCAACATGAATTAATAAGCTGAGGAAACTTCATCAATCCAGAGCAATCCCCAAACTTGAGTCCCCAAACAGAAACACAACCACCTTATTGATGAATCCTGTAGGCAGAGCTCAAGTAGGACAGAACAAGATGCACACTTGTCCTTTCTGCACTAATTAAAAGTGGAGAAAAGGAGGCTCAGGGGGGATCTTCTTGCTTTCTCCAACCCCCTGACAGGAGGGGGGAGCCAGGGGGGGTCTTGGGCTCTACTCCCAGGGAACAAGGGACAGGATGAGAGGAAACTGCCTCAAGCTGCACCAGGAGAGGATCATATTGGACATCAGGAGGAATTTCTTCACAGAAAAGGGTGTTCAGACATTGG
Source organism: Manacus vitellinus (assembly GCF_001715985.3). Lineage (NCBI taxonomy): Eukaryota > Metazoa > Chordata > Aves > Passeriformes > Pipridae > Manacus > Manacus vitellinus. Next base: position 2,679,003 of record NW_021940541.1, read on the forward strand.
AAGGGGCTGCCCCGGTAGGTGGTGGAGTTCCCATCCCTGGAGGTGTCCAAGGAACAACAGGACGTGGCACTCAGTGCTCTGGGCTGGGGGACAAGGTGGGGATTGGGCACAGGGTGGACTTGGTGATATTAGAGGGATTTTCCAATTTAAGTGATACTGTGATTCTGTGAAATAAAGAGTCCTGGACCAAGCCAAGATTACCAAGAAGCAAGTTCAGGTTCTTGCTTTTCTTCCTTCCCCCTTTTAAACCAGACACTTTATTTTTAGGGAGCTAATGAAGTAAGATGCCAACTCACTGTTTAACAGCTTTCTCCCTCCTCCTTCTTGCTAATCAGTATTCCGAGTACTTCAGCACAAAGTACTGGGGGTGTAAAACTGAAACTAATGCTAAAATAAATATATATATATAATTATTGACTTTAACAGCATTATTAATGTGCCATAATGCACAGCTAACAAGAAGTACAATCAAGAACATCCAAATTGATTTTTAATATTAAGAAGTCCATTAACTGAAACACCCTGTATGCAAGAAGGAATCACATCACCCTGAGCTCTTAACACTGGCTCTGCAGAAAAAGCAAGATGCTGATGCAGACTAACAGAAAACACTATCTAGTGGCAGATGTCTTGGCATCTGTCTTCTGGTAACTCAGAATCACGAAGTGAATGAGTTTTGATGTTCCCTTGGCTTTCCTACGTGTCACCAGGGGACACTAGGAAGCTGTAGCTTGGCTCTTGCTGTGGTGGGGCTGCAGGGAACATCCTCAAAGAAGGCAAGGAGAGCATTTGAGCCTTAACTGTTCAAAATGGACTTGGTATTAACGAACTGAAATTTCAAAACAATTCTACCGAAGCCTTTGCAAAATCTGCCAGACCATAAATATTGCTGTGGAGGAAATACATCCAGCTGTGTGCTGGCCATGGGAAGGAAAAGAGTTAAACACTGGAGGGGAGGAGGAGGCAGTCCAGCACAATCAGCATGGCAGAGGATCAAATGTGTATGAACTGGCCATGAGTAAACATCAGGATTGCTGGACTGAGGTTCCCCAAGAGATAAGTGACCAAAACCGGCAGGGCTGCAGCTCCACACCCATTCCTGGCTCCTGAGCCTCCAGCTGCATGTCCCTGCCCCTTCCCTTGCACCAGCACTGACACCTTGTCCCTCGGGCAGCAGCTGCAGGAGTCCAGCTTGTTCCAAACCTCAGGGTGATGGTGACAGCACCGATTAACAGACAGCGAGTGTAGCCTTAGGGAAAGGTCCTAAATTGAGCCACAGAATCCCAGAAGTGTTGGGGTTGGAAGGGACCTCTGGAGATCATCCAGTTCAACCCCCCTGCCAAGGCAGGGTCACCTGCTGCAGGTGACACAGGAACGCTTCCAGGTGGGTTTGGAATGTCTCCAGAGAGGGAAACTCCTCATCTGCCCTCCCTGGGCAGCTGTTCCAGTGCTCTGCCACCCTCCATGGAAAGAAGTGCTGCCTCATGTTGAGGTGGAGCTTCCTGTGGTTTAGTTCATGTTCTGCTAACAGGTGCAACATCCCCAAATGCCACAAGCTCAGTCTTACAGTCCCTTTCACAAGCCGGATTTGAGTCACACGAACAATGCAGGCAAACCCCAAAGTCCTTCCCAACCCAGAGCACCAGGATAAACCAGCACAAATTATGTCAAAGCCCCCACAGGTACAATTTGGAGCTCAAGGAGGGCACAAAGCACCACCTGAGGCATCAGTCCCCTGCTTCTTCAAGCATCTCCCTTGCCCCTGCAGCAGGCTTCTATTGCACTGAACATAATTTTGTGAAGACGGTGTCTTTCACTAAGCATTTCTACAGCAGAGAGCTTAAAGTCACAGCTATATTTTAACAGTCATTTCCATGACTATAAAAATCAATTTCAACATGATAAAACTGCTATTGCACTGCTGCAGAAACAGGGGAAAAATGACACTATTCCCTGGAATACAGAGCTGATGATGCAGAGCAAAGAGCCTAAAGCAAGGAGGAAACGAGGTGATGGGAAGATGTTTTCATTTCCTACTCTTCTTCCTCCTCGCTATTTCTACAAGAGAAAACAAAATCAAAATTCCTCTGCTGCTTTCTCAGAAAAGCTCACGGAGTGGGGAAGAGAGATAAAAGAGCTTTAGGCTTTTTCCACATCAAACCTTGCTCAGTTTTTCTTTGCCATCACGTTATTTGTCTCTCAGGCCTTCAGGCTGTCTCCAAGAGCAAGAATGACAGAGCAGGAGCACAGATCCCGAGTCAAATAATCCCCGAGGAACTCCTTCTACCTCCTCCAAAAGAACACTAGAGAGAGGAATGACCTGCTAAGAGCCACAATTTGATCCACCAATATTTCCCTTTCCCAAAAGAGCCAGGCTGTTGCAGAAATTGGAAAGAAGGGACACTTTTCCTGAAGTTGTACCTTAGACCGGAATTAACGGGGAAACGTAACCATGGCAGCGAGTCAAGCAGCACTGAATGCACTGGAAGATAAGAGCAGCATTTTGAAAAAAAAAAAAAAAAAACAGGGAAAAATTGTTTTTCTCCAAGCCAGAGAGCAATCACATGCCTTGTGCTGCTTTCAGAGCACTTGGCTCGGCCACTGGCCCTAACAAAGGGTCACTGTCCGGCTCACTCCAGGCTGCAGAGTCCCCTTCTCATCACCAGCCCTTCCACCAGTGCTGCTGGAGCTGTTAGAGAGAGCTCATATCCCTACAAATCCATGTTTCCCACCTAAAGGGAATCCTCTGAACCCACAGTAATTTTTACATTCATTCAGCAAGAAATAAGGAGAAGGAATTGTATTATACAACATCACCATTCTCTAAGAAACAGCATCGTGTTTTACTCTCTCTATAAATACATAAACTTCTGGGAAGTGAGAAAAACCTGAATAAATGAACACCCTTCCAGACACCTGAACTCCACAATTTTTGCCCAATAAAAACCTACATTTATAGTTGCAAACCTTAACTTTATCACGAGTTAATTTAATCATTCTAAAGCCTTTTCTAATCAAATCACAGAACATTCTGATTTGGAAGAGAGCCACAAGGATCTTTAAGTCCAACTCTTTTTTTTTTTAATTATTTAAATTAACTAATAATCTTAATATATATATATTATAATAAATTAATTTTTAAATTAAAGTTGATGTAATCCAGCAATCAATCACAAATGTATATAGGAATTCCCAGGTGAGAACTTTCCACCAGCAGCTTCTGAGTCCTGTCTGACTGATCAGTTTGGTTGCCCATTGGTAAGACACCCCTCAACCCACTGAAATATCAGAAACAACCTTTACAACTATGTAACTTACTCCCCTGAGCCTCAAAATCACCCTTGGTAATTCAGAATAGCTCGGGGCTGTAATACCTTCCTTCCTAAGCATAACCACCCAAAGAAATTGTATTTTAGAAACACCACCAATGTGGTGTTTATTAATGCCAGGAGGGTGTTTAAGGTGCCACTAACCTGCAGTAACTTGCTAACTTGCTATTATAAGAAAAAAAAAAACAATATTTTGATTATTCTTTCTTTCTCTTTGTCATGTTATTTTCCCAGCATCAATCCAAGTATTCCCTGAAAAGAGGTGCAGCATTAGCACCCAGCACATGCCCAGGGCAGCACCAGCCAAGGGAGGGGGGCAGAGCCAACTCCTGGCTGGAGGAGCAGCCCAGTGCTGTTCCCAGCACTGCTCCATAGGAAACAACAGCTTAAGGAGACATATTTCCCTGTCATGATTTCCAAACTCTGCTCAAATGCATTTGGCAAGCTCCAACCGGCAGCACAAGTTTGTGCTATGCTGGGCAGCATATCCTGTCTCCACAACCACTTTCACCTTAAAACGTGCTTTCCCCACTGTAAAAATACTGCATTAATGTAAAAAACAGTGGTTATTTCTCAACTACTCAACTCATCCACCACTTTGAGGACCTCTCCCTCAAAACGAACCTATTCAAAAAATCAAACTAATGACTGCCAGCACAGTATACACTCAAGAAACGTCCAGCAAACCAGCTCTTTTTATTTTAAATATATCCCTAACACACATTTGCACTGGCTAAGCTTGGTGCAAGCATCCTATGAGACACCAGGGCCACTCAGCAGCGGGATTCACATCCACAAGGGAGGTGGAAAAAGGCGGGAGAGTATTTGTGCCATTTTCCTGCAGGAATCCAACTTACTCCCCTTGCTGAAGAGCCTTCAGCGTTCCAGAGAAAAACAGCTTAAACTTCACAGTGCCCCAAAAGCCAGAGTGTGTTGCTGCATGCAAAGGCAACAACAGAACCCCTGTGATGTGCAGATGCAACAAGAAGGGAAACACAGTGGTAGAGCACAAGGCTTCACTAACCATCACCAATATCTTCCTTTTCACTACATTTACCCAGTCATTTCTCATTGCTATCACCACCCACCTCCTCAACACCTGAGCTGCAATTATTCTATTACCCCTCCCCAGAACTATTTTATATTTTCCACATTCCTTATGTAAATGTTATGAAAGCATCAAGACAGTATTTTACAAATATCATACACAAACTTCTAGTGTTAAAAGTTTATATTTTGATTTAAGAACAACTCCCAGATCAGGACACTGGGTTAAGATGGTATCACACCTGGACTGTAAAAGCTTACACAGCTATCCCAATATTTTAAATATTCAAGCCCTAAAAGTATTAAAACTACTGGTTTACAGCCAAGAACACATCCACCTTTGTGCTCTCTTAACTGTGGAAACCAGCAGCTGTTGCAGGAAACCCAAAGTGTACTTTGTGTTGAAGGCATAAATCAGAACCAGTTAAATCAGTCAGTTATCACAGCTCAGTAAATAAACGGAGGCCTCTTTTGCAGCATAAGTGATTGATTAAAAAATGTGTTAATAAATCATTTCACAAACACATTCAATTACAAAATCAAACCTGAGCTGAACCCACACAACACTTCCAAAGATGTAAGAGGCACCAAAACCAGGGAATTCTCACGAGTCTTTAGTACAATGTGCTTATCTGGCTATATCCAGTCCACTGCTTGATTCGTAAGGAATAAGAATTCCCACCCCAGCTACTTCAGGCAATCCTCAAATACTCAACTGCTTCTCAAAGAAGGTTTGGATTTCTTTCCCCAAAAAACCTTTACTAATCATAAAATTGTTAAGGTTGGAAAAGGCCTGTAAGATCAAGTCCAACCATTAACCCACCATGTTCCCCACAAAACCATGTCCTCAAGTGCCATATCCATGTTCTCTGAACACTTCCAGGGATGGTGAGTCCACCAGCTAATATAGGACACACTTCACACTGGCTGTGGCACTAAAGAAAGTTTTGCCATAAACACATTAAAGCTTGCTACCTACAGCAACATCCCAACAGCAGGAGAGAGACCAGATATGACAAAACAGAGTCCAAAGTCCAATACCCATCATCAACATTTTAGAGACACACCAAGACCTCACAAAACAAATTCCCTCATCCATCAGCACCTCATGGAGCTCTTTAGGGCACTAATGCTCAGCATTAAAGCAATCCCATCCAATGTAACTGCAGACGCCCTTATTATCCAAATAAACATCTAATGTGCTTTTTTAATCCTTTTACAGTCTTAGTTCCAGTCAAACACTCAAGAACAAAACCAACAAACAAACATAAACAAAGTGTAATGCAATAAATACCAAGAGAATATTTGGCTCTCCATCAAAAGTCTGGGGTTGGTGTTTTGTTCTGTTTGACTCACACACTGTGGAAACTACTAAGGAATACCTCTGCACCATAAAAAGTGGCTGGAGATGAGAACAGATATTTAACCTGTGAGCAAGAACAACTGTTTTCTCACCAGAAAAGCTCAATAACCGAAATCCCTGGGAAAGGGATCTTTATCCACTGCTTCAATCCCCTCCAGTGCTTTGTCATGTGTCACTAAATCCATTTTCCAAAGGAGCCAATTCCAGTTGCTGTGTTTGTGAGGCAGTCCCAGTCTTACAGGGTTTAGGAGCTGCTTTTCTGCCCTTTGCCTGGGACATACATGACAAAAAGTTGGCTTCTTTACGCCCAACCATCAGTGAGCAGCATCAAAAAAAGTGCATAACAGCCCAATGGAGGTCACACAGAGGTGGAACAAAGGCTGTCAACAGCTACAGGGGCATTGCTGACAGGCTGCCAAGGAAGGACAGAGGTAGAAACTGCCACACCAAAGACATGCCTTCTACAGACTAACTCTGATTTGAAATGGAAGCCCAAAATACCTCCAAAAGTAAAAGAGGGGGGGAAAAAAGCCACAAACCACCTTCTTTTTAAACCAACTTACTAAAAACACTATCAGTAAAACCACTGGTTTAGTCATACCATTTAGCTTTCACACTGGAAACTTCACAGATCAACCCATGGCCAAAAAAAAAATCCAAAAATCAAATGCACAACACAAGACACACCAACCTCAGCCAGGAGGAAACAAAACAGTGTCTCAAGTCTACTCCACCTAAGATTCTTGGTTAAAGAAGCCTCAGGAAGGTGATGGATTGATGGAGACACACCAACACCCACTAGCTAAGGTAAGGAAAACAAAGGCAAGACTGAGGCAGCACAACACAGGGAGGTGGATGAAGGTTGTAAGTCTCCAAAGATGAGCACAATTTCCCCCCAGTGTGAAAAAGGGGGAGCCAGGTGAGTGGGATGGAAGAAATTCCAGTAGAGATGACAAGATGACGGGAGATGGCTGCAGAAAACTGGGTGGCATTTGTGTGCAAGGATAAAAGAGGAGATTTAATGAAAAAAGAGGCCAGACACCAGGTAACACCACCACTATCTCATTTTAGAGCACACTAAAGGCTTGAGTGTAAGCATTATTTTCTATATTAGAGCTACAAATGAGTCAGATTGATGCCAAACAGCAAAAATGCTCCCAGACCACCCCAAAGCAGTAGGAAAAAGTCAAAGACAAGTCAAACAAAAGCTGACAAGCACACCCTCTTTTAGCTCTTTCTGCTACTTAAAAAATAATAATTAAAGTAAAAAAATCCCACTTCTTGTCATTTTGATGTCAGTTTTCATTCATAACGCTCCTATTTTGAGAGATTAACCTTATATTTAGTCAAGAGAAGGTTTAAAGGTTCCCACAGACCCTTATCTATAATTTTCCTCACCCAAGCAACACACTTAACCTATCTACACGCAGTCACTACTGCAGTGCAACCCCTCCTTCAGAGTACAGTATTTATAGAGCATTCCAAGCCACTGCCTTGATAATCCAGAGCCATGTCAGGGTCATGATTTGCTCACTGGAGTCATATGCACAGCAGATTTTTTTTGAAAGCAAGCGTCCCTTTAAATTGTTCACCATCTGCCTCAAGACTCAGAAACTCAAATTATCATCAGTGACTTCCATCTGGCTCAGCTTTGAGATATTTCCTATTCCAGGGTCTACTACAGGAATACTTTTGGCATTACCAGTTGCTTTCACTTTATTTCTGATGCACAGCCTTTGCTACAGATACTACACACACTGAGCTGAGGCAATGAAAGGACCCAACTGCATCCATTGAAACATTCCCTACTGCCAAGATTTTTTTTTCCTGCAGATCAGCTGGCACCATTAGGAGGGTGTTAAAGGCTAAAGCACCAGCTGGGAGGCAGGTAAGCTGCTGGAGACACAGGTAAGAGTGGAGCTTTCCACGATCCTGTATCTCTGCCCACTTCCTGATTCGGGAATCACAGGCACCACCAGCACCAAGGCTTGACAAGTTATTCCTTAATTCTTTTTTCTCCTTTTATTCCAGGTATGGAAATTGGGAAAGTCCTCCTAACATAGCCCAGCTGAAGGCCCTTGAGAGTGAGGTTTGGGTATGGTCTGGCCTCCTCAGCTCCTTGTGGGTTCCCTCAACAGATGTTATTTTATTACATTCAACTGCGAAGGGAGTGACGTGGGTACTTCCGTGCTTTGTTTGGATAAGGAGGACAGGGCAGGCAGAGCAAACACAAACACCTAAGGCTGCACTTCCAGGAGGTATCTGGATGCTTGAAGAGGCTCTGGGAGCACTTCAGTCTCTGTGCTCACCCCAGTGCCCACCTGCACTGCCAAAGGGACATTTTCCAGGCTGCCCAGGAGCTGTGCCTCCAGGAAGCTCTGCCAGGAACTCCTCAGGTCAAGCCAAAAGGTTTCCCCATGGGGAAGGCACTTCTCCATCATGCCACCACCAATGCCCTCCACACATGGGACTCCTCAGGAACAACACAAAGCTCTCCCAAAATCCAAAATCCCTGCACCAGGCTCAGCCTGGGAGCTGCTCCAGCAGCTTTTCAATCTCAATATTGAATAATTTGTGTAGTACAAACATCAGAGTGACACAGCTACTGCAAGAGCAGAGATGTACAGAACGCAGTGCCTTAAACCCCCAAGTGCCTACAAGCACATACATTGATTATGTACAATTTTACTGCCATTCACATTCATAAATTACACAGCAAACTCTGTCCCACTTAGTTGTTGGTATTTTCTACTGGGCAACAGTAAGACATTTTGCTACTCCAACACCCTTAGGCAAAATCAGCCACCACAAACCTCTGAAAACATTTTATAAAAAGGTTTGTGCAGAAATAACATCAGCAATACTGGAAACAAAGCGGCAGTGCTAAGAAATATTATACAAAAAACCCCAAAATTCATGTATCACAGGCAATAGTTACCTCAGTTATTCATCCATCTGCTTGTTTTGTTACGTATGTGGATCCCTGATTGCACAGAATAGTTCTCAGTGTAATTATTTCAGTTTAGTTACAAAGCTACATGGAGCACAAAAGTATTTCCAGAGATATTTCCTATTTTTGCTGACAAAATTAAAATTCAGCCACTGCTGCTTTGTGTTACAAATCTTTACATCAGAAATCAAATTTAATGCACAAGTTACATAAACATGGCCAAACAATACTATAAATATATAAATGTTTCCTCAACTACAGTCTGAAAACAGAGATAAAGTTTCAGAATTACAAGAATTATCTCTTACTGAACACTTTTTAGTTTAGATAGGGCAAGATTTCAATACTCCTCCCCAAGCTAAAGGAGGAAAGTATTCCAATAACTCATTAAGGAATTGATTAAAACCTTACTCAGAAAATTACTATTGTCAGAACAGCCTCAGGGGCTACCACAGGCTAGAAAACAGAATTAAAAATGTTTTTAAGTTTTAAAAAAATATAAAAAAGCTAATTTTTCAGTTGTCCATCTCCCTGTCAAAGAAGAACCATAATAATGAAGAGCAGCACCACTGAATGCTTTGTGGAAGTTTTGGACTTGCAGCAAGTCAAAGAGGAGAGACAAGAGTGACACCTTTGATAGAGTAAATACCTTAAGACTGGATTAGCAGCAGTTCCTTGCTGGAGCTTCCATTCATTAATATAAGTCAGCTTTCAGCTATTTATCTAGAGTTGGACACATCTACAGGTATTTAACAAGATGCATTGGATTTCGGTCCAGCAGGGCTGCACTGAAGGATTAGACAAAGCACATCCTGCGTGTGCCCTACAGCCAACACTGGGCAAACCCCAGAAACACAAATATTTAAAGGAAAAATTATCCCAACACTCACACCCGCAGTTGCAGCTGACAGAAAGGATTCCTGGAGATGTTGCTTTGACTCTAAGTTACCTCCAAGTTTATTTTCCCCTTCCCTGCAAACTTTGCCTTTGCAGAAAGGAAAATGCACTTAGAACACAAAGAAATCTGTGCCAAGTGTGGCAAAGAGCCCAAAATTAGCATTGTTTCAGTGCACCCAAGTCAAGCATTTATAATATTAGAGATAAAGGGGATAACTACAAACCCACCAAGCTGCTACTTGAAATCACAGAATGGTTTGGCTTCAAAGGGACCTTAAAGACCATCCAGTCCCACCCCCTGCCATGGGCAGGGACACCTTCTACTAGACCCCATCCAACCTGGGGCCTTGAACGCTATCAGGGAGGGAAATACCAAACCAAAAACCTTAAATCAGCCCCTGGACCTACTGTCACTGCCATACTTGTGTATCATGTATAGTGTGAAACCTCATCTTGTGAAAACTCTCCCTCCCCTTCTATTTTCTAGGAACAAGAGTAAAACTAATGGCTGAAAAAAAAAAAAATCCCTAAACTGACTGAAAACTTTCTCTGCAGAGAGAGTTAAATAAAAGCTCTGTATTACAGAGCTGGCTGCCTACTGGAAGTCAGTACGTGCTCTATGAGAAAAAAAGAGTAATAATTCCTGGTAAATCCCTAATCATTTCTCAGAACAATCCCAGCTTGTAATGTTGTTGCTGACCTGGATGAAAACAAACAGGAGTACACACTTATCCGGTATCTTTATCCCTCTCCAATCTGTTGTTTGCAACAAGTGTTTATTGATAGAGAACAATAGTGGCTGCTGAGTAAACTGGGAGTAATTGAGCACATGCCTGCAGTCAAATTAAGGTCACTCATGTAGGAAGGAGCCTGTTTCAGCTCCCAGTCCCTTCCCTCTGCTTCGTGGGGTGACAGGGATGGGGGAACGTGGAAATGCATCCCCTCAGCAAGTAGGGAACGAAAAGGTGTTGTAAAGATAGAATCCAGGATGGTTTGGGTTGGAAAGAACCTTAAACATCATCCAGTTCCAACCCCTGCCATGGGCAGGGACACCTTCCACCAGTCCAGGTTGCTCCAAGCCCCATCCAACCTGGCCTGGAACACTTCCAGGGATACAGGGGCAGCCACAGCTTCTCTGGGCAACCTGTGCCAGGGCCTCACCACCTTCACAGCCAAGAATTCCTTCCCAATATCCCACCTAAACCTACTGTCAGTTTGAAGCCACTCCACCTTGTCTTGTCACTCCAGCCCTTGTAAAAATTCCCTCTCCATCTTTCCTGTCAGCTCCCATCAGGTCCTGCAAGGCCACAATTCAGTCACCCCACAACTTTTCCAGGCTGAACAATCCAAATTCTCCCAGCCTTTCCTCACAGGAGACAGATACTACAAATAAAGCCCTATTTTGGGTGTCCATGGAGTTTGTGGTCTCTAGGACACTGAAGCTGCATGTGCTCAGTCAAAATGATTGATCAATACTGATCAAACACTGATCAATAAGGCAGCAAATCTTTCATGGGCATTTTCATTTTCACTCTACGGGTTTGGGACGTGTCAGAGCATGGTCCTGCTGCCACTAACAGTGCAAAGGTACCTGTCCTGTCATGCCAGGCAGCTCCAAACCTCTCTCAACACAGCAGCACGGAAATTACACAAATGCATTCTTAAGATGCATCTTTTCCAATTTCCTCAAATTTTTTCTTCCCTACTTTAAGGCATGAATATGCATAACACAAGGTCACTTTAATCAAAAAGAGTCTCCACATGCCACCACCGCTCACCACAGCCATAAACCATAACTCCAGGGTTCCACAAAAGCCTTAAATCTGTCCCATAGCACCACAGTCCTCCCTGGAGCATAAGAAGTGAAGCAGCAGTGCTGGGCTGTAGGACTTCCTGTGCTTCCACCAGCATTACCAAATTCCTATTCCCCCATTCAAAGAGCCATTACAAGAGCAAAACTCAGTTGCAAAATATGTATCATGACCATGGTATCACCACTTAGTTCACCAACTCCTCACAGCCCTCCCCTAAATAATAACAAATATGTACTTCTATGTACCTGGTATGATGATACTTCCATATACACCTTTGGAAAAGCTCTCCCAGTCTCACAGAGGCACTAAAACACCCTCAGTGTGAAGTGTGGCCAAAGTCCACATCTAAAATCCGGCTGGTTATGATCTGTCCTGTCATGACACGCAACAAAAACTCACCAGTAACAAGGAAAAATACAGGAACACCCAATTGGTGTGGCACAGAGTAACACTGGATTCGTTTAGGGGTTCATTTTTTGTTTGCTTCTTGTTTTTTTTCTTTTTAAACTAATGCAGGTGTAGGCACCCACCCTACACAGCGCAGTGGAGTCCCTATCCCTGGAGGTGTCCAAGGCATGCCTGGACATGGCACTCAGTGCTCTGGGCTGGGTGACAAGGTGAGGATTGGGCACAGGGTGGACTCGATGGTCTGGGAAGTCTTTTCCAGCCTTAAGTCCAACCTGTGCCCGATCCCCACCTTGTCACCCAGCCCAGAACACTGAGAACCATGTCCAGGTGCTCCTTGTAAGGAGCATCTCCAGGGATGGGGACTCCACCACCTCTCTGGGCAGCTCTTTCCAGTGCCTGACCACCCTTTCCATGCAGAAATTTTCCAGATGTCCAACCTGACCCTCCCCTGGCCCAGCTTGAGGCTCTTTCCTCTCATCCTGTCCCTTTTTCCCTGGGAACAGAGCCCGACCCCCCCCGGCTCCCCCCTCCTGTCAGGGAGTTGCAGAGAGGGAGAAGGACCCCCTGAGCCTCCTTTTCTCCAGGCTGAGCTCCCCCAGCTCCCTCAGCTGCAGCTCACAGGATTTATATTCCAGACTCTTCCAGCTCCATTCCCTCCCCTGGACATGCTCCAGCCCCTCAACGTCTTTCCTGCAGTGAGGGGACAGAACTGGACACAGGATTCATGAAGCTGTCCAAGGACAGGAGCACTTTGCCTACAAGGCAGAGACCCTTACTTATTACAGCAAGGGCACAACTATCCATGTTCTCATGAGGAGTAGCAGAGACCCCATCCTGAAAATTAACAGGATCTCAACAGGGCTCACAAGCCCCGTAACTGGGAAGTTCTCCTTCTACATCCGACCATCCAAGGGCACTATTTCTTTACTTCACCATTCATTAAAAAAAAAAGAGGAAAAAAACCGGATTAACCTATCATAGTAATGGTCTAATTCTCCCATATAGGCACAAACCTTTGGACACAAAGGCATTTTAAATATTTATAGTTAGACCACAATGGCACCAGTTCTACCTCTCACTGCAGTTCTCAGCCCAAAGGCAAAGGGTCAAAAAACAGCAGAAGTCATGAGGATTTGGAAGCTACTACCACCACTTTATGCTATCTCAGAAGCTCTGTTCAGGCTCACAGAGTTGCCAAAGCAGCTCATTACATCTCATTAAGGAAGAACACCAAAATTACAATTTTCACATGACACTAAAAGCAGGAAACGGGAGACTGAGCAGCCACACTCTGGAGCCACTGGTGCCACCGAGGGGACACAGCAGACATGAGAAGTCCTGGGACTCCAACAGCCTCTGATGTCCCCTCTAAGGAAGCCATACATCCAAAGGGTCCCCTCAACACAACCATAAGCATCCCCCCAGCTCAGGGAGGGAGATGAAAGGCAGGATTGAGAGGAAGGAGAAGGACATGCAGCATCAGGAGCAGGGAAAACCTTCTCCAATTAAGCTGATGGTTTTCCTGTTTCGCAGGGCTCCCCATATGTTAATCTAATAACCATATTATCCCATTATACCCACACCCAGCCCTCGTGCAGCCTCCCCTGAACTCTCTCAGGAAGCGGAGCTGAGTCACGCTCACAAGTGCCTGCTGAGATAATGCCTCTGTACAACACCAAATTCACTTCATTCGAGTGCAGGAAATCCAGCAGCACCACAGACCCCACTGTGCCAGGGCAAAGGGCTGGGCAGGAGGAGCCTTCCTTAACACACCTGTGTCCTACCACGGTCTCAGCACAGATTGTTGCCTTAATTTATTCCAGCTGCATCACAGCAGATGTTCGGGACTGGATATGTTAAAAATCCTCAGTGGTGCACAGAAATATACCAGCCAAGAGGAGGGGGGAAAGTATATATACGTATGACATGAATATGTGTGTATTTCATATACAAACATCACTTTGTATATAAACACACATATATAAACATCTCTTTAAATATAAACATCTCTCTATGTATGCCCACAGTTCTGAGCTCCCAGGATTGCGACACCAGTAACAATCACAACAGAACACACCTTCCTGCTATTTCTGCTTTAGGGAAGAGTGCAGACTGAATGCCAGAACTGCTGGGGTTGGAAGGGACCTCTGGAGATCATCCAGTCCAACCCACTGCCAAGGCAGGGTCACCCAGAGGAAGTGCCACCAGAACACATCCACGTGGGGTTGGAATGTCTCCAGAGAGGGAGACTCCACAGCCTTCCTGGGCAGCTGTTCCAATGCTCTGCCACCCTCAATGGAAGGAAGTTCTTCCTCATGTTGAGGTAGGACTTCTTTTGTTTTAGTTTATGGCCATTGCTCCTCATCCCATCGCTGCACATCACTTAAGAGAGAGTCTGACACCATCCTCTGACACCCCTTGGACATATTTATATGGACTGATGAGATCCACACAGAACACATTATATATCACCAAGATGGCAGTTCAATTAACAATACTCTTTGGGAACATGAAGATGTTTCTGTTTCACTATCAGACAATACTGAGTCAACCTCAGTCTGCAGGATTGGTCAGGGCAAATAGCAAGAAAAACATTCTTATGTTAGAACTTTTGGCTTAACAGTGCCTTCTGCAATTCTGTTTGGGACTGTGTAACTGTGGCATCAATTCTCCACAACCTCCAATTTCACAAGCAGCAAAAAATAAAACATCAGAAGACTCGTGGTGTACACAGGTGCCCTTTTTTAAGAGCACAAACTTATACAACCAAACACATAAAACCAAACTGAATATTCATTCTCCTCAGGAGGAAGCCCAGCGACACCAAAAGGAAGCTATCCCTCCCAAAACAGCCCAGTGAACTGCAACGTTCAATTAATTCTAAATCAAATTTTATCTCCTTGCAATGCAACTTTCAACTCTCACACCCCTGTGATTCAGCAGAGAAATGCCCCACTTTGGGGAGGACAGTCCCTCTCATCTTATTTGCAGGAAAAAGAAAGCAAACTATGAAAGAAAAACAATCCTATTACAAACCCACGACAAACTTCTCTGGACACAAACAAAATATACCAACTAAGCACCAGCTGAGCACATCGTCTTGTGTGTTTTCAAACTGGGAAACGTGATTTTTTTATTCTTAAATTACAGTTAAGTCTAGTTCTCTTACTACACAATCTCCAACGCTGAAGATCCATATTTACCTAAAGCATATTTTAAATTACTCAGTGTATTCCACACTCTCTCATCCTTTCAAAGTCACTCCCAAGACACGGATTCCTGGAAAGCCAGGTCTGGGCAGTGGCCTCCACCACAGCAGCAGACACCAGTTCGTGCATAAGAGGAACTTGCTTTCGAGTGCCACTGGTTTGTAACAACTTCTACTACACGACAATTTATCATCCCAAACACCCATCCCACACCATGAGGAGGTAATCTGGGAACCTAATGAGTGACTGCCACCAGCAGCACTTTTGCTTCCATACAGTTGTCCTGCATCCTCAGCACTGAAATTACTCCTGGGTCTCACACAGTGTAACTGGGGTTTGCTAATAATTTAAAAGCTGTGCCATGTTTTCTTGGGACATACACACAGAATTTAAAATTCATTCCTATAATTCACGTGGGCTCTCCTTAGACCCAGAAACTCCCTTTTTCCTGCTCACTTTGTTTATACAAAGCTTATCTGTAGGTTTACATGAAAAGTTTTTCTTCACAATCAATCCAGTCCAAGAACTGTGGTGGACACTGAATTTCGCCTCTCCAATTTGAACAGTCAGATTTATTATTTCCTTCCCCAAGACAAACGCTCATTCATGCCACTAAAGTTTTCTTCTCCGCAATCCTTAAAAAAAAAAAAAAAATACTCTTTTGCTCGAAATCAAACGTCTTTAAACTCAAGACGGGCCCTCTTGGCACAGCCCTGCCCAAACCCACGGGGCTTTGGTGCTGTTTAATTAGAGCGGAGATGTTTTAACCACCAGCTGGGAACAATCCCCCTCTGTTTGGGAGCGACGGAAGGAGCGCAGAACGAAATGGATCCGCGGAGAGCAGCGCGCAGGGAAACCCCTCATCTGCACGAACATCACACTCCCCGCAGAGCCAGAGCCCTGTCCCTGGGAGCCTCAAAACCTCCAAAAGAGGGACAGGGCACAGGGTGGGCTCCCAGCGGCCACCAAGGATCCAGCCTGGGAAGCGTATCCTGCCCTGCTCCCACCAGCGAGGTGGGAGCGAACTCCCAAGCCTTTTCTACTCCGAGCAGCGCTCGGGAAGAGGCAGCAACAGCGGAGCGAAGGGAAAGGCAACTTTTCCAGCTAGAGCGCTGCTCGCTCCCAGACAACTCCTAAAAGTTCCTGGGAGCGAGTCCCGGCAGGCGGGGGGCGCACGGAGCGCGCCGGGGGGGTCCCGGGAACATCGGGAACACCGGGAACACGGGGGTCACCGCGCTCCATCCCGGCCCCGGAGGGGGGGATCCATCCCTGCCGCTTCCAGGGGAGCGCAGCGGGGGAGCCGGGCAGGATGGGATGGGATGGGACGGGACGGGGATGGGGAGAGGCCCGGGCCGGGGGTCCCCCCGCGGGCACCAGGCGGGCTGGGGGCGGTGTGTCCTCACCTACGCCGTACTTCTCCTCCCTTTTGGTGGGCACCCAGCGGGTCATGGCGCTGGGAGCCGCCGGCGCGCCGGGATGCGAGAGCCCCGCTCCCTACGCCGCCATTTTCCAACCGCGGGACGGGAAAAGTTTCTCGATCATGTGGTGCGGGCGGAGCCGGAGCCCGGCCGGCCGCCCCTTCCCTCCGGGCCGCCCGCCCTCCACATCCCGCCCGCGCCCGGGGATGCGGGAGCGCTCCCGGGGGACGCTCGGGAACCGACGGGAAAACACGCCCGGCTCCCGCACAAAGGACAGCGGGACGGGGAGGTGCCTCCCTGATTGCATTCCAGGTGCACCTGGTGGTGCTCCGACGGAAAGTTTCGGTGCCTGCGCAAAAAGTGTTCCCTTCGCAGCGGCGCGGCGTTAAAACGGGGGTGCTGCGGGTGTTTCGCGGTTGTGGCGGACTCTGCGCTTGGGACCTGGACGGGTTCGAGAAGTGGGTCTGTAAGAACGTCGTGAGGTTTAACAGTGCCAGGTGCTGGTGCTGCACCGGCGTCGGGACAGCCCCCTGTGTCGATGGCAGCTGGGGATGAACTGATGGAGCAGCCCTGGGAGAAGGGCTTGGGGGAGCCGGGGGGTGAGAGGCTGGACACGATCCAGCCCAGAAAACCCCCACGTGTCCTGGGCTGATCCCACAGTCTGGGCAGCAGGGGAGGGGAGGATTCTGCCCCTCTCAGGTGAGACCCCACCTGCAGAGGTGCCTCCAGCTCTGGGGGTCCACAAGAAGGATGGGGAGCTGCTGGAGCGAGTCCAGAAGAAGCCACGGAGATGCTCCAAGAGCTGGAGCAGCTCTGCTCTGGAGCCAGGCTGGGAGAGCTGGGGGGGTTCACCTGCAGAAGAGAAGCTCTAGGGAGACCTGAGAGCCCCTTCCAGTGCCCAAAGGGGCTCCAGGAGAGCTGGAGAGGGACTTGGGAAAAGGGCCTGGAGAGACGGGAGAAAGGGGAATGGCTTTCCACTGCCAGAGGGCAGGGTCAGATGGGATACTGGGAAGGAATTCTTGGCTGTGAGGGTGGTGATACCCTGGCACAGGTTGCCCAGAGAAGCTGTGGCCAAGGCCAGATTGGACAGGGTTTGGAGCAACCTGGGCTAGTGAAAAGTGTCCCTGCTCATGGCAGGGGGTGGGACTGGATGGTGTTTAAGGTCCTTTTTAACCCAAATCATTGGATGTTGAGCACACCTTTCGGAGCAAATCCTTCTTTGCCTGTAAAAATTATAAACCACCTGATTTCTAGACCTAAATCCAAAGCCTTGTCTGAGACCCCTGTAATCTTGGAGAGATCCAGGACCGTGATTTAAAAACAAAATTTTTTAAAAAGCCTTTAGGAAATAGAAAATAAACTGTGTGAAAGTGAACAAAAGCAGAAGGATAACACTTAAGGGAAATAAGGAGAGAGGAAATGTCTGACTGGCTGTAATTTGGTAGGATTAGTTCTCAGCCAAAGGGGAAGCTCTGTACCACAAAGTTAAGGATTAAAATAGGTCCAGGGTTGAATATTTTATCTCTCATGTTCTTTTGTTGGGATGGCAAAGGGCCAGTTTCTGCAACAGCTCTCTTTACTGTCAGGTTTTGAGATCAAGTATTCTCTCAAACACCTGAAGGAGTCTACTCCTCTTTTCATGTAGCTTTCCTTTGCCGATCTTTGGGATTAGCTTCCCAGATCATCCTCTACATGTTCAAACTAATCTAAATTTCATTGCCCCTGTCCTGCAGAATCCAAAGGCCACTGGGAGAGAGCAAACTCCTGCACCTTCATTCATTCTGCCTGGGAGTGAGGAGATCAAAAGGTTTTCGAAGTCGTGGCTCATCATCTTTATCCTGCACTAATGGAGAAATGATTAGAGCCTTACCAAAGACAACTTACAAGTGAGCTCTTTGATTTCACAGGTTTATTTTTGTAAGGGAAATCAAAGTGAATTAACTGAGATAATGGATGTACTTGCTCTGTGCCTATAGTCACCTTTGCTTTTCCACACAAGACAAAGTGGAATGGAAAAGCAGTGCAGCAATAATATTTATTTCCAACACTTAACGTTTCACACTTTTATACAACCGGTGCATTATTTTTTGTGGTGCTCCTAAATATGTGCAGCAAAGGTGTAGAAGCTGCTCAGGAATTAGATGGTTTAGAGACTTCTAAGGCTGTTCATGTAACAATCTGTAAATCAGGGAAGCTGATTGACTTTTCATTTAGATTCCTGATAACTGGGAATCACTTCCCTGGAACTGCAGTGGCTCTGGGGGTGTGAGCAGGGGATACAAAGCAGCACACTGATGTTAATTGAGCCTTGCAGATAGCTGCAATTAGTTAATAAATGAGCTGTTGCTCATTTCTCCTTTCTGGGCCTCAAATCTGGAAGTCAAACTGTGGTATTTGTTTCTATTTTGAGGGAGGCTAAGGGAGCATGTTTATCCTTCGTGAAGAATGTGCTGCTGCCAACCTTTCTTGGGGTGTTAACCAAGGGTTAAATTAATTCTCATATGGATTGCCACTCCTTAGTCTCAGTTTACATTTATACCTGTACTAAGTGGGACCTGAAGATTAAGTGCATGCCTTTGGCAGGAAACACCAGATTCAATCAAATGAAAGCTGGATAATTATTTACATATTCTACATATTAAGTCCATACAATCCATACAACAGCAAAATTTATTTTGATGTCAGTGAAAAAAGAGGTTTGTCCTGTTGTCTGATGATGATGTGTAACAAATACAACACAACTGATCCCAAGACCACCATAAAGCCTCACTGATGTTGATGAGGGTCCATATTCATTTTATGGCTTCCCACATTTTCATTTTAATGAAAACCTGTTACAAATAGAGCTAATGCCACTAAAATTTTGATAGCCGGTAAAAAAATACTCCTAATTCAGCAAGCATAAATATCCCAATGCTGGTTTTTTTACAGCTAGGAAAAAATGGTAATGAGATAGGACTGTAATAGTGAGAAAATAAAAGAGTTTTATTTTTCTCTTGCAAACATAATATAAACTATCCTGAAAAACATTTTTCATTAAAAAGTAAAATGTTCAAGCTGACATATTTTACATGCTTAGGCAGGATATGATTCTTCACACTGTGCATGTATGGTTTTCATTTATTAAGAGGAAACCAAAAAATGCTTCTTTCCATAAAATCTGAAAGTTTTATCACATCCTTATGTCAACTCCTTGGATTCTCACCTTATTTTTTCAGTGCATCACACTGCATTGGAAGCACTTCTCTTGGAGCACAGAAACATTCCTTTTCATAACATTAATTCCAGGAAATCCAAATGCAGTATTTGGCCATGGATGAGATTTGAAATTCTTGTCGCAGTATCTTTTCAAAAGGATGAATGGAAACAGAACTGTTACCCTGCCTGAGACAGATTTGCAATAAATAAAAGATACTCCATAAATATACAGATATGATCAAGATTAGTTTCATAGTTATTGCATATGATTACACAAGGGGAATGTTTGTTCCATCTCAGTTAAATAGCACAGGTTTTTGTAATAATAATATTTTTCATCATCAGGCCTTGTAAGTAAATACAACATTCTCAGTCAAAACATATAAGTAGTTATTGTGCACACACAATGCAAATTCTTCTTGGAAATATTCCTCCCAGGAGATGTGGAGAACTTATAAAAACTTTAATAAATAACTGTTTGGCTTTTCTATTTCTATTAAATATATTGTGTTGAAGATGTTATTGCTTCCAAGCAGCTGCTCATCATCTAGTTTTGCTGTACAATTTCCATTTGGGGTGAATGACCTCTGTGCTCTCTAGATCATTTCTCTGATGAAAACTGCCTGTGTTCCATGTCTGGGTATTCACAAAGCAAGAGGGTTCTGTACCTGATGGAAAGACAAGTTTAATAAATACTCTGGTTTTTGCAATATATTGCTCTGAGTCAGAATGGAAATAAAATTAAGTTTATAAGTTTGTGTTACAAAAATGACTTCAGCCATGGTTTTACATATACCTGATATATCTGTGATTTTGGGGATGTCTTACAGATGCATTTGGGCCGTTTTCAGGGGAGTTAAGAAGACAAAACTGCATTTCCTTTGACATTACTGTTGGCTTCAGTCAGCCAAGGTGTGGCATTTATAAACCTGGACAAAGTTGGACGATAGAGGGAAATTTTGTGCTCTTCTGGGCCTTGCCCATGTGTTTTTGAGGATGCTCAGTGATCTTTGCTCTTCCTTTCACTTTTATAGAAGCATTTTGATTACCTGTGGATATGTCTTAAGCTTTTCTTCCAAGAGGGTAATGACATTTGTGGTAACCAACTTCCTGTGCCAGCAGAAGTGTTCCAAGGCAGCATTTGAATTTATTTAGCTACTGTGACATTGATTGCACTGGTTTGGGATCTCACAGATGGGTTAAAGAGCATCTCTCCTTCCATCCTGCTGACTCAATCCACAGTTACTTCCTTCTTGCATTTGAATTTTTATATCCAGAGATTATGGGGCTGTCAGGAGTTTAAAGGATAAGTAATTATTCCTTCAGAGAGAAGGTAAAGATACTCAGTTCAGAAAGGAGCTAAAGATACTAATTTATTAAGTAATATTTTTTTATTAAACTGTTTGTGTTTCAACCTAAAAAATGGGGCTTGGCTGTACATAAAGAAAGCGATTTTATCCTAAGTTATGTTCCTTCAGACTGTGCTGTACTGAAAGTGATTTAATAAACAAGTTTTCTTCAGTGGGTTGGGTGTTTAAATGCAAATGTGTGAACATCTCTAGGTGCTCTTTACAAATACACAGGAGTTTCCAAAGCGATGTGTTTCTGGAAGGATGTGATTATTATAGATACAGCTTAGTTTATACCCTGGCATTTCATCTTGTGCTCTATAATGAAGAGAGTTTTACAGTGCTACAATAAATGTAAGTGGCTTCATTTCTACAAAAAGGGGAAAATCTGTTTTCTGATCATGGCAGAATGTAAGATTTTACATTCTGGAGGGAAAAGTGCAATGAGATTTTATGGGGAGGGGGCAGTCACTATCACTGTGTGCTCTGCACAAATGCCATTTACAGGAAGGGTCGATCTCCTCCTGTCAAAAGCACCCCAGGCATCCCCTTGAGCAGCAGTTTATTTGATGTGCATCTTGGACATTGGCAAATAAGGAGTTAACTGGGGATAGAAGGGTTGCCTTGCTCAGGAGATCTTTCCCTGCAGGGTCCTGAGCAGTGTAATAACCCCCCCCTTCACCTTCTCAGGAGGTTGTTTGTTCCTGCAGGACTGAGGCAGCTGAAATACTGTTGGCATTTGCAGGTTTATCCCACTCACTGCAACCCAAAATTTCACCCAGTCTATCTGGACTGTTTTATTCCCAACTGAAATATCTACTAACAGGAGGAAGAGACACTCACACTCTTGGGTGTTACATTATAAACTCCAAAGCACAGAAAAGTTAATTTTTCATCAGTTCCTTACACAAGCTGGGCTTTAACCCTTATTAATAGCAATGGATTCACACCCCTGAATAAGAGCTCAGGAATATCATGACAAATTTTACAGTCAAGCCCAAAGCAAGTTAGGGAAAGGGTAATAGAAATTAATCTAAACTACAAATTAGCTTATTGTTCACTGTTGATTTGTGACAACCTGTTGCTCTTTGCAATAGGTGTAAAAAACCAACAGTATAAAGGTTTATGTGGTTGTGGGTTTTTTTCTGTTCAGTGTTTACAGGTACATTTTTCATATACTTGATATCTATTCTCAAAATGAAATAATGAACTCAATTTACATCCTGTTTGGCAAATTCAAAGGTAACCAGCAAAAAAAAAAAAAATGCTGGATGTAACAAGTTAGGGATGAATCATTCCCAGAAAGCTGATAAAGTTTAACTTCATCAACTCCAACAGATCTGTGATTTTAAACCTGACACATGTTCAAGCCTCCTAATAAAAATTAAGAACATTTTCCAAGAAGAGCAAACAAGATGTTTTCTGGGACTACATTCTGATAAAGTTGTTGCTTATTAGAAGCCAGATAATGATTAGATAGAAGAGTACAAGCTGCAGATGAAAACATACATTACTCCTGGTAATAATGCTTAGCACTTATGTAGCACTTAACATTTTGAAAGCACTGAACAAATATTAACTCTCTCCTGTGAGACAGGAAGGTTTCTGTATCTCCATTTACAACAGCTGAGCTAAACCCAGCTTTTTAAAATGTGACAGGCATTCAGAAATTGAGAAACTCAGAATATCAGAGCACTTCTGGCACCTCTTGATTATGTGATTCTCCTAAGGCCAGAAGTGACACGTTAGCTGGGGCAGGGTTAGATTTTATCATTTCCTCGGCCTGCAGACAATGTTCCCTCTCAGCCTTTGATGAACGATATGAGATGACAACGAGAAATGACAGAGGAAGAACATGATGTCCTAGCACCTGTTATAAGGTTGGAAAAACTAGTTACTGAAATACAAAGTGTTTGAAGCGACGAGGAAAATGGTTTTGTGGGAACAAAGAACAGGGCAGGAGTCACGGGAATGGCCTGTGTGTAAAAAGTGTTAATTTTTAAAGAAAAAAATAAAAATATTCTATCGACTTTCTACCAAAATTTTATAGCCATTTGGGCCCTTACAAGACTAAGTTAAGAGGGGATGGGAGGATGCCCAGGAGGCTGCATGTAGTGTAAGAAGCTGACATTGCTTTTGACAGAGGATTGATCTAAAGCAGTTGGCAAACCCTGCATGGGGAATTGTGCAGCACTGATAGTCATGGGCCAGGGGCAAGTGGTCCCCATTATCTCTCCCTGCCTGCTGGAATGCCTCCAAAATGAGGTTTCTAAATGTATTTCTTGACAACTGTACTGCCAGGCTTTCCTACTGAGCAGAATTGGTTTCCTGAAGAGCCTTTTAAAAGACTTTCTCAGCTGTGCTATAGAACAAAAGCTTTTGCTATTCCCCTGCTTTTGGATGGAGTCTGCAGTTCAGCCCCTCTCAGGGTAGATGATGGGATGGCAACTCCACACCTTCCAGCTGGGTTGGCATGACAGGTCCAGTTCCATTTGGAAAAGCCCAAAGAGTTCCACTGAACCTTGCAGCTCACAAATGATTAAAGTAGCTCAAAGCAGCTTCTTCAAAATGAGGTGTTATTTATTCAGCTGGGGACAAAAAAACCAGCCAAGGACTCAACCCTTTGCTCTGATCTTCTGTAAATTGTTCCTGTGAGGGTGGTGAGGCCCTGGCACAGGTTGCCCAGAGAAGCTGTGGCTGCCCCATCCCTGGAAGTGTCCAAGGCCAGGTTGTAAGGTGCTTGGAGCAACCTGGGCTAGTGGAAGGTCTCCCTGCTCATGGCAGGGGGTGGAACTGGATGATCTTTAAGGTCCCTCTCAACCCAAACCAACCTGTGATTCTGTGAAACTACATGAATTTTTCTTCTGATCATGTAAGATCCAGGATTCTGGCAAAGTGAAGGCAGCATTGCCTGTGTCTTGCACGAGGCCCAGGTGGGTAGTCAGGCTCAGTTTTCCACCTGGAGCACGGAGCTATTTTGGAATTGCCCTGCAATTGGCTGCCAGACATTAACCAGTGCATTGCTACCCCTAGGAAAAAAAGACAGGAGCTGATCTAATACTCTGTGCCTTCCTTTTGCCTGACTTAGAAAAACAGCTCCAAATTCTCTCCTGTCACGCTGGAAAAACATCACTTTTTTTTTTTTTTTTTTATTAAGGACGCTGCCCTGAGCTGAGTCAAACACAATCAAGCCCATATCTGTATTCCTGAGCTCGCTCTGGCTGTGCCCAAACTTCAGCTTGCAAACTATTTCTGTGGAGCCATTTGGAAATAGGAAGTTGTGGGAGCTGTTCCCTCACTCTGCAATCATAAGTCGTTTGTGTCACCCACAGTAACTCCTCACCAACGTGCTCTGACAGTGGGGGAGATGGAAATACAGAAGCCCTTGTCTGAAAATGAGAAAAATCTTCCTCCTCATCAGAAGCCTCCACCTGAAAAACAATGATTTATTTGTTTGACAGAGAGAGAAATAACTGATAAAACGAACCATGTTCCAGTCCATTTTCAATGTTCATCATCTATCTGTATATGAATATGTACTTTTATCTCTAAAATACACATATTTCTGTAAACTGCAATAAAAGTATTAATATTCTGGACAGGAATCCAATTTTATCTTTAAGCAGCATTTGCCAGGGATTGTTAAATCATATAATGGAAGCTTTGTCTAGACAGATTTCTCACTGGCCAAATGATTTTCTTTTTTTTTTTTTTACTTTGACTGTTTTTAATGTATTTCTTGGAACAAAGGGTCCTAATAATTTGTTTACAACCTTTGCTGGAAACTATGTCAGTTTTATAATGTTCAGAGCTGATAATAATTTTTCTAACACAGACCCTTAAATCCCTGGAGTCTGAATGTTCTCAGAGATCCCATCAACTGTGAGTTGTTTCAGATTGTTGTAAAAAAAGTTATTTCAAGTGAAACATTATCAAGTGTATTACTTGGAAAGCAGCAAAGCTTTCTTTCGATGACTGTGAGATGTTTCCATGGGATGATTTCTATGCTGAATTACTATGGATATAAATTGACTGGGTGTATTTCCCCAGTGGAAAAGCCAAATTAGGACCATTATCAAACCCACTGCTGCTGTGACAGTCTCAGCACCCAGGCAGAGACCATGACATGGCTTAGAGTCTCAGCAGTGGTTGTGGGAAAAAAAGGGAAAGATATATTTGTGCAGCATTTTCAAAGCTGCTGCCTTTGTCCTCTCAACCCTGGCCTTGGTCCAGGCTCCCTGAAACCAATGGAAAGGCTCACCTTGGTTTTGGTTGGCTTTATCTCTGGATCAGCCCTCTAGTGAACAGGTTTAAGACTTTAGATCTCTCAATCACAGGCATTAAAGCAACCCTGACAAAAAATTATTGGCTTCAGCAATGCTGCAGGTGCTGTTCCTAAGGCATAGAGTGGTGTATTTTCATTTATTTTTTAATGCACGATATTAATGAAGTATTATTGTCTTCCACTTTCAAGGTGTGTACCCCAATCACCTCAAAGGCATAAAATAAAGAATGCTAAGATGCTTTCTAAAAGCAGAAATAGATGCATGAAGCTGGATTATCACCAAAGGCCACGGGTTCATTTGTGACACCTTTATTTGGTTTGGGTTGTTGGGCTTTTATAAATTAATTCTCCTTAAAATAACACTGGAGGGGAAGATTGTGTTTCAAATTTAATTCTCTGTAACTTCAGCCTGCCTGCTCTCTAAGAACTTCGGCCTCAGCCTGAGAGGAGGAAGTGAAACTTGTTGATTAGGAGAATAAAGCAGAATTAGCCCTTCCAGGATATGGAGCTTCCTGCCTCCCACAGACACCAGGGATGTTGAGATCCCATCCCTGCCCTGAAAAGAAGGGGGTGGGTGGGACACAAGGGGCTTTTTGGGGGTTGCCAAACCTGCTGAAGCGTTTAGAGGGAAAATGTCATTTTGCGAGACTCCAGTGATCCCAGTGCGTGCCTGCTGGTGATCCCACCTCTGCTCCAGGAGGGCTCTGGGATCACACTCACCCTCCAGGTCCAGCTGCTGGGAGGTTTCCAAGGACATTCCATGGATTGCATCACCAGGTGCCTTTCCTGACATAAGGGAGAGTGGTTTCCATAGCCACCCTTCCATCCCCTCATCTCCCTGCCTGCTGCCTTGAACACAAAGGATTCACTTCCCAATCTAAAAAGCTGTGCTTAGTTGTGTATCAAAACTGTCACATTCTGATTGTTCTTTTAGTGCCTTAAAAACTCAACTTTTAATCCAACAGGGGTTTAAGAAATATTTCTTCCTGGAACTCTTTGTATTTATATAGCTCTCTGTCTTTAGATCAGACAAGCAGATACAAGAATTGTCTTGTAAAATTGTAGTTCCCCTTTAATAAGCCACTCTGACAGGCAATTATTCATGCAGTCTGCTCGGTGCTAAATGTTTTTTCATGCTGTGCATCCCCATCTCTTGATTGCAGGAATGCACTCCTGTGAATTATAATTATAAGTCAATATGAACTGGTACATAGGAAATTATTTACTAGACCTTCCATTGCTACGTGGTGTTGATTCTCCTCTCCTGCATTGTAAAGATACTGGAGTTCTAATGAATATCAGGTGTTTTTTCATTCTTTGTGTTTTTAAGTATTTGCTGGAAGTTGTTTTGACAGAAGTTGGTAATACTTTGCATAAGCAACCTCTTCAGTGACAAAGTGTTGGCTAATGTTTAAATTCCAGAACAAAATTACAAAAAGGTGTTAAGTGGAATATTAAATAGTGTACAGATATAACCAGGTGGATCCAATTCACCTTGATAGTTGTCCCATTTTCAGCAGATACTTGCAGAGAAAGAAAAACCATCATGGTACTGAATGTTGTCTTCAGGTCTGGCAGGTCTCAAAGAACAGATGAGATTATACAATAAAAATAAAAAAATATGCCAATAAGGAATTTATATAGAAGTTCTCTACTTATAGGGAGTTGGGGCCTGGTTGCAACTGGTCATCTGGGCCAGTGGGAAAAGAAGAGAGCACAGAAAACACTCATCCCTTTTGTCTCAGGGTTATCAGGATGGGATAAATCATCAGTGATCTGGTGGATGCATCACTGTCCACGGCAGGGGGTTGGAATGAGATGAGCTTTAAGGTCTCTTCCAACTCAAACCATTCAGGGATTCTGTGATTTATCTATTAAAGTTAAAATATCTTCTGCTGGGGAGAGATTTATGCAACCAGCATGTCATATTTAGCTTAATAAAACAGATAGTCACTCATGATTGAAAAAGAAGTCTGATCTCACTTTTTTTAGAGCTGTATATATTTGGGCCAAACAGAGTGAAAATATAAAACTAAATAAAAACTATGTAATAATAACGTGCTGTTTTGCTCTGTGGTTTCAAATAGGAGCTGTGTGATAGAAATGCACCAGGAAAGCACAAAAATAAAAGAACACTGAGAGTCTCTCAGGATCTAAAGTATTCTTACACACAAGGCAAATTCTGTTGACTCAGATGTGCTTCCTCTGAGAAAACATTGGAGGTTCTGTAAGGATCACAGTTGTATTTAATTTTAGCAACAGTATCACTTACATGGGTATGTAAAGAACAAATCATGCCAAGCAAAGATGATTCTTTTTTTAATTAAATTCTAAATTAGTGGGAGAGGGGAAGGAGGTGCATTAAAGCATCTAGAATTTACTAAAGCCTTTGACACGGCAGGTCTCAAAATTGTGTTTGACAAATGAATCCAAAAGGATTACACAGAAATGCAATTAGGAGCCCCAGTAATTGACTGAAGAATGTGCTGAGGAGTGATGATCAACGTGGGAGTGAGATCCTGGGCCCAGGCAGGACATTATTAGGGTTTCACTACACCCCGTGGAAGGAGGTTTCTGGTGATAATGTTGCAGAAACAATTCAACTCATGGGGTTTGTGTGGCAGAACTGAGGATTCAAGGAGCTGCACAAATATTCTTCCCTTAATTCCTGCAAAGGTGCTGGTGGGCAACAGAAATGTCCAACTTGGCTCTGCTCACAAACACATCTGTTTGACATGTGTAGCTTTACTGATTCAGAACGATTTCTCTGATTTGCAGAGAAACATTTGCAGACAGACTTCAGTGCCCAACATCACCTCCTGCACAAAGCTGTCACCTTTTGAAGCTGTTTGCCCACAGTTCACCAGTGAAAAGACAAATTAAACCACGATATTTGCTCATGGCAGGGCACTAGGAACTCACAGACCACAGATGTTTCTGATCAAGCTCATCCCTACTGACTGGATGCCAGGAATTAGAGAATCATTTAGGTGGCAAAAGACCTCTGAGGTCATAGAGTCCAGCCATTAACCCAGCACTGCCAAACCCACCACTGAACCATGGCCCTAATCAGGATGGAAAAGAAAATTTCCCTGCTGGAAGATCTGTAAGGCTACCAGAGAAATAAATTGTAAGTCACTGTGTGTCAGCTGAGCAATTGCCTTCACTGTGAGGATAAACCTGAGGAAAACACGAGCTCGGGTTACAGATCAAGGAACCAACAGGCTGGGGTGAAAATAATAATTGGCCTCTTTCCCTATTTCACCTTCTGTGTTCAGTTACAGCCCTGAAAAGGGAGAGCAAAGTGTTGCAATTTTGGGGCTGTGGCCCCAGTTTTCCTTCATCCTGTTTGGCTTTCTCGTAAACCATTACACAGGTGCAGAGGTGGCGAGTTTGGCTCTACAAATACAGAGGGTTTTGATGAGCAAGGTGGGATATAAAAGCCCAAGTCAGTTCTCTGGAATATATAAATAGGTGAAAATGAAGCAAGAGCTCTGTCTTATTGCTCAGTGGTCTATTGAGCAGCACAAAAAGCTGGGAGTGTTTTCGGTTATAACGGATAAAAAAATTCTGCATCCAATATGAGATGGGGTGTGGATTCTAGACCCTGCATTCTGCTCTAAGGGCTAAATTTGCTCCTTAAGGGGAATTTACTGGCCTTTATGGCAGCAACTTTGATTTGAGAGGAAGGGCCAGGGCCTTTCTCCCCGTTTGTGTCAGAACAGTTTGGCTGGGATGTAGCTCTCCATCTAAAATAGTAGAAATGGTAAATATTTAGTCTGTGCTTTCATCTCAACTCCCTCAGTGATCAGTAAAGGGAGGATAATACATCTCATTTTAAAATATGTGCAAAACAGGCCAGGTAGGTAGAATAAGTCAACTTATCCTTTTCTATCAGATAAAGTTATCCTGGGCAGGTGTACCCTACACAGAGCTCCTCCTGCTGAGGGGGGCCTGGGAAATTCTTAAAATCTGACACTTTTGTTACCCACCTCAGTTCTGGTTTACCTACTAATAAGGTTATAAATTCCATTTGGGTTTTTGCCTATATTTTTTTATCCTACTTGCAAACTCCAGCTCTGTCCTTCTCCCCTTCTGTAATGCAGGGAGTGACACTTGAGGTCTTAAAGTAAAATTGATTCCACCTCTACTGTGCAAATTCCATCCATCAATAAGTATTATCAAACTGGTCAAACTTTAGAAACCAATTTTTTATGAAATAAAAATAAGTTTTCTTCCTACAGGAAAATCTTTTCCAAGCTTTTACCAAGGAAGGCTGGACCAGATGGTCCTTGAGGACCCCCTCAGTACTGAGGAATTCTTTCCACCAGCATTAAACTGGCAGAAAAAACCCCTTCAGCTGAGCATTTTTTATATATAAAAGGAGAGCATTTGGCCAGAATATTTCAATCAATTCAATTAATGTTTTTCACTCCAGTAATCACAGGTTGGTGGAAAAGAACTGAGGAGCTGTTTCCCATGAAAGCAGCTCCACTGGCCCCCAGCTGAGGCCACCTGGGCTGGTGAACTGCAGAGATGAGGCCTGAGCTGAATAAAATAGGTGAATGTTGCCACTCATAGTACTTAAAAAGAATTAGCTGCCTCAGTATTCAGTAATCAAAGAGCATAAGGACCTCTAATGATCCAGTATTCCTCATTTTTATTTCTAGATCAAGTAGGCACCAGCACTGAGCAATGTATTGTCACCGTTGTGACTAATGAACTTGAAAAGTGGACACTTTCCTAATTTGCTAAAAATAAGATTTTACATCTCTGTAAAAGCTCTTTTTCTTCCCTTTGAATGATCAAATACTGCCCTGAGATGTTCTGTTACATCAGGGCACAGGCTGGAGAACAGACTTCCCAACGTTCAGTCTTTAATCCTATTTCATGTGTGGTGGTCTCATAGGGAGAAAATAAAATGTGAATAGTAGAGTCATAGTCATAAAATAAAGAAAGTACAAGGCTTAACACTGGGACTATGAAAGCAGTTTCCAAGCAGGCCTTGTTGAAATTAGTTTTTAATCTGGTAAAAATAGAATATACATTTACAAGAGTCTATTTAAATGGAGTGAAAATACTGCGAAATAAAAAGCTCTGTAGTTTATCCTGTGGGTTAGCGTTTGCTTTTATGAGAATTTTGTCATTGACAGAACAGATATTGTAAGTATTTCCTCATTTTTTTCTCCCTCTACTTGGGAAAATAACAAAATAAAGAAATAATTCTTTATTTTTCCTCTGCCTGTTCATTCCGATATCGCTCTTCGAGCCATTTCCCTTCAGTCTCAGTGACAAATGGGACTTTGCAGGGAGCAGCCATAAAGCTCTCACAGTCTGTTTGTTGCACCTTGCTTATATGGATTTTGAAAGAACATTGTGTGGTAATAAACATCCGTGAAAAATTACAAATACTGATCAGTTGTGCTAACAAGTGTTTGTGAAATAAATCAGAGAAGTGAGGGACGTTTAGTACTTTCAATGGAGTCTCTTTGCCAGGCTGGGAGTTTATTTCATTTTTCTTTAGTTTTTAAAGTGAGCTTTGGCTTTTTTTAAATCTACTTTCCCATACAATTTGAAAATATATCATCCATCCCTCCTTCCATCCCTCCCTCCTTCCCAAGCCATTAAAAATGGGGTTTCTATCTCTGTATCCCCACTGAATTCCAGGAGATTTCTTTCCATTTATCCTACTGTGAGCTCTGTGGGTGTTGCTCTGCAGAAGGACGTGGATCCTGCCCTGTTGGGAACAAATTCATTCCAAACAACTTGTCTGTAAAGTCCAGTTATTTGGAGACACCAAACAAGATAAGTTATATCATTATATTCTTTCTAATGAAATTAATCTCCATTTTCCAATTAGTCTTTTCTTTTTTTTTATCAGTTCTCACACTTAATAATATCTACAATTACTAATATAAATTTTAGTTAATAGTGTCTATTAACAACTGACTTTATAAGAATTTATCTCACATTTAAATATCTATGGTCATAGTAACAGAAGTAATTTAGGACTAAATGAGTTTTCAGCCTTGAGCATTTGATAGCTTGCATTATTTCCTTTTTGTTATTTATGCAGCATCACAAGTTCAGATGGTGCTTTATGAGGAGGTCCCAGGTGGAATTACACCCAACACACCAGTGTTTTATGAGGACCGTAAACAACATACAGGAGAGTGCTGGAGTTTTTCATAGGCAGGGTGCAGGTTTGATACCTTCATCTGTGTCTGAAATGGTTCCTACTGTACATTCTCTTCCTGAAGGGCGGGGTTTGGATTCTTTATCATGGAATCCAAGAATCATTTAGGTTGGCAAGGCCCCTAAGATCATCCAGTCCAACCATTCCCCAGCACTGCCAAGGCCACCACTGACCCTCATCCCCAGGTGTCACATCCACACGGCTTTTAAATCCCTCAGGGATGGGGACTCTACCAGAGGCTGGACTACCCTTTCCATGAAGAAATTTTCCCTAATATGCAACCTAAACCTCCCCTGGCACAGCCTGAGGCCGTTCCCTCTCCTCCTGTCTCCTGTTCCCTGGGAGCAGAGCCTGACCCCGGTTCCCCTCTCCTGTCAGGGAGTTGCAGAGCCAGAAGGTCCCCCCTGAGCCTCCTTTTCTCCAGGCTGAGCCCCCCCAGCTCCCTCAGCTGCTCCTGCTGCTCCAGAGCTTCTTCCCTTCCCCTTCCAGCAGACTCTGCTCCCCTCCATGGTGGTTCCCCAGGCAGCCCCTCAGTGCAGTGTTGGTGTGACGGCACCGTCAGCAGTTTAATGTTGCTTTTCTGCATCTCAAATGGTCTCCTTCTCTACTGCCAAGTGATCTGGAGACAGGCCTGGGCGTTACATGAGGAAGATAATTCAGTGCAGGTTCCTTTCTCATCAGCATTTGTAATTCTATGCCATCATATTTCCGTTTATTTTCAGGAAAGCTGCTTTCCCAAGGAAAGGCTGTACAGTCACCACCATTTTACACGCTGGGCAAGCCTGGAAATGAAGTACAAATCCAGGGGCACAGAGAACAAAGTCCAGAACAGAAGGGAATTCTCTTTAGTCCCAGCTGCTATAGGCTGGGCTCTTCCACTCCGAAAATTTCTGTAACCATCATTTTTAATGGACAAAATGAACTGTACAGGAAATGCCCAGGAATTTCAGAACAACCCTGTGAAGGCAATGCTGCAGTTAACCCGTTTTATTTCTCATCATTAGGGCCAGATCTGGTCCCAAACAGCATCTCTCCAGCTCCACCCTTACTCTTACAAGTTCTAAGCACTTTCTGAATGTTCTGGGCTTTTTCCTCCTCATTTTCCCTTTTCTTTATCTCTGCCTTCTGTTTGCTTTTTTTCTTATTCATTCTATTCCTTTTTCCGTATTAGTGGTTAATGTAACCTATATCCTTTTACATTTTCCAGGGGCATTCTTTCCTTTTCTACTTTTCTCCATTTATATTTTTCCCTCTGCTTTTTTGGGTAATTTCCATTTTTCATTCTTTGTAGGAAGATTATATTAAGTGACAAGAATAATGTCAAATAAATGAGATTATGTTAATTAACAGATCTTGTCGCATTTCCATGATTCACAGGAAAAAACATTCACACTGGCTGATTTTTCAATTAAATCATTTGCTGTGTTATCTGTTCAGCATATCTTTATGAATATGCATAACTATAATGCAGTTAAATTGTTTCAGGGTCCTTATTAACCTCAAAAAGCCACAAGGTGCCTATTAGCAAAAGTAGTGGATTTTTTTGCTTTTTTTCTGTGTAAAAATCACAATTCTTTGTTTTAGCCTTGATATCTTTTTCAAGGAAGTACAGGGGATTAGATGTTTGAAAAAATATCTTGATTCTTTCCAAGGATAACAGACTTATTCTTTTCCTCATTAAGCTTATTTCATCTTAAAAATATTCTTTTTTTTTTCTTCTTTAATATTTCTTATAATGTCTCTTTGTCCCATGAGGGCTCCAACCACCAGCAAGTACATCCAAAAATGCTTCATAAAGGATCTGTAGAAAATTAGCTACAACTTCAAAGGTATCAGAAGTGTTAATTTTGAAGGGAAAGATTGCCACTGCCCATATACAAAGGGAACCTTTTGGGAATAAAAGTTGAGTTTCTTGAACATTCCTTTCCTGTGGCTGTGAAGGAATTACAAGGTCTGGCACATGGTTATTGGCAAGAACCAACATCTCTGATTTTAGAGCCTGTAACAAAACCTTGGGTCGCTGTTGAAGTTTTAAAATGAAAAACTTTTATCAGCAGCTGAAAAACTGGGCTGTCATGGGCACATTCCCAGAGGTTTCCTGGGCTGAAATGGCTTAAATTGGTTGTCCAGTGAGATTTCCCTGAAAATAAGACAGCAGTGCCTTCTACCACGTGTACCATGGGAGAGAGGGGAGGATACATTTCCCCTGGAGACTCCAAAGAGAGGATAATTTGGAGGAATTACAAGTTAAGGAACTACAAGTTGAGTGAGGTGGCAGTTGTTTACTGAAGGAAATCACACAGGATAGACATCCCCCTCTCCAGGTTCACTCTTTGAGGGCTTTCCCATTTGTAAGCTTATCTCTACTTTGATTACTCTTCTAGAGAACACAGTAAAATTAAAAAATAAATAGAGGATTAAAATATATCAAAATTTTAAAAGATTGGATTAAAATCCAATTGCAGCAGACCATGTAATTTTGTTGCAGTAAATGCTTCTTCTTTATGTGGCCCAGAGTACTGTAATAATTATTTTACTTTAATGAAAGGTTAGCATGCTGTCAAATTTACAGCCTTTATGTCTTTCTATGTAAAGAACATAAGAGATAAAATAAGACCATTTGCTAATGTGGAAAATATTTATTTCATTATAAAATGTGGTGGTTTATGTATTTGATAAGTCTAATTAGAAGAGCAAAAATATTGGCTAACAATCTCCAGAATATTTTACTTGGGATTTTCACAGAATTATCATAGAGTGGTTTGGGTTGGAAAGGATTTTAAAGCCCATCTCATTCCACCCCCTGCCACGGGCAGGGACACCTTCCACTAGCCCAGGTTGCTCCAAGTCCTGTCCAACCTGGCCTTGGACACTTCCAGGGATGGGGCAGCCACAGCTTCTCTGGGCAACCTGTGCCAGGGCCTCACCACCCTCACAATATATAAGCTTATAAAAGAAAACATTGCAAGGGATGTTTTATCCTCTGCTCAAGAATACTAATTTTAAGGTAAAACTGATAGATAATACAATATGGGACAGAGCCCAAGGGCACATGAAGCTCACAGGAAGCACAACCCCAGCATTCCCCTTCTTCTTCTTTCATCCTTGTCAAAACTCCCTTCTCCCTCCAGCACACATGTTCAGTCATATCCCCCCTCCCTCACTCTCCCTCTGATTAGGATCTGAAGGTTCCACTTCCCTCAGTCAATCTTTGACTTCTCTTCCATGCCCTCTGGGGGAGGGGGGTCTCCAATTGCAGTGACCTCTTCAGCTCTCCTGGATCCGGGTCATTCTCCCAAAATCTTGGCAGCAAAACTGCCCTGCAGGTTCCAGCCTAAATTTGTATGTTGTTTTTTGTTTTAAACAAGTGCTAAAGAGCAGGAAGCCCAGTGTTCACCCCCTTTGTGTTGAATAGTTTTCAGCCAGATCAGTGATGACCACAAATGGGAAAGGGGGAAGGCACAATGAGTCTCTGTGAGCCTGATCCAGGCACCTTTGCCATGAAAAAACTCAGGCTTAGATTAAACTGAGCTTCCCTCTCCCTTGGAGTTCTCCTGGGTGTCTGTGGGTACTGCTCCTCCTCTCAGGCTCAGTTAGTTCAGATGACTGCTTTGACTTTGTTTCAGTGGATTGCTTGGGCTATAATTAATTTGAACATCTCTGCCTTTTGCTGACTGTCCTCATTTTATCAGAAATAAATGTCCCTAATCAATATCCATTATTCTCTTAAATTCATTATTCCTTAATTGCTGACAGGGTGCTTGCCCTGCTCTGTGCTCAGTATGGAGCTGGAATCCCAATGATGCTCCTGGAGGTGATGATTTCCCCCCTCCTCCATCAGCCCTCAGGATGGATGTTTTGGTGGAATTCAAACCGCAGTAAATGTAATTTTGAAAGTCCCATCACTGTAAATTAAAAATACAGGTGAAATCAACTTTTTACCAGAAGTTTTTGATTTTCTGGGAGTGCTCTTCCCTAAAATATGCTTGAATTGACACCCTTGAGGGTTTAAACAAAGAAGATAATTAAACAGATCCTTCAAAGCAGAGACCTACTGGTGTGCTGGAAAATGGTGGTTAAGAAAATTCTTTTATTTGAAAACTGTAGCTTTGCAATAGTTCCTTTCTCTTTCCTCACCCATCTTTTATGTTTATGAAATTATAGTAGGCCAATAACAGGCGGTTCAATTCCGAACTCAAAATGAGAAATTTGTTCTTTGGGTTCCATCTCAGGACTCGGATTATGAGCAACACCAGCATAGTCCAAAATGTTCTTCTGATCCTGAAAAAACCCCTCTGGAATGTGAGCATCCCAGCTCTTGTTCTGGTGCCATCAAGCTGTAGGACCTCTGGGACTGTGCTGGTTGTCCCTAGAGGTCACCAGTGGTGTGTGTTCACACCAAACACCCCCCTTTTGCACCCCTTCCTCGGGTTTTAAGAACTGAAGGTTTCAAAAATTGCATCAGTTTTTCTGCAAGACTCTGGTAGGATCTCAGTCCATTCCCTGGTTTCTAGTAGGCAAGTGAGAAAGGGAAAATAGTGTGATTAAAAGCATGATCCTGTGCAGACTAATGTAAAAATAAACTCAGTTTTAGTAATCAGCTGTAGGAAATTAACTCTCTCAAATCCTGGCTGCCTTCTTTTAAGGTAGAATTATTCATATTCTGAAACAGCCTCTTTAAATTACTTGTAAATGTTTATTGGGAATAACTGCATAATATTACAATGCTCTTTGGTGACATTCTGAGTTATGGAAAAAATAAATCCCCTCATTATCAGGGGAGTTATTGGGCTTTGCATTCTCAAAGCAGCAAATTTCCCCCGTTTCCCTCCCACACGCTGCAGGTACGACACAGAATGACATCATACTTTGCAAGCTTTGTTACTGTTTATTCAGAATATTGTACAAACAAAGCCAGATAAAGTTACAGAGATATTTGTAACCCTCAATATTTGATCACTGTTGTTAACATCTGGGCAAATAAGTAAGGATTTACAGTCTTTGATTGTTGTTACTCTAATTAGGTACTTAATTCCAAACCTGATCTCCAAGCTTATTTTAGAGGTTGGAAGGAAAGATGCACTTTATTGACTCTATTTAATAGACTTCAGGAGAGCTGAGAAACAGAAGTGGAATCTTGGTTTCACTGGTGTCAGTGGGAATCTCCCCCAGTGATTTCCCACAGGTCCATGAAGCAACTGTTTAAAAAAGCTTTTGTTATCATTACAACCATAACTTCATAGAGCCACAGACTGGTTTGGTTTGAAAGAGACCTTAAAGCCCATCCAGTTCCACCTCCTGCCATGGGCAGGGAC
>NW_021940541.1:3315927-3532530 GCF_001715985.3 Manacus vitellinus
GAGGGTGTAAAGTTTCTGTTGTGGAATGCAGGAAGCGATGGCTTTCAAAAACCCAACCAGACAGATCAACAAAAATAATGCCCATGTTGCATCGGAAGAAGAACATGATCCCAGCGTGTGTTACATTCATTATGTAATCCAGGAGAAATGTTTACGTACTCACATGTTTTGTATAGGGCTTGTGTTACGGTTCTATAATTTTTCCATAACTGTCTTGATGTAATATTCCTCCCATGGCTGCTTCTCCTATTCCTGCTTCCCCAAATCAGGCAAATAGAATGATCCAGGGGGAGGAACGGTGTCTATGCTGGACACCTGATGTTGGGAGCTGCTGGTGCTGTTTGGTGAGGTGGAGATGAAGGAGGACATAGGTCTGCTGAGTTAGGAAACACTCAAGAAGTGACAAGGGGGCTCCTTGGAGGTGGGGACAGGCTTCCACAGGACCGACTCCCGTGGAGGGGACTTTGCAGCCATCATTGGAAAGCTCGTGTTGGAAACACAACAGAAACCAGTCTGAGTGGAGTCGGTGTGTCCCCTGCTGCTGTCAGAGAGGACACAAGGTTGACATGGCCCATCGTGGGCTGGTCTCCTGAGATGTGTCCCTGTGCCTGGGCTGCTCACACGACAGCAGAGCCTTCCAGAGGAGGCTTTTAGCACCGAGCGTGCGTTATCACTTGGCTATTAAATCTTGTCACTCCATACTTGGTGTTTGTAAGCCGTGTCCTGGGTCAGCAGGGTGCAGTAAAGTGGAAATAAAGGCAAACCTCCTGCTCTGGCTCAGAAAAACGTTGGTGACGAGTGCGCTGATTCTGTCAGAGGAAATCAGGGATGCTCCTGTGCCTTGGAGTGGCGACGGGGGCCAGGCTCCCCTCTCTGCTGCGCTGCTCTAGTGATGCTGATTTACACCAGCTGCTGACCTGGCCCAAAATGGGGTTTCAGAATAGCTCAGATGTGGATCAGAGTCACTGCACTTTTGGGAAGCCCAGTGGGCAGATTTCCTGCCTTTTCCAGGTGGCATTTCTTGCGTTGGCAGTGGCTGGGAAAAAATGCTGGACAGAGATGAGCCTGCTGGCGTCTCCCAGGGCTGTATTTCACGAGTGTAAACCTTCAGAGATTGAAGGTGTTCTCCTTGGGGGAGTGGCCTACTTGCAAGTGCTGCATGTACAGTATTTGGTGGTTGGTTCCTCCATTCTTTCCTTGGAAAGGCAGAAAGGGAAGAGAGTCCTGTTTGAAGTCCAGACCACTTGTTTTTGTGGAGAGAACCTGTAAGAAGACCTTACAGAGGTTTGGAAAGTACTGTGGAGTGACTGAAGTTGATTTAAATATTTAGAAAGCTTAACTCTTGTGCTCCTCAGCAGTCCAAAGGGATTGGTGGGACTGAACTGCATAAACTAGTGGGGATGGACTCCACCAAAGCTGAGCTGGTCCAGTTTACATCTCAGGTATTTGGTTGTTCCTATGTTTGTGTGCTACCATGTAGAAAAGCAACTAGGTAAGCTGAGAAGCAGAGAGAGAACACAAGTTCTTTGCTACTCCCACCCTGCAGATGAGTCTTGGTCAAGGAGCGCTTTCCAAGTGCAAGGAATGGGAATAGCAGTGCCTCTGATAGAAAAAAGTTTGTTTTCGTGGGAGCTGGAAAAATGGTTTGGATGGGATAGAGAAGGTGGGGATAGAGAAGGTGCTGTGCTGTTGGTGCTGAGTGCCCTCACCTAGGAAGATGATGTTTGCTGTGTCATTCAAGAGGCTGTATGAGGAAATGAGCTTCCCCTTGTGGGGGAGTTTGTCCAGGTGTGGTGAATGTCAGGCAGGATCTCATCTGTGGCCCAGCTCACGTGAGTCCTGCAGAAGGTGTGATTTAGGGGAGCGAAGGGCGTAGCTCGGGGGGGTGGAGCGGTGACTTATTGCACATACCTGAGAAACCCCTCAAAAGTGATGTGCTTGCCTACAGTGTTAAACTTCACTGGGTGGATTTAAACAGTGTTTATGACACTGATCGTCAGTGTCATGTCAGCAGAAGGTATTGACAGATCCATAAACTGGAGAGCAGCTGTTCACCGAGGGATTGTGTACTGATATTTATCATTCCAAAGAGAGTCTTTGGGCATCCCCAGAATTATTGGATGCCCTTTTCAATGGTGATGAAAGAAAGGAAGGGAACTGGGAACCAATCACTTTGTTGCCCCTCACAAACTGAGCCCACCAGTGTGTTTTTTTCTATGCTGGATGGGCAGGGATTAGATGGGGCAGCACCTTGTGGGAGAGCATTGATTGTCACGGGCAGGTTGTGCACTGGAGCTGAATGCAGAGTTCCTCTCTGCCCTTAACTACATTAAATTCATTTATGGTGTGAAGATGAATGTCATGCATGAATCCTTCTAGAAGATGCTTATTGTGGTGCTGGCTATTTTGGGGCAAGGCTGCTTTGACTGCTTCCCACAGCGTGGTACTGCCAGTGGGCTGCCTTGAGTCCCTGTGGCCTGGCACTGCTGAGCTTCCTGCAGTACTAAGAGTCCCTTTAGTAATTCTCTGATTTTTAAATACTCAGTGTAAGCTTTAAGTAAGCCAGATTTGGTGGTGACCGTGATTTATGTCACGGTGGCTGTACTGTAATTGGTTGTGTTATGCACCAGAAAGTTGAGAGCATTAGGATAAAGTCTTTCAATAACTTGCAACAAATTCTCATCATCAAGGAGTAACCATTGTATACGTTGTGTTGAGTAATTAGAGGGTACAAGGAAGATTTGATACAGGAATTGTAGCTTAATCTCCTGCACTTCATTACGTTTTCCCTGTGGTGGTAGCGAGAAATGGGAGGTATATTTTATTTTCCAATTTGAGTATGCTTGCTCAGGATGGCCTTGCTCTTAATGTTGCTTCACAGGGGAGAATTTACAGTGGGGATTTCCATTAATGCTAATGAGAGTTATGCCCATGCACTTCACTGACCTGGTGACAGAGGAGAAGAAATAATCATTAAATTCTTTGTCTTCTAAAGAAAATAAAATGACCCAAAAATGTCCACTGTGTCAGCGGGGAGCAGCTGAGAACAGGAGCTGCCGTCGTTGCTGCACTCGATCATTCACTGGTAGGAAAGGGAAAGGAAAACCAATCCCCACTCTAAGTGGGGAAAATAATGAATAATCTGAGGGTAGATATTGTGATTATAAAACAAAACATACAGGTTGCTCATGTAAAGTTGTCAGAAATGAGTTGCAGTGGGTTTTCTTTAAGCATATGATTAACACGCTCTTCCATTTAAAGCCATTAGGTGCAGTGCTGCACTTGATTTAAAGTAAGTGCAGTTAATATTTTTGGTTATAAATTTCAGGCATGCTGGTAAGAAATCATCAAAAAGTACAATTCCTCATGGAAAGGAACCACAAATTCAAATTAGTCCCCGTACAGAGCAAGAGGTTCTTTCCCGCAGCTGGATTTTGCCGGCTGGGAAGGGCTGGTTGTGTGTTGGGGAATTAGAGCGAGCTCAGAGTTAATAGGAGCTGTTGTGACACATCTTTTGTAGGGTAGTCTATCGAAAGGGAGTGTGGAAAGGGCTATACTTAATCAGTATAAATGTCAGTAGCATATTTTAATAAATTCTTGATTTTGCTTGGACTGTTTGCAATTGCATATTTAAAAGGAATCTGCCATCCCCTTTCGAAGGTATGTGACATTTAAAAGATCTGTAAAGAAGATTGGTTTGACAGCTTCAAATTACATTTGAAAGAGTTTTTTCCTTTCAAAACAGAAAATGAATACTTCCTATTCTAAATGTCACTGCGGAGACATAAACATGTTTAATCAAATTATATATTTAATTTATGTAAAATGTAATTTTTTATTCATGCAAGAGACTCACTTGTTACATTTTTACCATCTCGGAAGCTTCGCAAAGTTGGTGAACTGATAAATCTCTTGAATAAATCACCACTCGGATCCTTCCAAAATAGCCATCAGCTTGTTGTTGGCTCTCCCCACTTCCAGGTATTTGTGTTCCACCTTGGGCTGCCATTCTGGTTCCATTAACAGAGCCAAGGGGTTGGCCAGGTCTTGCTGGGGCGAAGGGAGCAACTCCCATGGAGGAGCCGGGGTGGTTGGG
Organism: Manacus vitellinus; assembly: GCF_001715985.3. Lineage (NCBI taxonomy): Eukaryota > Metazoa > Chordata > Aves > Passeriformes > Pipridae > Manacus > Manacus vitellinus. The sequence goes on from NW_021940541.1 coordinate 3,320,024, forward strand.
GTGATGGTGGACTTGTGTCTTCTCAGATGTTTATCTCGTGGTGAACCAGAGTCGCTGTGATGAAGCTGCTGGGCTAAAGCTGTGAAACCTCTCCTAAGGGAGAGGAAAAGCCATTGGATTTGGTGCTCTGTACTCCAGCTTTCATGGCATTTGCATCGGGACAGATATCGGAAGCAGCCCAGCAGGTCTCCAGAAGATAAGGAGCTTTGGCTCCTGACAGGGGTGCTGTGCTGATGTGCAGGCACTCACTGGAGCAGCTACCTGCTCTTCCCTGCCTCTGCCAGCAGAACCTCTCGGGCTGGAGCCTTCCAGCAGCACCAGCTGCCTTCCAAGAGGGGCTGCTTGTCAGGGAAAGAGAGTGAGCAGTGATCCTGGGCAAACCCCCCGAACTAAAGCCTGCTGTCACCAGCTGTGTGTCATCAGGTGGTGTCACCTGTCTCAGGATGGATGGGCATCCAGGGGCTTGGGCTTTCTTGCTGAGAGAGGAAGCAATGGAAGTGGAATCAATGTCAAAGAACAGAACCGGGGAATTCAGCTTTTTGGCTTTGTTTCTGTTGCAATGCCTGCAAACTGCATGGATTTGCTGGGCAAATACAGATGCTGAACTCATGCCTGGCCCAAAAAGGGTCAGAACTGTCAGGTTGTACCTGCCCTTCTATGGATAGAGAAGGGCTTGGCAAAGCTTTGAGGTGCCCCGTCGTCTTGCACCCGTGTCTCAGGGTGACCAGGCAGGCTCTGAGTGAGCTCCATCAGGCTGGAGGATGTTGTTCAGGTTCTAAAAGCCAAGAAGCAGCACAGAACATAGTCCTGTTACTGGAAACCTCCTCTGGAGGAGGTCAGAACTCGACCTGCAGGCTCCTGTGCCAGGCTCTGAGCTGACAGTGGAGCACTTTGCTCAGGTGCTGGCCTTGGAGTGCTGTCTGGGTTTGTACAGCTCCAGTGATACCTTCCTTTTCCATTTTTTAACCTCATCAAGAACAAAATTAGTAATTCTTGTTAAAGTGCTCACTGGTCAGAAAAAAGCTACAGCACTGGGAGTTAATTGCAGCTCTCAGAGTGTGCACCAGTGCCAGGCAGGTCCTGCAGCAAGGCAGACCCAGACTAACATAAAGGACTGGGATACGTCCAAAGGCATAGTCTGATCATTTGTTTAGTAGATAAAGGTTCCTTTTGGAGAACACAAGTGTGCACAACAAGGACAGAGCAAGCAGAGTCAGCATGGGTGCTGGAGAGGAAAACTCAAAAACCTGATGGTCCTCAGGTAAATCCATCCTCTAACAGGTAAATGTGTCAGGCATCCTTTATCTAAGGTAGCTCCTGTTCTCATCATCTTCTAAAATTTCTCTGTCCTCTTCATGTTCCCAGCACATATATTTGTATATAATTATTCATGTAGGAAATGACCAAACCAGAGCAGTGCAAAGACCCCCATCCTGGAGCAGTCCTGGAGACTGCTCCATGTAGACATGGTGACTGTCTCAGCTCTGACCATCAGGCCTCCCTTGAAGGGGGAGACTTTTTTGGGGTAAACTCAAATATCTGGAGGAGTTTGGGTCTTTCAGCTCTTTTCTTTTTTAACAGCAAGAGGGGTTGAGTGAATGAAGTGGTATTGACAAAGCTATGATTTCACTAATTAGCCAGCTGTCATCTGCCTGGGAAGGGACAGGGAATATTTTTTTGCCTGGTTTGTAGTTTCCTTAGAAGAGAAAATATATCCATCTGAAGATACACAGGAACTTGCAGTTTGCTAAAAGCATTGGATTTGACAGCCAGGGAGGCATTTGACAGCCCATCCCTGGAAGTGTTCAAGGCCAGGTTGAATGGGGCTTGGAGCAACCTGGGCTAGTGGAAGGTGTCCCTGCCCACGGCAGGGAGTGGAACGAGATGGCTTTGGAAGGTCCCTTCTATGATTCTGTGATTCTACATGCATGTTTTGAGACCCCAGAAAGTTCTAAGTGCACCTCCAGTGTATGGAGAATGGTAGAGGAGATAATAGACGGATTTTGTTTTGCATCTGCTGATGTCACATTTCCAGATCCTGACTTTCTCCTTCCTTGGGGATTGAAAACACCTTTCTTTAGGCTGAGGGACACCAAGAGCTCCCTTGTGATAGGATCAAAATGTGGTCAGAAGGATTTGTCCTCTGTCTCCATCCTTACATCAGGCTGGAACTGAAACTCAGGCTAGGCAGAAGATTCTGGATTCAGAGTATATTTTATTTTTATATTTTATTTCATTTGGGGAAAAAAAAAGAAAAGCCTTGAAAACATTCCCAGCGATGTTTGTAGTTCAGACACAGTAGATTGGTGTGGAGATTTTGGAAGACAAAGAGTAGCAAACAGTAGATTTTTTTTCAGTGTATTCCTCCCTTATATTTTAGGGGAAATGCACAGTCTATAGTTTTTTTATTACCCATTTCAGTGTGAAATATGTTGCGACATTAAGTTGTATATTCCCATTGAAATATATGGCAGGAATAAAATTCCAGATAAAAGGTAACTATTTGACATTCTGTATAGTTGTTGTCATGCTGTTAAAATAACACATTGACTACTAACTTGATATGAGACAAAGATGAAGAGGAAGCTGTGTCAGCAGGATTTTCTGAGGAATCCTGTAGTACCGACAGGTAGGCGCTGCCTCTGCTCGCCGTCCCCTTCCCTCTGAACTGGGAAAGCAGAGCTTGCCCTGGAATATTAACATCCCGGGAACTTCATTTTCTAAGTAAAATAATCCACCTTGCCTCCTTCCAAAGGAAAAATGTACTGCATTACGTTTCAGCAAAGCGTAATGTTTAAAATTTGGTTTCACCCTGTGGAGAGTTTAAATCTAAAATTAGAAGAAAGTGGAGGCAAAGTGCAGTTAGCTGAGCTAATGAGATTTCAGGAGATTGCAGTGCCACACTGGCCAAAGCCCTAATGTTGTAGAGTGTAGGATTATCCCGAGTTGGCCAAATTAAAATAATTTTTAATTTTATTTTTAATTTAATTTTAAGGTTGTATTGTATATTTTATCCATCAGACCTAATTGCTGTCTTTAAAGCTCTTGCTGACCCACTACCCTCCATCAGTGGTCCTTGTCCCCTGTCAGGACGTGGCAGTTGCTATGTTTGGTGCAAATCAACGAAGTATATGCAGAAATAAATGTTTGTGCTACTGTATGGTAGAGCAAAGACGTGCAGGATGGGGGGAGTGGACTTGATGATCTAATGCATCCCTCTTTCCTCATTTTTTCTCCCATTCAGGCTTATTTTGCCTCATTGCTTGGACTATAAAGATATGTGAGATGTGGGAAGGAGGGAGATCTTTCTTTCCAGGAGGGGTTTTCTGTGCTTGAAATGCAGGACTGGCTGAAGCTCTGCTGGTGGGTTCTGTACTTAGTATGTGAACACTTTCAGAGCTCTGAGGATGCTGTGTAAATGCTGAGCTGTTTGCTGTCCAGGATGGTCTGGACCGTGCTGTTGTGGTTGCAGATGTGCCATTTGATGGAACATTTCATGACCATTTGATGACATGAGGAGGTTGTGAGTGCTCCTCATCCACTCCAGGGCAATGTTTGCCATTGAACAGGACAAAGGGGTAATGGATTCAAGCTGACAGAGGGCAGGATTAGGTTAGATAACAGGGATAAAACTTTCCATGTGAGGGTGGTGAGGCCCTGGCACAGGTTGCCCAGAGAAGCTGTGGCTGCCCCATCCCTGGGAGTGTCCAAGGCCAGGTTGGACAGGGCTTGGAGCAACCTGGGCTAGTGGAAGGTGTCCCTGCCCATGGTAGGGGGTGGAATGAGATGATCTTTAAGGTCCCTTCCAACCCAAACCATTCTGTAATTCTATGAAGGGGCAGTGAGGATGGTACCTGGGGCAAACCTGGCTGACCCTGCAGAGGGGCAGGTCAGGTCAGGAAGTTCTGCCTCTGCTGTGGGAACTGTGGGGTTGTAGATCCTTACTGCTATTTCCAGGGGGATTCTATATGAGAAGAGTGAATACTCAGGGAGTAACTGGTAGGTAAAGGTGCACTGCCCCAATAGAAGTACTGTCTGCCCTACCACTGCCTGATCCTTCAGGCTTCCAGTACTGGTGGTGGCAGGACATCACCGTGAGCTGCGCCAGCAGAATTCTTTTGGCAGCTTCCAATGCTCCTTCCTTCCTGCAGCCTGTGCATCCCACTGTGTATTTCCTCCCGTGAGCATATCCCTGGAGTGTTATCCCCTCCCTCTGCCCCGTTTTGTGATGTTGGGAGGAGGTCAATTAAGCCCAGTGTTGTCGTGTTCCTGCCCAGTGCATCCAAATCCAGGCATTTTGGCAGCTGTCTCACTGGTTTTTAAGTGCTTTGAAATTGCTGGGTTGTGTTTGAATTCCTATTTGCATTTCAAGGTGTTGTCCCAAAGCAGTGACCCAGCTCTGCTCCTGGGGAAGTCACTGGGAGGGTAAACCCATCCTGCTCCAAACCTGCCTGGAGAGCCCCTCCGAGGGCTTTGGGTCCAAGCTGTTATTAAAAGCTCCCAGAGATAACACTTGTGGCAATCTAGCAGCAAAATGGAATAGCTTCATAGTAAATTAGATTTTTAGTCAAATAGAAAAAACCTGTTCATTTTCCATTGTAATGACAAACTTGTTTTTTTGCACAGTGTGTTATTTCTTCACTTTTCATACACGCGTTTTCTGGGCTATTTATAGATTTACATGTGTGCAACTTGAAACCAGCCAGTTTGAAATGTTCTAATCTCAGATTTTCCATAAACATTCCTGCTTGCACTGAGACCCCTGTGCAGTGAGTTTATGAAAACAATCCCCTCTAGGCAGAGATTTTTTTAATTCCCTGAATATAAGGGGAGAAGTTTATAATGAAGTGTTGATAGGACCTTTGGTATAATGTTGTGAGTATGGCTGTCTACAAACATGGGAAGAATTCATTTTCAAGCCTCTTGCTGAATAAAGGATAATTTCACATTAATATTATTGTTTTTGTAACTAACTTTCATGGAAAATGAGCTTTCAAAGATGTAAAGAGTTCTGCTGTGACAACATATCCTTTCCAATTTCAAAATGCCTTGTTCAGTATGAAGAATTACTGCAAAATAATTGACTCTGCTCAAATGTCTTCTCTTAAGCAGGTTTAATGTTTGATATAAGAGGCCTTGCAGAGTGTTATTTCAGACGCACACACAATAATATTAAGTTATTTGGCTTTTCCCCGTATGTTAATACTTAAAGCCTGGCCTGACAGACATTAATGTTATTAAAGGGCTTTGCAGAGGAGGCCGTTGCTTTATTGCTGCTGTAATTATGACCTGTGTGGGATGTGCAGGTTGTGAACACCAGCAGCTTTCATAAAATTACAGAATGGTTTGGGTTGGAAGGGACTTTAAAGATCATTTACTTACAACCCCCCTGCCACGGGCAGGGCCACCTTCCCCTATCCCAGGTTGCTCCAAGCCCCATCCAACCTGGCCTTGGAGTCTTCCAGGGATGGGGCAGCCACAGCTTCTCTGGGCAACCTGTGCCAGGGCCTCACAGAGAAGGATTTCATCCCAATATCCCACCTGACCCTGAACTCTGGAAGTGGGAAGCCATTCCCCCTTATCCTGTCCCTCCAGACTCTTGTCCAAAGTCCCTCTTCAGCTCTGTTGGAGCTCCTTTAGGCACTGGAAGGGGTCTCCCTGGAGCCTTCTCTTCTCCTTGCAGCATTTGATGGTGAGGGGGTGATGGGCTGGTGGGGGCTCCCAGTGCCCCTTTGCTTGGTTTGAAGGGCACAAGCTGGAACTGGGAAGCCCCTGGACTGGGATGGGTGTAGCCACATTGGTTGCCTGTTGTGGTCCATCCTGGTCCTTCATCACCCATCCCAGGCTCTGTTGTACCAACCCCACTTTAAACTTAATTTTCCAAGTGGTTGATTCTGTAGCATTAAGCAGTCTTAGTTGAGACCAGGAGGAACTGTTTGTGTGGCCATTGGTTCTGTTCTCATGCCAGGACCAATCTTGAGATTTTCCCTGGTAGACCCTCCTGTGCCAAGGCCCACAGTACCAGAGGAGGGAATCACAGAATCACAGAATGGTTTGGGTTGGAAGGAACCTTTAAATGTCATGTAGTTTAACCTCCCTGCTGGGAGCAGGAACATCTTCCACTGGACCAGGTTGCTTGGAACCCTGTCCAACCTGACCTTGAATGTTCCCAGGAAGAAACAGCCACAGCATCTGGTCTTGCAGATCACAAAAAATCAGATCATGTCCTCGGGTGCTGCCATTGCAGAAGTGCTGTTTTCCAGGCTACTGCTCAGGTAAATAATGAAAAAATCTGGGCTGCATCCTGGTTTGTCCTTATGAATCAACTGTGGATTTTTTCTGAAGTCCTTGGTGGCTTCCAGGTATTTTGTTGTGCTGGAGTTTCCTTTTTCTCCTGTGTCTTTTTTCTCTGACAGTATGTTAATGAGTTTTACTGTCCCTCTGAAATGTTTAAAGTAACATGGGCAGTGAGCAGTGTGTCCAGTCCTGGACCCTCTCCAGAGGCTACTGGCCCTCCTGTTAACTGTGATGTGTGACTGGATACAGAAGGGTGCAGCAGGATCTGAATATACTCAGTGCCCTTAACCATTCTGGGCCTGTGTATAGGGGCCATATGGGAAAGTTAGGAAGCATCCTGGCAAACTGGTGGGCAATGAATCCATGGGAGAGCTGGGCTGCAGCCTGCAGGGTGCTGGTACCGCTGTGGGGTTTGCCATGGGTGAGATGGTGGTGGCCTAATTCCTTCTCTTAGTGTGAACTCTTGTGGCACTGGACTTGAACTTCCTTGGAAGTCTTCATGGACAGGAATCCTGACTTTACCTAGCTGCAACCTTGACACTGTTCCTACCTCCCTGGAGTCACCTTCAGAAGACTTTGGCTGAATGTGTCTGGAACAGGACCATGACTTGGTCAGCCCAGCACCTCTTCAGTCTGCTTCTAACAGCACTTAGAAAACGTTAATTGAAAACAGCATCTGTGTGCATCTTACCCCAGGCTCCACTTCTGTACTCCCTGAGCACTCCACATTACTGCTCCTGTCTCCAGGGGCTTCTGGTTGTACAGGGATGCTGGAGGAGGGTGTGCTTAGAGAGCCTTTCCAGTAATACGACTCCATAATCCTGTGCAAAGGTCGAACTGGGATCTCTGGATCCCCAACTGAGAGTTGGTGCTGGCAGTGCTGAAAGCATATTTTTTCTGCTGCTTTCAGGGTTGTTTTTCAGTCATTTATCCCTGTCATCAGGGACTTTCCACAAGGGCATGTGGTGATAGGACGAGGGGGAATGGCCTTAAGCTGAAGGAGGGTTGTTTTGGATTAGGTGTACAGAAGTTCTTCCCTGTGAGGGTGGTGAGCCCCTGGCACAGGTTGTCCAGAGAAGCTGTCACTGCCCCATCTCTGGAAGTGTCCAAGGCCAGGTTGGACGGGGCTTGGAACAACCTGGGCTAGTGGAAGGTGTCCCTGCCCATGGCAGGGGGTGGAACGAGATGGGCTGTAAGGTCCCTTCCAGCCCAAACCATTCTGTAATTCTATCATTCTAGGATTTTTAGGGTGACCCAGTACTCCAGGAAAGGTACTGTGATTTTGGTTCCAAAACACCTGTTCCTTGGCAAAGAGAACCTCAGAATAACTTACCTGGCTTCACCTGTTCAGAAAATAACTCCTTTGTCTAGCATGAATTTGAAGACAGCTTTTAAAAGGTGTTCCTCTCATGACAAGTGATTTTTTGGCAGTGAGTGTTTATCTCCTCCACAGTGATGCTGCCTCCCCAGTTTCCTTCTCCAGCATCCTGATAGCTGGCACGCTTCAGGTGCAGCCCAGGACCTGACTTTGGGATGCAGAAATCCTTGTGTCAGGTATTTGAGGTATCCATGGCAAAGACCCCCCTGGAAGGAAAGGTTTGGAGCAGGAGCTGGGAGAGATCCTTAGCTGTGGCATTGCAGGCAGCGCAGTGCAGTAATGAGGTGTGAAATCCTGTACCCTTGTGTTACATTTTAGGAAAAAACAAGTGTTGTAGCAAACTGACGTTTTCCCCCCGGTGCTGGACCGTGACTGGTGTGATGCAAAGGCAAATGGGTAGGAAAATAATAGTAATAATGGAAATTATGGATTGGAAAAGGTAGAAAAGCACACCATGGTGATTAGGGAGAAGAGGAGCAGTTGCTAAGATCACACCAGACCCATCTGTCGAAGGAGGCTCCATCTGCAGTGCCCTCCCCAGTGTCACATCCCAGCCCAGGGTGCTGCTCCTGGCCATGCCCAGGTGGGTTTCCCCAAAACTACTGAACTCGTGCATATCTCCACCTCTGACACGAATACAGGAGGAATGTGGGAAGGATGGAGATGGATGCACTGGCCATGCCAGCCAGGAATGGCACTGTGCTCCTCTCCTCTGCCCCCCTCCTAATGCACGTGAGTGCTGCTGGATGCACCATCTCGCTCCATATTGCACCCGCAGAGAAAGTGCAATTTTATTGAGCATTAGGATTGAATTCTTAACTGACTAATCAATTTTAGTAGTAAGTTAAAATGCCTGGTATTAATGTACAACTGCAACCATTAATCAGGGTTACAGTAGATTAACAGTTGTCAGCATTTATGGTAATAGTACTTACACACCACGGGCCTATGGATTGCACTCGCTGCTTCCATATTTTTCTAAACATGTGTAGAACTCCAGCTTTGCTCCTATGGATTCCTTTCTCCCTTCCTGAGCTCTCCTTTGGAATCACCAGCCTGACCCACATCGGTGTATGGCTGGTTTGCACACTTGGTTTCGTGTCAAAAGAGATGGAAAAGGTTCATTTGTTCAGCTGTTTGGCTGGTTAATTTGATCTGGGATGTGGCTAAACCAAGACAAATAGAGTGGTTTTAATGAAACTATTTAACAATCTCTGGCAGCTTCAGAAACGAGTAAAATACAATTAAAGGAGTTTGGGGGGATGTAAATAAGAAATGCAGTTTAGGATTCGCTTACCAAATTCATCTTGTTTTCCATATTTTATCACTGTAAACATTTTTTTAAGACAGTAGAGCAAATTTTTTTTTTTTTTGTTCAAAACCAACCAAAATAGAAACAGGCCTTAAACCTTCCTAGTTTTGTGAACATCCTTCCTTCATCTATTTTATTGGCATATTTTTCAATTTGAAACTGGGATTTCCTAAAATCTTTTTAGTCCGCAGTCCTCAATTAGCTGATTACTATAGATTATATTCTTACTCCGGATACCTCATCAAATCGTCTAATAGCTGGATCATATTGATTGTCCTTCAATTAATCATGGCCCCTATTTTCATTTATCAAACCCAAAATACATGTAATTAACTCTGAAGTGATATAGCTCACCGTAAAGTGATTTTGCTCCTGCTGTAGAGATAGCTGGGTAGATTATACTAATAGGAAATGCAAGTGGAAATTAAATTAATGGTATCGTGTCCATCACAGAAGAATAATTAAAAAACTAAAAGTGAATGACCACAGCGAGGAATCCTTTGTAGCAGATACAGATGTTTGTGTCTGCTTTTTATTTACACCTTGGGGTCTTTGAGCTTTTGAGTGATTGCCATCAAGTTTCTCAGAGGCAATGCCAGAAATGTCCCAGATTTCCCAGCAGGACGACAGAGAGGACTGAGAAGGTGCAGGGTGGGTATCTGCAGGTTGTTTTCCTATCAGTGAGCCAGTTCATGAAAAAGCCCTACCAGATGACATTGTTTTGCTTTCAAAGCAACTTTATTAATTCAAATGTAATCTCTTCTTCCCTCAATGCTCATATTGAAATTGGCTCAATGTGCCTAATTCCATGGCAGACTGAATTGTAATAAATAATATACACTGTCCCCAACCCAGCTTGCTGCAATTGGCATGGTATTTATAGCAGCGAGGTTCCCAATTGCTCATCATGGTTGAGGCTTGAAGCTGCAATTTTATTCATGAACACACAACCGTGTGTAAACTCGGGGAGAGCAGAGTGTTTGTTGTGTGCATCATTGTTCATCCTTCCAACCAGAATGGACATGCTCTGTAAGTGCAGGGCTTCTGGGAATGCATTGGCACTAATCATTGAGAACTCACGTTATCTCAAAAGTAGTTTTTTTTCCTTATGGATGGGAATACATTGGTTTCTGGAGCAGAGAAGTCACCCAGGTTATCTCAGGACTTGTCACTGATTCTTCGATATCCTTGAGAATACTGGGATATTCTGCACATTGAAAAGGGCTCGAATTACTCAGATTTTTTTTTTTTTTTTACATAGCCAGAATTAAGAGAAGTGTGTTTTCAAAGGGTATTTTTAAAAAGTGCTGCCCAGAATTTGCAATATGTTTCATTCAAATAATGTCTGTGATGCTGCAAATTAAAAATTATTATTTTCTTTGACTTGGTTTGGTTCCTCCTCAAAGAACAAGAGTTTGAGCTTTGTCACTGGTGCTGTTTCACCACCACTTCAGCTTTCCTGCCTTAGGCACTTTGTTATCAGACATTAATATCTGCAACAGCAACCAATTATCTTGTAATTTTAACAAAGGCATCAGAAAAGAGAAAGTGCTTGTTGGTTCGATGGTCGTAAATACATAGATCACAAGCAAAGAGCCTTTACTTTTATTATGCAAAATAATGACTATGTAGCTGTTAATGGAATTTACTTTATACTATGACAATTTATACTTGTGCATGTCTGGGGAAGAGCTTTCCCACCAGGCTGTTTTGACAGCTCTCTGTAATAATATAGGAGAGTGATGTGTCTAACGAAGTCTCCGAGAAAAAATATCTGGTTTGCATTTCAGAACTTGTCATTCAATATGTTTTGCAGTGGGAGATAGCATGGGAAAGCTGCCTTCCATCTCGGGCTGCCATCGCATCCTACGACTCGTGGGGGCTGCCACTGCCTCGGTGGGCAGGGGGGGGACGAGGTCCTGTCCTGGTCCCAGAGAGTGGGGTCCAGCCTTCAAAGAAAAGTTGGTTTCATCTGAATCCATGTATGGTGCTGTGTTTTTTCTTAGGCTGGGATCACAGCGTGTCTCGTGGCATGGTGGGGTTCTTGGGGTTATCCTGTGTGGGGTCAGGTGTTGGACTGGATGATCCTCGTGGACCTCTTCCAATTCAGGTTATTCTGTGATTCTGTGATATTGGATTACGTGGTTGTGATGCCTTTTTTTTTTTTTTTTTTAAATGAAACTTTTCTTGAAAACCTGATCATCTCAGGTGCTATCTATGAGCTCTGTGCTACCCCTTGGATGATGGAATTCTCAAGCTGGGGTTACTTGTGCTGGAAAGCAAGGACATGCAGGACCTGTTTACAGGCTGTGAATGGGCAAGGGCTGGTGATAGAATCTGCTCTGATAGAATAAGTGACCCATGCATGTGTATGAAATGATGACTGTTGGAAAAAACTGAAAAAAATGCATTCGTATCAAACTGTAACACATTCAGAACTACAAACGGGGTTTAATTGTTGGGGGTTCCCATGTTGCAGAGGGACTGGGAGCAGCCCAAGGAGCAGGAGTACATCCATGCTGGCGAGAGATGGCTGTGGCTGATCATTCCCCGCCCAGGGTTTGGGCTGCCCAGTGTGCAGGTGTGATGAGGAGGTGTGAGGAGACCTTCTGGGGGTGGTGGTGGAGCCTGGTCAGCCCCACCACATCTCACCCCGGGGCTTCTCCTGACCTCCAGCTGCGAGAGGGCTTTGGGGGGGCATGAGCGCTTCACTGTGCATTAATTAGTTTCATTAACTCCCCTCTGCATTGGCAGGGACTTGTTTACTGGGAGAGGAGGCACTTCCTGTGGCACTGGGGGCTCCTGCTGGCTCTTCCCCCCTCAGGACTGGGGCAGCGAGGGAGCTTCATTTGGCCAGGGATGCAGCTGAATTTAAGTGTTAAGTTGGGCTTTGTTGTTGTTTGTCTCTTCCTTTTCCTCTGCAAGCTTTTCTTCTCCGCTAATCCTCAGAAGCAGCCCAAGAAATGACATTTATGCATATTTCATAACGTGATTTCTGTAGGCACACAGAGCAAACAAATCAATTTCTCAGCAGCACGCTGTTTAAAAGAAACAGCAACAACCTGTGGGATAAGTTGCAGAAGCTGTTAAAATTAATTATAAATGGCAGAAGATATAACATTTGGGGGAAAAAGTGCTAATGTGTGAAGAATAATAAACATTCAGGAGATGAAAAGGAACTCTCTGTCATCTGATTATTTAAACTTCATATATTTATAAATATCACAACACGTTAAAACAATGTACTCCTCGCTACCAACAGCACATTACCATTTTATTCTGGAATGGCAACAGCCTCATCTGCTCTCTCATATAATAGCTTTCACCTTTCTGGGCCTGGAGTTTTGCTGAAGATTTGCATCTGTGTGACTGTCAGTGCACTGTAATTTCTTTCAAACGAGCAGGAGTCCATTGGTGGTGGATGTGGGTGGGGTTTTACTGCTCTGTGGGCTTAAGCTGCTGTCTTAGGAGATGGTTTTTCTCTTAGGCACAGTCTTGAGGAGTACAGATCTGACTTGCATTGGGGTATTGCAGTGTGGCTGTTGTCAGAGCTGGATGTTTTACTGGTATCTGCCAAAGGATGGAGAAAATGGAAAGGGATCTCAGTTTGAAGTGAGAATTGGGCAGAAAAAGCTGATTCTCCAGAAATTGATGCTGATACAGAAGTGTTCACTGGGTGCAGTTAATTTCCCTTCATCCTGTTTTCAGTAGCAGAAGCTCCATAGTAGATACAGTCATTGAAGGACTTCTGACAAGGACATGTAGTGACAGGATAAGGGGAGTGGCTTTATGCTGAAGGAGGGTAGATTTAGATGGGATATTGGGAAGAAATTCTTCCCTGTGAGGGTGGTGAGGCCCTGGCAGAGGTTGCCCAGAGAAGTTATGGCTGCCCCATCCCTGGAATTGTTCCAGGCCATGTTGGACAGGGCTTGGAGTAACCTGGTCTAGTGGAAGGTGTCCCTGCCCGCAGCAAAGGGTTGGAACTAAATGGTTTTTAAGGTCCTTTCCAACCCAAACCATTCTAGGGTTCTGTGCTGAAATATCTTTTTTTTTTTTTTTTAAGGGGAAACTAATGTAAATTTAGCAAACCAAAGTGATTTTTTATTGCTACAGACTTTGTTGAGAGTAGAGTAGGACCTGCCAATATATCTGGAATGTGAAGTACATGGGTGCTGGAAACTTTCTGCAGCCTCAAGGGTTGAATTAGACAATCTTTAAAGGTCACTTCCAACCCAGCCCATTATGTGAGTCTGTGATCTGTAGCCTGTTGAAGGTGCCTCTGGACCCAAAAGCACTGGAGTTGCTTCAAACTCACCATCCCTCTGGAGCTATGGAATAGATATTACTGTGGTTTTTACAGCTACTGAGGAATGTGGTAGCATGGATGAGATCTTCCCTGGTAACCAGGACACATGCCACTGAGGTTGGCCTGGATACTGTTCCTGTACAGCGACTATACCCCATGTATGGCAATAAGCACAAGCACTGTGGTATTAACTTTTCTCAGAGTGCCTGTACAGTGAAGAAGTGAGGTTATTGATCAGCAAAATATGCTCTAATTAGAAACAAATTGTTATTTTTATAATGATTTTATGGATGAGATCAATGGAAAGTACCTAGAAAAGTGCATGTTCCTGCTTGGGACGTCTCATGGTCCTGGACTTGGGAGTGTTTTAGTGGGATGCTGCTCCTGGCTGGGCAGAAAAGCTGCTGAGTGGCCAGCAGAAGGGCTGTGTGGGCAACAAAGGATGACAAGCAACACAAAAGGGGCTCAGGGAGGCGGGCAGGGTATGGAAACCCGCAGCAGAGCGAGACACTGAGCACCATCACACCCAGGGCTTTGCTAAACCAGGGCTGGATTTTGCTGCCACTGACTTTGGCAGGGTTTTGCCATTGGCTTTTGCGACCCAAGGCTGGGGTTCCGCCAGGCCCGTGAACCTCCCCGTGGTTTTTTGCAGCCTCTCCTCCCAGTTATCTCAAAATCCACCATTTAAAAAACCCCTCTCCCTTCTCCCGAAGGTGCCGACCCGATAGCGCAGCGCCAACGCTGCTCGGCCCCCCGTCACCCCGCGGCCTGTCCTATGGGATGTGACACTTCATCCCTAACATATGTCACTCCCGGCTGCTCGCCGGGAGAACTCCTCGCTTTGCAGGGACCCAGCCCCGACCTCGGGAGCACCGGCTGCACCCCCTGGATATGCAGCTGGGTGGGGAGGGTCTCCCGGAGCCCACCCCGGCGCTGGCTCTGCGGCCGTGACCTGGTCGGCGGCAGCACGGCTTTGTCCCGGCGCAGGAAGGGAGCCGGGATTGGGGAGCGGGGCCGTTTCGGCTGAAAGGCTGTTAGATCCAGGTCACTGAGTTCGGGCTGCTGCGTTTTCTGACAAAGTCTAAAAAATGCAGATTTGCAGCAGCCCTGTGTTAATGAATTCCGACTGCTTGGATTTCGCACTGAATAATGGCCGGAATTACCAGAGATAGTGACTTATGAGATGTGATTGAATATCATCCTTTTCTCGAGATTAAATTGATCAAATGATGTAATATCACATTATTTTTATTAGCAGGCTTTGATACAAAAATCTCCGTGGAGCAGAAGATTTTGTTATAATAAAACAAAGGTACTGGAATGAGAAAAAAAAATTCAATAAATTTTTAAAACATAGTATCACATTTTAAATGCAATTTTGTGCATATGGTGAGTGAATGCAATACCTCTTTACCCTCAGGTCGCCCACTTTCATACATTAAAAATATTCTATTTAAATGCAGATTTTGATTTGCTGTCTGGCGTGGCAGTCAAGGAGAAGAGACAGGAGAAAAGGAAGAGTGCATGCATCTCTTAATTTAATTACATGTTTCTTTCGACGTGCAAAAGTACGAGCAGTTGTTGAGTGTGAGGGCACGTATGTGTAAAATAAAAAAAAAAAAAGAAAAAGTGCATGGTTGATTTTGGGAAATCTGTAAAAAGAAGAGGGAATCATACCCTCGACAGAGAATCCAGAGAGATCTTGTGGATGTAAATATGTTTATATCCATCACCACGTGTGTGTTACAGGCCCCTTCATCCCTCATGCCGAACAGCCCAGCGCTGTGACTGTGTGAGGACAGCCCTGCTGAAAATCAGACCCCAGTTGAAAATAGCTGCCTGCTAAACCAGAAAGATTATTTTTAGCCAAGCTCAGTGCAATAATCTGGTTTCTGGTGTAGCCCCATCCAGCGTGGCAGCGGGATGCAGGTGGAGGGGTTCTCACAACCCAGGGGTGGGTGCCTCTTGTTCTGTTAATTTGGCGTCATCCTGATGGACATGGTTTTCTGGAATGAAAACCAAAATGTTTCCTTTTAGAACTACCTTAGAAGCGCAGGAGACTGACTGCAAGGGGCAAAAGTCATCGTAGCAAAATGCTTTGAACACCGTGGAAACGATTTTTGCCATTTGACCGTGTGAAAACCGGGGAGGTGGCATTTGGGGTTGGTGCTCTTTGTCTTCATTTGTACGGCACGCGGGTGAAAGCCTATTTTCAGAACTCAAGAATATTTGAATTTCAGTGCCCTGGAGCAAATAGGTTGAGTGGTATCAGAGATTATAAGATTTAATTCATTTATTTTAAATGTAAATTGATTTGAAGCCACTGGGAGCCGTTAAAGTGTGCAGTCGTTGGCCTCCACACTTGCTGTATATTATTTCTCCTGCCGTCCGCTTCCATCCGTCCCTTCTCCCTTTTATCTGACTGGTTTGTTGTTCCCATGTCCAACAGACCTGAGCTCTGGGGCTCCGTGCATCTCAGAGTCACACATAAGGTGCGATGCCGCTTCTCCTGACAAGCCTGGAACATTCTGGCTTTGTCAGTGATGTGCTGTGGCCACATCCCAGATTGTCTTCTCCCTGCATCCTCCCTTTATTGTAACACAGTAAATTAAACACATGGGTGTTTAATGATGTAATTGGGGTAGGTAATGAAGGTTATTCCTGTGGTCTTGGAAGGGTGCTGGGGTGCAGTGGGGCTGAGTTCAAAAGCTGCTGGGTTCCCCTCTCTGCTGCCTCTCCAGGCTGTGCCAGCTCCCTGGGCACAGCTTCACTGCTCCTCGGAGTCTTGTGCAAAATCCATGTTTTCAGGGGCTGCATGATTCACCACAACCAGTTTAGAGTTTCCTGTAAATATAAATTCAGGGCTGTACCAAATAGTGCCAAATGTGTATTTTTAAGGCTATATATAAAATTATTTGATCTCGGAGGGCATCGCATTTGCCAATTTTTCTCTCAGGCACATAGATATTAAAATCATATTATGCCCAATATGAGATTGTAAAATTGAAGTCGCTAGGGAAAGCAATATTGCAATTTTTCCCCTTTAATTTTAGTCTCAAAGAATGTATCCTTCTGAAGAAAAGGTTATTTGTCTAATGTGCTGGAGAACAGTTTGCAAAATTAAGGAAGAGTTATCCCCATAAAATGAACTGTAGAGAGAAAGCAACCAAGGAAACACTTGGGACTCTGAAACCACCTGGGTTTTCCAGCACAAATGCAAACTCTGAGTTTCTCAAGTGTTATGATTGTTGGGATGGCAGGTGGGATTTGGAGTGCCTGGTAGGCAGCACATAGGGTGCTCTGACTTGCACATCCACTACTCAAACCCACAGAGTGGCATTGAGGGGGATTTAAAATATACCCTTCTTTTTCGGGAGAACTAAATGCCAGTGTGGATTCACAGAATTATTTGGATTGGAAGGGACCTTAAAGGTCATCTCATTCTACCCCCTGCCATGGGCAGGGACACCTTCCACTAGCCCAGGTTGTGCCAAGCCCTGTCCAGCCTGGTCTTGGACATTTCCATGTCTTTTTCATTCCTCAGCATTCAAAAATAAAAGCGTTTTAAAATAGGTATAGCCTTAAAATCAATATTAATAGGTGAGTAATAGACTGATTTAAAACATCCAGGGAAGCACCGGTGATGTTCCCTGTCTTGTGAGTGCTTAACTCGGGACTCTGCAATTTCAGATTGATAAGTTCAGCTGGTTTTGGGGGTATTTTTTATTCCAAACGTGGTGGGAGGAGAAAGAAAATCAGTAGAATTGGTTTACATATTGCCTTAACTACTCTCACAATAGTGAAAAGCTCTCATCAAGTATGTATCAGATTATTTTATGCCAACATTAATATTGGAAGCACACACGTAATCTGGAGTCAGCAGGTTCATACACTACTATCTCATTAAATTTTCAGGCAAAAGCTGCAAAAATTAATTGGAGGCGTGTAATAGTTTAGAATGTGAGCTGGCTTATGGTAATATAAATTACATGAGGAGAAGACAGTTTTATATACTGAGAGAGGGAAAACTGGTTTACTTTAATGAGAAGAGATAGAAATGTGGAGCTATTTTTTCATTACAGATGCACTCTAAACTGTTTGGACTTACTTGATGAATAGAGTTAATTCTCTGCTACAGTTCCAATAATTCATGTTGCACAGTTTAATGACTTCTAGATAAAAACAGGATTGAAATGTTAATTTCTATGAAGAAATTGGAGCACTCTCATACATCAAGCTTTTTTCTATTAAACTACTAGTTAATTTTGCTAAACAAGTCTCTTAGAGATATTTCATGCTACATAGATTTTTGTATTTCTCACCTGCTTTATTTTATTCCCTTGGCCATGAGCATTGGCTACCATGAAGCCCCACTGGGATGCATAAAAATTTCAGTTGTACTTAACCTATCATTATTATAATTAATTATTTTCTGCGAGACACCCGGTGTTTAGGCCTGTTGGTGTTTTCCCCTGGATTTCCCAGTTGATGCTCGTGGTCCACCTGGATAGGGTTTCAAGTTCTCTGCTGCCTTTGCCCTCCAGGCATAGCCAGTGGGCTTCATCTGAGTAGCACAGGGAGCTGCTGGGTGGTTGGTAGTGTCTGCCCACCATGCTTAGACCTCCTCCTTAATTCATTTTGACTGCTGGTCCTCGGCGTGCTGCCTAGAGGTTGAGTACTGCTCACTGATGTTGCACAGAGAGGACAAAATGGGTTTTTTCTTCTGCATATTCTTTGTTTCAGGAGTTTCTCTGCTAACTTGCATTTGCTTCCCTTGTTTCAGTTCAGTCTTCATCATCACAGATGAGCAGTCCTTGCAGCAGCCTTGCTTTCCCCGTGGGTTTGATTGCCATCCCACTTGCTGTTGAATGTGCTCGTCCGTTCACCTTCTGACAATTTGCGATTTGCAGTTTTATGGCTGGGGTTTTTTATGTTTCTGATGTTCTTCAACATCTGCCCAGGGCACTGGTGGAGTCACCATCCCTGGAAGCGTTCAAAAAATTTCAAGATGAGACACTTAGGAATGTTGTTTAGTGGAAATCGCAGTGTTGGATTAGCAGTTGGAATAGATGGTCTTAGAGGGCATTTCCAACCCAAACGATTCTATGGTTCTGTGATCTTTACATGGGAACCTCATCAAACACCCTCAGCTAGCAGAAACCATGGGTTCTGTTAGGGTTCTCCTAGGCATGGAAATGGGATTCATGCTCCTGCTCTTGCCCATTCACCACTAAACCCTGTCCCACCTGCCTCATGTAGACATTTTTTAACACTTCCAGGGATGGTGATTCCACCACTCACACTGCAAGAGAGCAGGGAGAGGGAGAGCCAGGGCTGCTGATGAAGGAGCTCCAACTCCCACGCTGTGACCTGTGGCAGGGTGGGAGAGACATGGACTGCCCAGCAAGGGTGGCATTCCCTTGAGTCGTTCACATGTGTTTCTTGAGAACAGGTTTTCACCTTTTACATTCAAAAAAGGCTGAGTTTTGTGCACACAAGAGAAATTTCTGACCCTTCCCTCTAGACGTACAATTTCATGGGGGTTTTGTGTGCGTGGAGGTGAAGGGAACAACATCCCAACGTGGGTTTTTGCAAATTTAGCAAGGCAAATTTGAGCTTGGCGAGTGAGTCAGTGGCTGTGGGGACACCCCTGTGGAGCTGCAGATGAGCTCTCCTTTAGGGCCCAGTTGGCTCATGCCGCCTCTCCTGTCCTGCACCATCCTGGTAGCCATCTCCAAACCCTGGTGGAAAGTGGCCAGTGCCAGCCTGTTGCCTGAAGAAGGAGGAATTTTGGGGCCTGGACACATCAGCCAAGCCCCCATCCAGGTGGGAAGGCAAGGACCCAGCTGCTGGTGGGATGGAGCCGTGCTCCTCAGCCTGGTTTCCCCCATCCCGTGCCTTGGGCTGCTGGTCCTGAAAGGCGCCTTTATCCAGGGACGTTGTTCCGTATTGTGTGGCCTCGGTGTCTGACACTGGATTAAACAAAGTGTCACGCGTGCGAGGTGTACGGTACGATTATTTTAACCCATTTCGCCTTCTAGTGTGGAAAATCTGCTTAAAATAGGACTTGCTAAAGTCATTGTACCATATACAAAGGGGTTATTAAAATGCACTCTGGAAATAGAAAATAGGATTAGAAGAGACACTTTGGCTTTGAGGCCTTCTCCAGCCGAAAGAAGGCCTCATGGCCAAAATGTCTCCTTTAATCTCATTTTCTGTTTTCCGGTAGGAGTTTTATTAGCTCTCCTCACCCCTCCCCAACCCCCCGTCTCTCTCTGCCCACATGCTGGTGTGGCACCACTCGGCTCTCCTCCCACAACTGGGGGGCTCATAACACAAAAGCATATTTTTCTCTTGTCGTAATATCGAGATGTTTTATTGCTAGTCCAAAAAAAAAAAAAAATCCCCTTCAAAACCTACAACCTGTCTCTATCAACTGACTTTTGGTTATTTGTACTAAGGCTCCCATCTCTCAAGATTCCTTGCTCTTCAGTCCTGGCATTGTGCTTCTGAGTCCTTGGGACAAAAAACACCTGGAAATCCTAATTATTTAATGTGAGATGCTGCATTTTCTGTCTCTGAAGGTGGTTTGATAGTGAACACCTGTGATATGGATACAGAGGTATCTATATATCTCTATGCTTTTATATCTGTATATTAGTTGGAAGTGCAAAAGCTGCAAGCTACACCAACAACTTAATGTTTTAAACATGTTCTATAATTTAAATGTGACCTTTCCTGGATAATATCAAACTAATATCTAGTTGCTTCACAACCTTCTAACGTTTTAGTTTCTAAATGGAGTTTTTAATTTAACATGTAAAAATTTATTCTCCGCATTAGGGAAAAAAACCCCAAATCTTGCTGTAACTCTTAATTACAGTTAATTACTGTATTTCTTAATTAGATTCTTAATTTCCAACTATTTAACTTCAGTGAAACAAACTGAAAAGCAGCGGTCCACAGAGAGCCCATCTGAAAGAAGCAGTTGTGTTGTTTTTATATTTTTGTATTTTGAAGGAATCCTGAAGGCATTGAATTTTATTTCTGTGACTGAGAAGGGCAGCGATCTGATGTTGTAACTGTAGCAGGAAAATTCTGGGGGAAAAAATGACTCCTTTTGAAAGGATTTGCATCCAGTTTGCAGGTTGGAGGAGGGAGAGATGTGCCAGAACCAAAAGCAGGGGGATGTTTGCGGAGGGTGAACCTGCAGCATCTCCAGTAGGTTACTCATCAGTTACAGTAATAAATATTTGAAGAACTTGCTAGTGACTAGATTTTTAAATGCTAAAACCTTTTGGTTGTTTACAGTTAGAGCCTTAAAATCCTTCTCAGGTAGTAACGTCATCGTGTGCCCGCCTGAGTGGGTGCACTCAATGCCTGGCAGTGCTCAAGAGCAGGTTGGATGTGGCTTGGAGCATTCTTCTATAGTGGAAGGTGTTCCTGCCCATGGCAGGGGGAGGAACTGGATGGTCTTTAAGGTCCCTTGCAACCCAACCCATTCTGTGATTCTATGATTAAGGGCTGTTGGGAAGGTCCAGCTCCAGCATTTGGACTTCTTCTGAAGATGCATCACCTACCCAGCCACCCCAAGTCCCAATCTCCCTGCTCCCCCAAGTGCCCCAGCTCTCAGGATTCTTATGTTTTTCCTCACAAAACAAAAGCAAACCTGAAAAAAAACCCCAAACCCATGATGTTTGAATGCAGTGCAGTTCCGGCCGCGGGCGCATTTCTGCTTCGGGAAGGCTGATTCTCCCTGGGAGGAGGATACGAACGGTCAGCTCCAAACCTTGTAACAAAAGGTTAATTTTTCTTCCTTGACGTCTTGCTGACTAAGTCAAACCCCGAACATGAGGTCGTTGGCTGCTTCATACGTTTCCAAAGACGGCTTTATACACCCGTGATATCAGTTTTGTGTCTCTTGGCAACAGATTGGTTCTGGCACCCCGAGGACGGGGCGCGTTGGCATTCTTGGGCTGCCAAGAGACACAAAGCGGATACTGGGGGGGACTCGATGCCGCGCCGAAAACACATTAAAATACGTTTTGTGAGATAATAACGTGTTTTGAAAAATGAGCGCTTTTTTTGTTGTTTTTTTTTCCCCCGAGCCGGTCCTCCCCCTGCCTCATCCATCGGTATGTTTTTAATGCCTTGGCTCCCGCTGCCCTTTGTGGATGGACGCGTCCTTGCTGGAATGCCGCTCGCCCAGGGGTGATGCCTCCATTGCAGAGCTGTTTTCTTTCCCTTTTTCCTCGGCACAGAAAAAAGAAAGAAAAAAGCTGATAGAACCACAAGATGAAAACATCAATTTATGTGGTTTTTTTTTTCCTTCAGGGAAACCGTTCCACTTCTGAAAGAGCTGGAAGTCCAGCATTTTGTTGAGGTGTTTGTCTCAAGAAAGAAGGAAAAATATTTATTAAAAGAGGTGATTCTTTATATTATGGGGCTGACTATGATGTATCTAGCAGATATCTTGGCAAAGTCTTAAGTGCCTTATGCGCCTAACCAGGACAAGTACTGAAACCATGTAGAATAATTTATAATGCACGTCACAGCCGAAAATCTACTGTCATTCCATCGGTGAATTTAAAAAGCATCGTCTTACCCAGCTTTGAAATCACCCGTTTCATTACCAACAAATTCCATGTGCAATGGTGAGGAAAGGTGGCACCTGGGAGGTGCTGCAACAGGTTAGGATAGGAGGGATGAAGGTGCCCCTGGGGATTTCTGCAGTTTCCTTACCTGATAGCCATTGCCAGGCAGATGTGGGCAGAGGAACCAACCTGAGAGCAGGTTCCCACTTTTGTTGGGTCCATGGGTGTTGTGCTGTTGGCTTCAGCACCAGGCTGAGGTTTTGCATCAGGGCACAGTATGGAAGCCCTAACTTAGAAGACACTGGTGTGGGAAAGAGGAGCTGGAGGGAGGGGGCAGAATGTGAAATTTTGAGGTGTGAATGTGTTTGAGGGAATTGAGGGGAGAGCCAGCAAGCAGAGGTTTGGATGGTTTGCGTGTGTGTGGCTCTGCTTGAAGGGGTTTGGGCTGTTGCAGCTGTGGCCACTTCACCTCTGCACTGGGCTGTGCAGAGCTGTTTGAGGCGTGTCTGATGGTCACCTGAGAGCTGTAAAAACACCCCTCTGCTTTATACACAAAGGTAGATTATCATTTCCTCAGTGCTTGTGCCACTCGAGACCTCTTACCTGCCATTCATGAGATGCTCTTCAGGGTGTGCAAACTCCAGTGAGACATATGTGAGAAGTTCTGGGTGATCTTCAACTAAATCCTGATTTCTTACAGACTCAGAACAAGTGGTGATCTCAGCATTGTGTCCTTTCGTGTTGAATCACACCATCCTCTTTTTGTTACAGCCACAAATCTAAAGACTTGATTGTTGTCTTAACATTTTAAATAGAGCACGTGGGAAGATCCAAACAGGCAACTTACTCCATATCTAGTGGGGACTTGATACCCGTGCCAGCATGTACCCTTGTATTTATTCCTCTCCATTAAATTATATGCTCCAGACCATTTTTAAATGTTATGTATCCAATGTTCATTTCAAGGAGCCAGATTTTTAAAAATGCATATACTTAAATGGTGATGGAACCCATAAAAAAAAATCTATTTAAAATCAATTGTGTGCAAGAAGAAGTCAACAAACAAAAGGGCAGAGACAGGCACATCAGCTTTAATTTAGTACTGGATTCCCTTTGACAGGAGCCATTTAGATAGAGGGCAAAAAATTATCTCACTGAAAAAGGCAGTGATTGATCACATGTTGGTAAGTGAATCAAGTCTGCAAAAAACAGAGGCGATTAAGGGACAAAGAGGAATTATCATATTACAATGTTGCTGCCTGTCAAACCTCCGTCGTGTTGTGCATTCATGTGTCACGTTGTGACATTCGATCAGCGCTTAACTCCCTGGGACAAAGGGATGGTCGTTAAAAATCTTTAAATGCTGCTAGGAATTGTGCTGGGGGTGTAAATCCGTGTTTTGACTGCTGGCAGAGATCTTTATGCCCTCAAGAATAGATACACGGGACTTGGCTGACAACTTATTAAGTAGATCGTAACACCAGGGCGTTTCCTGCTCTTGCTCAGCTTGGGTGTTGCTTTGCCGGCCATAACGGGATGGGTTGGGAGGTGCCGGGGAGGGAAGGTTGGCACTGCCCATGGGCAGGTAAAACCAGCTGAAAATTGGTAAAACCGAGAGCTCTAGTCTCCAGAAAATGGAAACTGGCCCAGGTGATGGCAGGAGGTGGGCTGGTAAAACCTGCTGTGAAATCAGAAGGATAAGGATGCGATGGAAGAGGATTTGTAGGAAGATGTGGGGGAAAAATGAAGGAAAACCCATGAGCGGCAAAGCAGTCGGGAGAGCACTCACTCGGATGGACCTGGGTGGTTTACAGGCAGCTGTGAGTGAGGCTGGAGATGGAGGAGACAAGACATGCAGTATCTGTGTCAGCATTTTCCACAGGCCAGACCCAGTTAATACCCAGAGCAGCTCAGCTCCTTTCACTTGTGGGTGTGGGACGTGGGCAGTGGGCGTGCGCCGATGAGGAGTACAGGTACAGGGCCCTTCATGGCATCTCCGTGGCTCAGCATGTTCTGTGGTGAGGTGCTGTTGTCCTGGTCCTGGGGGACAGAAACCTGTGGAGACCGTGGCACGTTTACAAACCTTCTCTAGAAACCCATCCAGAAATGTGCTAAATCTTTAAAATAACGTGCTACGCTTTAAAAAAGGAACAAATCTTTAGGTTTTGCATTTTGTGGATGTGGGAGGGGCCCTCAGGGTACCTCTGGTGTAGCTCTGTCCTTTTCCACCCGTGTGGGTCCTGCTCTGGACACAGCAGGACATTTGGATGTGAAGGAGCTCCATTGGAGAATCCTCCTTGCTGTGTTGAGTTTCAGGGTCATGCTGACCTGGGGGTTGGAACTAGATGACCTTCAAGGTCCCCTTCCAAACCAAACCATTCTGTGATTCAGTGATTCTATGATCTCCTTTTCTTATTTCTTCTGCCTCCAGTACATACAACTAACCAGGGTTTTGCCTGCCTGGGTCTGCACAACGTTTGTAACTCCACAGGATTCACCTGCTTGGAGTTTTTTACAGAAAAAAAGGAGAGGAGGACAATCGTGTTTCATCTGAGTACTAACTCCTCCAAAAAAACCACAGTTAAAGATATCTGCATGACAAAGATGAGATAAGAGATAAACAAAAATCGCATATCTGGGGTTGTGTTTTAAATAGTACATCAACAGAGTGGTAGATCTCGGAAAACCAGCCTGTGATTTTCACTCTGTTCAAGCAAGTGTCTTGCTCTAGATTAGGACAGAAAACAAGTAAAGTATCAGCTTTTTTTCGGAGCATAGGTTGATACTGACTTGCTCTAAGTATCTGCATCATGACTGTGTGCCTGAATATATTAATCAATAACGTGGAAAAAGAGGTGTATGGGGAGTTGGCTCCACTGAGGCAGAGGGGGATACCATGACATCCCTGGTGGGAGGCAGCCCTGTGCAGAAGGAGAAGACAGAGCTGGAATTAAGGAGGACCACACGGTCAGTTGAAAGTCACCACTGCCAAACGCAAGGTTAGATGCTGGGGAAGGAGCATTCCCAGCTCCTTGCACACATTGCTGCGCTTTAAATGAACTGGAACCACTGGGGAAAAAAACCCGAGGGTCTGCAGACAGCTCAATGAAGGCATCTGCTCAGTGTGCAACCACAAAGGATCAAACAAGACCTTAGAACATGGGGAGAGTGGGTGAGAAAATATGGAAAATACAATAATGCTGTTGTGCCCATAGTGTCCCGATGTGGGAATGGTGGGGAGGTTGCCCCTCACTGCTGCATCTCGGGAAGTTTGTGAGAGGTGGTGGTTGAAACAGAATAGTCCAGTGGTTTGGGTTGGAAGGGACCTTATAGACCATCTAATTCCAACCCCCCTGCCATGGGCAGGGACACCTTCCACTAACCCGGGTTGCTCCAAGCCCCATCCAGCCCATCTCTGAACACTTCCAGGGATGGAGCAGCCACAGCTTCTCTGGGCAACCTGTGCCAGGGCCTCCCCATCCTCAAAGGAAGAATTTCTTCCCAATATCTGATCCAAACCCACCCTCTTTGAGTTTCTCTTGTCCTATCAGTGGTCACAGCTTGTAGCCACGTCTGCGTGGTTGAAGAGATTGGGGCTGTTTAGAAAGATCATGTGAGTAAGAGGATTTGTGTGAGAGGTTTTGTAAACTAATGTTTGACATATTTAACCTTTCTCAAAATACGAGAGCAAAGGAAAATCCAATAAAACCAGGGGCATGCATCAGGCACTCCGCAAGGCAGTGTTTGCCCCGGGTGCTTGTGGGAACACTGGGAATGTTGGACAGCCCTGCACTTCACTGGCTGTGGCCCTCAGCTGGCCCAGTCCTGACCTGTGCCCTCCTCCCTGCTCCTGCTTTGGGAAGAGTTGTCTGTTCCTCTATCAACAAGCATATTTTAGCCCATTTGACACTTTTTGGCAGCACGTACTGGAAACTGCTTTTCATACTGTGTCAGAAATACGGTCCGTCACAGCGTGTTCTCCTCTGCTACCAAATCCTTGCTGAGAATCTGAAATATTTTGAAGTCACATTCAATTAACGTGACTTCTTCAGGAGCACAGGGCTTCTCTCAGCGGTGTTTTCACCAGCTTGGCCGTTCCTTTGTTACACAGAATTGCTTCTTGCAGTCCAGTCTGGATGGAAGTGATAAGGAAACCTCACAGAGCTGATGGGGGTCCCTGGTTGCAGCTGGGATAGGGGATGGTTAGGCTGCAGCTTTTTTTGGAGGGGAGTATGTTGTGCACACATTCCTCTTCCTCATACTTTTTTCTTTGAACTCAAAAAAACTGGAATGGATGATTAATGCATAGATACTGAAAAGCATAGTTGGCTTTTTAAAATTGTAGTTACTTGGAAATATGGGCTGGCTGCCATGGAAGAGGGTGTTGTAGGAGTTTATCTGAACACAAAATACTGGAAAGTCAAATTTTACGGGCATTTAATTTGTCCAGTGTTTTCAAATAAGGGTACTAAATGGATATATTTAAAACACTGTTACTCAGAAAAAGTATTTATTTGACAGGGTCACTGTGAGTTCAGTGGTACAATACGGGAACAGCACAATATTGTTTGAAGTGAAGATGGAGAGAAATCCCTGCTCAGTTAAAGCCCTGGTAATGCTGCCCCGAATCTGAACATGGTGGTGGCAGCAAGAAGTCATGTACCTGTGGGGTGTGCTCCCACAAAGTGGCTTTCTCTGCAGAGACAGCTTCAGTGGCTGTGTTTTAGAGTCATAGAATCACAGATTGGTTTGGGTTGGAAGGGACTTTAAAGACCATCTTGTTCCAACCTCCTGCCATGGGCAGAGACACCTTCCACTAGACCAGTTTGCTCCAAGCCCCATCCAACTCGGCCTTGAACACTTTAAGGGCTAGGCATCCACCATAAGAGATTAAGTCAAGTCATCTAATCTGTATAAAACCTGTGGAAGCAGAGCTCCCCGTTGGGCTTCGTTTGGGGATGAAGCAAGGGCGAGAGTTATCTCAGGTGGGTCACATCTCATGGCCCAGTACACGTGTCACCTCTTCATTACAGTCTGGTCTGGTGAGGGCACATCTGGCCAGGAGATGAAAAGGGGGGTCCCCATCCTGCTGAGCACTAATTGCGTGTTAATGAGTCATGTGGGGTTCTGCTCTGTGGTTTGTGCCCAGCAGGGAAGATGGTGGAGAGCTCTTGGGGCACAAGGGCTGCTACCCATTGCAAAGCCATTGCAAGGATTCAGGAATGTTTTAAAAAACCCTACTTCTGCAAAGAGTCAGAAGCAACTCCAGCCAAACCACCCCAGTGCCAGGAAACAGCTCGGATGGTGGATCTCCTGCCGGCATCACCGCTCTGCCAACAGCTAATCCCCTGCGAGAGCACGGGAACAAAACAGCTACTCCTTGGGCACAGGGAAATCAGTATTAACCCCGTGTCGCTGCAGAATTCCCGCTATATTTTTCATGGCTTGCACTCTAGGCATACCCCCTTTGCCAAGGGTTGTACACCACAACACAGAGCACAGAAGTGTGGCTTTGGCTCACGCTGCCAGGTTTGCTCGGAGGTAAACAAAACCCTGGCACCTCTGCAGATGCCAGCCTGCTTTGCTTTGTGCTCCTTCGAAAGCGCTGCCTCTCCTCGGGAGCGGGCTGGCGAGCCTGTGGAAGTGTAGGGACCCACTCATACCTCCTGGTACATGTGTAGAGCCAAACTTCAGAACCCCAGCCTTCATTTTGGTGCCAGACTTGGTGCTTTTGTGTCCAGAGGGTGGATGCATTGCTTGCTTAGTAAAACGGGTTAATGCTGCGCTGGACTCCAACACGTCAACAGCTTGGACAGCTCAAAACAAACAAAATTCCAGTTTGGATTGAGCTGGCCCAAAATGAAAATCCTTGTTTTGTTTTTCCTCCGGGAGTTTTGGGCACATTGTCCCCACGTGAAGCTCTGTAGTTGGCTGGAGCAGTGTGTTGGTGATGTGAAAGAACTCCAGAGGAAGAGTGGGTAAACATTGCTGTTGCAGTGTCTAGTGAGGGAAAGTTTGCATATAGGCTGCCTTCAGATTGGGGGTTTGGTGAATTCTTCATCTCTGCCCAGGATTTTTTCACGTTTCCAACTTGTAATCTGTGGACCAGGTTTGTAGGAGCTTCTGGAAATTAATCTGTTCCGAAAAGAAAGAGGGGAGATGAAGACAGGTCTCTGCTGCCTCACCCAGTGAATTTGGCTCACATTTCCAATGTTGAGGCTCACTCATTTCCCAGAGGAAGGATTTGAAAAGGAGGAGAAAAAACCCAAACCAGAGGAATTGCTGCAGGTGATTCAGAGGGGATTGCTATTGTTCCATCCTTTCTGTCACTCCCCTCTCTTGACTGTATCCTCACCCATGGTCACAGCTCTTCTCTTTGATCTTCTCATCATCTGTAAAGATGCTACAACATTTTTTCAAGAATGGGAAGGCATGAAATCATCCTTCCTGCTGTCTGTTGTTGCGTTTTGAATCCTCAGAGTTCCCTGTTCTCCAGTGATTGAAGGGAAAGGACCAAGGGAAGGGTTCTGTGTGCGTTCTTGGTCTCCTTTAGGATGAAAATACAGTAACTGTGTGTACCTTCTACTGTTGTTATTTATAAGATGGTTTTTAAGTTTTGCTGCCTTTAGTTATAAAAAGCAGATGTTGAAAGGAAATCATGGGAATTTGAAGGGGAGACCAGACAGATGTAGCCAGTGCCTCCTTCCTTCACAACTACTAAACTCTTAGAGTAATTTTTAACAGACGTGAGGTGAAGGTCTGCATCACCTAGCAGACCTGCAGGTGATGATCTTTGAAAACAGACAGAAGAAAATGTTTGCACTGAAGAAAAAACTACAAGATAGTCATCCGGTGGACAAAGGGAGCTTTAAAAAGTCCCAGTTCTGGACAAGCTTTACCAAATTTTGTGTAGTTCAGAAGACATGTGGGAAACCAGGTTTCAGGAGCTCCTGTGCTTGAAGAAGTGGTTGGTGTTGATCACAGCTCCCATTGTACATCTGTTGGTGTTCCTTGGGTACCTGTTGCTGTAGTGGGTGTTACTCCTGGGTGATGTGCAGGTGGACAGCCTGCTCTTAGAAGTAGTTCATGTGCATGAAGGCTGTCTCAGACCCTGCAGCCTGTTTGCTCCTGCACATTTGGAGCCACGGGGAGAAAATTCCCATTAGCATTGTTCTGTCAAATGCTTTTTATTTAAGTCTGCGAAGTTTTCTAACCACTTTGCCCCCTCATTTTCAAGTCAGTGGTTTTAATTGTGAAAGCCCTGGTGTATTGATAACTATTGGGGAAATTCCCTGAGGCTGCTGAGCAGGAATCTGCTTTGATGACAGAGATGCTTCCAATTTTTAAGCAAAACAGCCTGTAAACTGTGCCATCAGCTAACAAGTATGGGATCCCTGCTGTGTAATGTGTGGGATCCTGGAGTATTTTTATTTCCAGGGTGATACCCTCATGGTAGCATGTGGAGCTACAGCTGGGCCGCCAAGGAGCATCCTGCTTTGGGAAGATGAACGGAGAATATGTTCCTTAGGATTGCCATGCCTAATTAGCCTCAAGTTCTGGTATTAGGAGATGTTAATGAGCTGCAGCATATAAACTAACCGCAGGAAAAAACCCTCCTAATGGCTACACCAGCGGTAGGAGGAGAGGAGCTGCTGGGGGAGCTGAGTCACAGCTCAGGACTGGTGGCACCAGGCAGGGGGTGGCAGTGGCCAGTTAGGCCACAGGGACCTCGTGGCACCCGTGGGCACATCCCAGTGCTACATCAGACCTGAGCCTCTGAGCTTTGCAACTGCAGGCAGATCTGGTCATTTTCTGTAGAATGGTTTAATTAGCACAAAGATGGCCTCTTTTAGTCTTTTTGTTTGTTTGTTTTGCTTGAGGATACATCCCTGGAGATGACCAGCGTATCCAGTACTGCAAACTAACAGCACAAAGCTCCAGTTAGCACTGCCTGCTCCTAGTTTGTATGTTGTACTCCATTTACCTTCCCCCTTTTCTTTTTCCATAGTGAAGATAAAGGTTTAAAATCAGAGAGAGGAGATTCAATTAATTTGTAATTCTGTATCAAAATTCAAAGAGAAGTTCAGAAAAGTTCATTCTTTCTGCTTCATTTTGACTCATTTGTCGCCTTTCTTGAGAGGCAAGTGAGGAAGCTGCACTCCCATTCTCTGTTCTTTCCATACACCTCCACTGTGCACTGTTTTACCATACCAGCTATTCTGTTCATTATTTCAAAAAAGTGTCCTGTTTATGGGCAAGCTGAGCTGCTGCAACATAAGATTGTTATTCATCATACTGGAAAATATGTCTTCTTTCCCCCCCCCCCCGCCCCTCGTTGCTTTGAAACTGTGTAGAACAGCCGGGGGGGGGAAATAAACCAGCTTGCCAGGCTCTTAAGTGAAATGATTGCATTGAAGAGCAGAGTTGGAGAGGAGCCAGCACAGAACCCCTGATCAGGCAAGAGGGGGAGGGATAACGTGGCCATGGCGAGGACGTGAGGCTGGAGAGAAGCTCTGAGAGGAAGAATTAATTGAGGCAGGGAGGCAAATGAGAAATGTTTAATGAAGAGGTGTTGGTTAGCAAGCTAGGAAGAAAAGTTGTGCATGTCAGGTGGGACTCAGCAGAGAGGAGTGTTAGGAATGTCTCCGTGGAATGTGTTGGGAGACCCTACTAAGGGTGCTGCCTGTGCTGCTGACCACAACACTGGTAAATTTAGGCTGAATTTAAAAAAAAGCTTATGTTAACTGAATAGAAAAGTTTCTCAAACTTCATGGCCCAAAGGTGTCAACTGGTGAGGTCCCTTCCAGCCATGGACCTCTGGGTTCCTGTTGGGAATTTGCCTTGGGGGAGCAGGACCTTTTTAATGTTTTGGCTGTAAACCCAGTGTCTGTGTGCTGGAGCTCTGGATTATCCTGTTGACCTTGCTGGAGCACATCTGTGTGTGCTGCAGAGCCAGCCTGTATCCGTGCAGGAAGTAGCCAGGGATAAACTGCCCGTGCCATCGTGTGCCAGCGAGGGTGGCAGCTCCCGACGGCCGGTTCTGCACGTGGCCGCTCCAGATAGGCCTTGGATCAAAGTTCCTGCCAAAGCCTGAGAGATGCCCGTGTTTTTCCAAGATGAATGATGAGAATCTGGGCACTGGGTTCTGATAACAGCAAAACTGCAGCAGGAGCGCTCTGCTCGGTCGTCGTATGGGCAGCGCAATGAGGTTCCCCTTGGAAGGTGTTTTCCAAGCCTGGCTTTGCACTCTGGTGCCACTGGAGATCTTGGAATCACAGAATGGTTTGTGTTGGAAGGGACCTTAAAGGTCATCTCATTCCACCCCCTGCCATGGGCAGGGACACCTTCCACTAGCCCAGGTTGCTCCAAGTCCCGTCCAACCTGGCCTTGGACACTTCCAGGGATGGGGCAGCCACAACTGGCATAGAGGCGGCCACAAGGGAAATGGTATCCTGTTATAAATGGCTCCTGTGGGGACTGAAGTGGTGGTGGGATTCAGCTGTGTGCCCGTGGAAGGGGACAGCAGTAAAGCTGGGGGCACTTGTGCTCCCACCATGTGTTCTGCGGCAGCCGCCGCCGCTGGAAGGAACATCTCCCAGAGCTGGCAGCCAGCACGGAAGAAAGCAAATAAAGAAAAGCCATCCCCACTTCAAGTTGTGGTATTTTGACTTAGTTAAAATATTTATCTAAGAAATCTAATGGGGAAATGTAGAAATGTAAGTTTATGAGTGTTCCAAAGAATAGGATGAAAAGACAAAAGGCCTGGGAGAAAATACCACAGTGTTTTCATTCTTTTAATGATATCTGATGGTTTTTTTAAGTGCTTGGGGACGAAGGGCTCATTGTATTGGTCTGATTACAGAGTACTCACAGAGCCCAAGTGTAACTGTTACGGGCAGGGCTCATTTTTGACATCCCGGATTCTTGAGCTCTGGAAGCATAATACTAGCAATTCCCCATCCTATTTATTGCATCCAGCTTTTTAAGTAATGGGCCAAGTAATGATTGCAGATGCTACAATCAACATTTTTTTGTTAATGATTTAGAGCTCTATTTGCACAATAATTAGTTCTGCAGAGCTCCACGGCACAATACAAGAGGAATGCTCTCCTGACTTTTCAAAGCCACGAGTTATTTGAAACTACAGAGCCTGGAGGGTGCAAGGCAGTCCAAGGGTGAGGCTGGGAGCTTCAGTCTTATGGTTATTGTAGCCTGATTGGTGTCAAATGAGCTTGGTTGTTGGCCGTGGACTGTACTGGATGCTTGGAAGAACCTACTTGGTTCCTGAGGGCAGCATTAAGTGGTTTGTAGCTGATTGCTGGTTTTGGATGGGCTCTGTTGCTGCTGCAGCTCCTGGTTACTCCAGGCAGGACTGGTGAAGTCCCTGCCTATGTTTTGCCTTTTGTCTGTTTGGATTTTCAGCTGATGAGCAGAAAGGTCTTGATTCATGCTTGGCACACCAGGCTCTGATCTCAGCAGCAGATGCCAGATGCTGCCGGAGTACAGAGAAATAATGCAAGTAACCCCAAACGTGTGAGTCAGCAGTAGGTGTGATGGGGGAGCCTCCTCTGCTTTGTTGTCTTTCTCTGGCATTTCTTGCTCCATCCACGCTGCCTTCAGCTTTAGTTTCAGCTTCTCATTTCTCCTTCTGTTTTCTTCCTCCAGTTTCGTTCCCTTTTGTCTTTCTTTTCTGCCTTTTGCCATCTTCTTACTGCCCACTCGTGTGACGTGACCACGTAGTGGGGGTGTGATGTTCCCCACAATGCTTAGGAGAACTTGAATCTTCTGATAACAAAACCCCTGTTTCCCTTCTCCTAGAATTCCCTGGCATGCCCAGTACCATTAGTGCTATCTTGGCAGTGGACATCTCATTTATTGAAATCTGGATTGTTTCTTCCTTCCTTCTCTAAACAGGGTTCTGTGTGCTGGTGTCATTGCAGAGGTGTGAACTGCAGTCAGTACCTCTTGGATAAGCGCTGAATTGCTTTATTTCTTCATTGTGAATCAGTAATTTTATTTCCTCCTAACGCTGCCTACAGTTTCTCTAGTTCTGGAGGTCACTGGAGCTTTGTAACTGCAGCCAAAAGTGTTTTAAATAGTCATTGTGCAGCACAGCGACGCCATCAATCTCCCGTGCCATTATTACATCTAGAAAGTTGGATTTGATATCCATTTTCATATTTAAAGCAAAATTACTGGCAGGCTGCCATGTCCTGTGAGGCACTTGTTCATAAAGGTTTACGTGAGTGTGACTTGTGCCTATCGGTTTGGGACGTTTTTCAACAAATCAAGAACTGCTGGCAGCCAGGTGGGTTTTGAAGAGGGTCTTTTCTCCTCAACTGGTCTTATTTTATTCTTTTTTTGCCAAGCCTGTCTGTAGGATAGCTCTGATAATGATTAGATCTTTTTGACTGAAGTCTCGTCAGCATCAAATACCAGCTTGCCCAGAAATACTTTACTTTGTGCTTTATGTTTATATATGAAAAAAAAAGGAAGAAAAAAATCAGAAAATAATGGTGGAATGTAAGTCTGGGGCATATTGAATTAATTTCCTGTTCCACTTCTGCATCAAGCTAACCAGACAAATAACCAATTTGTTAAGGGCTCTGCTACTTCCTTCAATCACTTGCTCACAATACACTTTTTGCATTTTATTTCCTGGTTTTTCCATTTCAATTCCTTACATCCCCTGCAGGTCTCTCTGTTTTGGTGCCAACAGCAACATACCCAGTGAGGGAGGGCAGGGTGTGATCCTGCACCTCCCAGCAGCCCCATCCACCCTCTGTGATGCAGGTTTTCTGTGAGGACTGGGAGCTCTCTGGTGCACATCCCTTTGAGGATCCAAGCTAAGGATCTCCCTGGTGCTGTCTCTTTATTGCTTGGCCTTGTCTTATCAGTGTTGGCAGGAATTATGGGAATTATGGCTGTTTCAAGTGGGTTCCCAGTTTATCAGGCTGTTTCTGAGAGCACTGAGATGGGAATATCATGGAATCATAGAATGGTTTGGGTTGGAAGGGACCTTAAAGCTCGGCTCATTCCATCCACCTACCATGGGCAGGGACACCTCCCACTATCCCAGGTTGCTCCAAGCCCTGTCCAGCCTGGCCTTGGACACTTCCAGGGATGGGGCAGCCACAGCTTCTCTGGGCAACCTGTGCCAGGGCCTCACCACCCTCCCAGGGAAGGATTTCTTCCCAGCATCACATGTCAGTGGTCTGCACTGGGAGCAGGATTAAGCAATCCTAACGCAGGGCTTGCATTATTTTCCTCTCCTGCCACATGATGGATTCCTTTGGAGACTGGTGTAGCGCCGAGTAACAAAGGATGATTTGGCTTTTTGCTCTGTTCAGTGTATTTTATGGGTTTATATTTGTATTTAGGAAATTGATTCTGGATACTCTGCCAGGGACATCGTTCCAGAGAAATTGAGGCAACAGGGAGAAAAAACCAAACAGTATTCAGGGTTTCTGGGTAAACTGCCTTAACTGCCAAATGGTTCCTTGCAGAGACACAATCCTGTAGGAGAATCTGTAAGAAAAATAAAGATGTGTAATCTGAGAACTCTTGAGCAGAAGTTGCAGAGGGCTCCAGTGTTCTCTGATGGAGAGGGGAGGAAGTACAGCCAGGCAGTTGCAGCATTGTAGAGCATAATAAATATTTTATTACCACAGACTGTCTTTTAGTTCCTAAACAGCGCAGGACAGATCCTGCTCTCGGATGGTGCCCACATTTGTCACTCCATGGATATCCCACAAGTTCATTCCCGTGGTTGAGGATGGTATTTGGGTCACACACTGCAAAGTTTGCACATAAAATATTCAAGACCCACGTAAGGAAACGCCAGGCTGGCACTGTCACGGTGCATTTTAGGGCAGCAGTTGTTATGGATCTAATGGTATTTTGGGTTTGATCTAAAAACACTTTGGCCTAAGGCTGGAATTTGATAAATAAGATGAATTAGACCATTTCAGTGCTGGTGACACAGTTTTGATACATTCTTTTGAAATACACTGCAGCCTTGGCTGTCCAAAGAGGGATGGATAGGAAGTGCTGGTTTGTAGGGTGAGCTCAATAGGTACAGTGGGTTAAAGAATCTCTGTTGTTTTAAAGAAACATTCAAGTGTTGTAGATATTCCTAGGTTCTGAGTTTCTGCAGGTATTTGCTGTGCCATGTGCCTACATTTCTGAGCAACCTGGTCTAGTAGGTGGTGTCCCTGCCCATGGCAGGGGAGTTGAAACTAGATGATCTTTAAGGTCCCTTCCAACCCAAACCATTCTGTGATTCTATGATTTCTTCTGGAAACAAAAATCAAGCAAATTCCAAACAAAGGTCAGTGAGGATGGACAGTCAGGAACCAGCCCCAGAGGGGATGGTACAGAATTCAGCAAAAGCAGTTTAATAGCAGGGGGTTTTTTTGGGAGGGGGGATAACTTTGGCAACTTCTTACCATTTGAGTTTCTTTTTTGTGTTCAATGTGATGCAAGGAAGCCTGAAAGCCAGTGAGAAACTGAGGAAGGAACACGTGTGAAAAGCAGCAGCAGAAATCTCCACGTAATTGTGAACCTTCAGACCAGCTCCCACAGTAACTTTTACTTTCTGTTTTTCCTGCTGTCATACAGTAATAATTTTAAATTTGTCATGCTGGAGGGAGATGCCAATATCAAACTGAGAATTAAGTAAACGGTTTTGATTGGAATTGAAAAGAAAGTGTTCACTGCTTTAAGCTAGGTTTTAATTTAACCTAATTACACAATAAGGTAATCAGTGTTTAGTTAAATCCTGAAAGGTAAAAATTCAACAGTAAGGCAGGAGACAGATCCTCACCCAGCACACGTGTGGGCTTTGTGGGTTGGCAGGGAGATGTGAAATTCCTGGTTTTACAGGTTTACATTCGAGTGACTTTCCATGTCCCTTCATGTGCTTTTCCCTCTGGGACTTTTCCGGAGCTGTGTTTAATACAGAACTGCTTGGACACCCGTGAGTTATGGGATAATAATTCTGTGTCAGATACTGGGAGAATGAAGCTTATTTTACAAGAATACCCTTTGATGGAAGTAGGGCCCCTAATTCAAACTTGAGTGCGTTTTAAGAGACATATACATGCACACAATAAAATCCAGGGAGAACAATTTGCATGGAAAAGCCAGGAAACAGCTGGGCTTGCAGACAGCTGAGATTTTAGGGGTGGTTTTCTGGAGGAACAGGGGTAGAGTCAAGCAAAAGAATTTTAAATATAGGCCATTTTTGAGAATTTTTTATAATATTGCATAAGTTGAAATAATTTTTAAAAGCACAGCTGTGTGCTGGCTCCTGAGACCAGATAGCTTTACCTTACATTGATATTGAGGTCATTGTTCTTTGTTATTATCAGCCAGCAGTAATGGTAACAGACACTTACTTGTCTGGGTCATATATGTATGCATTTGCTCTTACTTTAAATTCTTTCCCATAGATACAATACAGTACAATCAATGCCAACAAAATTATTTTGAAAGCAGATTAGATTAAATATCTCATCCCTTACCGAGCTTCCCATTGGCATGTGAGACGATCCTTAGAGAATTAAGATTTGTTTCAGGGACAGAAATGCTCACATGAGATTGCACAGCCTCTTGCTGGTCATTTTTTCTTTAAATATTTGATGGAAGTGCCTGGCCAGGCTAAATTCAGTAGATCTCTGCACTTGTGGAGGTCGATGACTAACACCAGAGAGGGGGAAAAAAGAGCCTGAGAAGTGTTTTTCTGTACAAACTTGTAAGTGATTTTATTCTAGATTGTCTTGCTGGTGACTTAGGGCTTTCCTAGGAGGATGTCACAGAATCACAGGATGATTTGGGTTGGAAGGGACCTTAAAGACAATCCATTTCCACCCCCTGCCATGAGCAGGGACACCTTCCGCTAGACCAGGTTGCAGGTCAGGGAAGTGCTGGGAAGGTGCAGCTGAACCATTTCCAAACCCCTGCTGACTGGGTTCTGCATCGGGAGCATCTCAGATTTGGCTTTGTTGATTTTATGTGGAAGTGTGATACCATTCAGTGCTAATTTAAGCCAAATCCTTTCCCTCACAGAGCCAGGAGGATGCTTTCCACTAGCATGTTTTGAAATGGGAGACAAGGATGGTGTGGGCAGCCTTGGATCGTAGTATGGGACTTGCACCCTGTGCTGCTCCCAGAATTGAGGTGCAGTGAAGGCAGAACAACCTCATCCCCTCTTTTTTCCCCCATCTCCTGAACACCTTGAAACATCAGTCCCATCATTTAGAGGCCTGACTGTGGATGTACGTGCCCACACACACATGATGGTGAAACAGTAATAACACTGATGGGTTCAGCTGATGGCACTTGGAAATGAGCCTTTCTTCCCTGGATTTTAGTTGAACTGGCTGGTGCCCATCCCATGCCCCTCTCTGCAGTGAAGGAGCCAGGTCTGGCCATGCACAGCAGGTGTCTGTGGGACTTGGAGCTGAAAGTCTTGGAGGCAGGATCCTACCTTGAATTTACACTGTGTGAAAGCAGGTCAGTGCAGATTTGTGCCTAATAAATGTAAAGTCTCAGCCTCCCCCTGCTCTGCCTGTGAGCTTTTATAGTCAAGGGTAAGTCCTGAGACTGGAAAACTGTTCAACTCTCAGAACACCGTGATTCCAGAAGGTTTAGGATGATAATTTTGTAAAGGTATATTCAGGTGATTTGGTATCCTTGCCACTTTGTGTACCTATTGTAGCAAATAATTTAATGGAAACTAGAAGTGAAGTGTTGGAGCCTCCCATTGTTACTGCTTTTGTTGGTTTTATTTAAACCAGGAGTCCCTCTTTTTACAGATTTATTGCCCCAGCCCAGCTTAAAAGGGAAGGGGAATGACACAGTCAACAGTGATTTATTTCTTTAATGCATTTTAAATAAGTAGACCCCCCAAGAATGAAGCAGTGGTGCATAATTACATTACACTGGTCACAAAACTTGGGCTGTTCCTGCTGCAGGCTGATTATTTAACACCTGGTGAGCCTGAGTGCACCGCTAGGCTTGGGAGCTGGGGCTTATTTTACATCTATTCTCTGGTAGCAGTTTCTCTCTCAGTTTCTGAAATGTTTTTGCCGTGCCCTGGACTTCTGCACCGGGGGTTCCTGTAGCTCTGCTGCCTCTTCTCTCTCCTTGCCCTCCCTCTCCTGTACCCTACGTGCACTTCCTCCAGAGGAGAGGCTGCGTGGAGAGGCACAGAGCTCCTTTCCAGATTGCAGTCTCCTAAATTAAAGCAGGCAAAATCGATTTGAATATTACATTTGCCTACAAGGACCTCCTGCTAATTTCTGTGTTTTTCACAATTGCGTTTTCCTGTTTTTGTTTAGTTTTTTTTTCATCTTTATCACTTCCCTGCTGCTGACTAAAGGAGCTACACAACAGGGGAAAGTGTGACTAACTCACTGCCTGCACAGGGGAAAGAGTGAGGCTGCTTCTACACATGCTGGTGATAAATGCACAGAGTAAACAGAATGGAAAAGTGGAGAAAAACAGCTTTTTTTTTTCTACAATCTCTTTTTTTTTTTTAATAGCAATGTTAGTCATTTCTTCCAGCAAGTATAGGTTAAAACAATTTCCATCATGAGATTTCTCTCAGGAGAAGCAGTATCAGCTGAAAATTTGTGCTTCCTTCAGAAATTGTTTTTAACATCTCTTGTCGTAAAAAAGTCCAAAAAATGTTTTTCCTCTTTCTTCTCAGTGTCTCCTTTGGTTTGACAGCAAGTCATAGAGAATGCAATTTTTCTCTTTCTCCCATGTGTCCAGGTCCTGTGTCAGCTTGGCAGCTATTTCCTATATCAACTGGGAGGGAAAGCATTTAATCAACGGGAAAAGGGCAGGAGGATTCACCCAGGCATAGGTCTGAAAGTGCTTTTAACTTTGGTTGAAATGGAGTAGATTCCAGATGACATTGTCCCTTTAATTAGGTGATACGATGCCGCTGATTTACAGCCTGCTGAAATCAGTGGAAATATGCCATGGACTGCAAGGGGCTCTGGAGCAACCCCAGTCTCCTTTTGTGGTATAGAAATGATTCTTCAGCAATTTAAGAACTCAGAGGGGCTGAATCAGAAGCCAACAAGTGACCTCTCATGTATTAGGTCGAGAAATGCAGGTTTGAGCTCAGCCCTCGCTGACTCGGGTCCGAATGAACAGCCACGTTTTCCCTTCACGAAGTGTTACAGCAGAACTGCTTTCCTATTTTTCCCTCCAAGTATCCCAGCATGGCTTTGGAAAGGGAAGGGAAATCTATTCTGTGTGTAAATAAAGTATTGTGATGTTTGTTTAATGTCTTTGTTTGCTTTGAAAGTTCGTCCGGTACTAATGAATTTACAAAACCTACATTATCCATAAAACTGTCGCTGCTGCAGGATTCTGTAATAACTCAGATAACGTATTTAAACCACGAGTGAGTTTGCTCTATCCTTGAGTTGATAAATTGTGTAGCTTCATTTGCTAGGAATCAGCAATTTTATGTGGCAATTAATTTTAACGGCAATAGGGAGCCAAAGGACTGAATTTTTATCCTTGGTTTTCTGCACATCTATGGGAATATCCTCATGTTTACAGTTCAGGTTGCAGCCCTGGGACACAGTGTGTGTGCAGAGGGGGAAGGTAACTTTCCAGGCGTTATGGCTGTACTGCTCCAACTCACAATCCAACCCTCCACTTAAACCATTTTGGGAGTTTCTCCTCTTTTGAAATGTATGTCAGAAAGATGGCAGATGGCAAAAACCATCCATCCTCAAGATCTGTGTTGTTTTACCCCTTCTGCTGCATGAACTTGCTGGTTACCTTTTTTATTGTGTAAGTCACCACCATTGGGGTGATGCCAAAACCATGAACGCGGAGTCAGGGAGGAGATCAAGTTTTTCTGAGGTGATTCCGGCTGTTTGTTTTCCCTTTTCTGGTCTCTGATATCCAGCCTAGAAACACCCCGTTTGTCCTGTTTACTGCAGAGCTGTAATTGTGTAGGATCTGATCTGGGAACCAAAAATGCCTTAATTCCTATCTTGGCTCCTGCTACCAGATTTACATAGTGGAGGGGGTCATTTGACTTGATAATTTATGTCTGTGACACTGACTGCACCCTCAGCAGTGTGCAAAAAGCACTGGAGTTCCCCTAAAGCTTAAATTTGTCTTGTAGCAATAAAAAATGCTGAGGGAGTAATTTGAAGGGGATTTATTTATGATGCTGTTAAGTAACATCCACATTTTGGATTTTGCTGTTTGGGATGAAGTTGGGGGCATTGCTGGGCAAAACTCCACAGACATCATTGAACCAATAGGGTAAAAAAGGGTTTTATCATAGGATCATGCAACGATTTGGGTTGGAAGGGACCTTAAAGATTATTTCATTCCAATGCCCTGCACGGGCAGGACGTTCCACAAGACCAGGTTGTTCCAAGCACCATCCAGCCTGGCCCTGGACACTTTTTTTGAGGCATTCTCCTTGTCATTGCTGTGGCAGAACAGAGGTCTGTAAGGTAATCCCAGGATCACAAAGGTGCCTGTAGATCCTGAGCCTTTAGGATGTTGGTCTCCCATCCATGACCGTGGAGCCATTGGTGGCTCCGTGGGCACCACTGGTCTGTGCCTGTAGGTGGGTCTGTGTTTCTACATCATTTGTGTTACAACTGTGTCAGTTCCTAAAGTGGAGTGATGGCTCCAAAATGAGGTTCAGGGAAGTTATGAGCAAGGTCGTGAGCCTGAAGGAAATTTCATTTTGTTCCATATTTATTCTGCTGTTTGGGGTTGCGTGGAGCTACTGGTCTGTAAAATGAGGTCGCAGCCAGGAAAGAAAGTTTGGGAGCTGCTGCTTCAGAGTTTGGGTTGAAATTAATTATTTGTATACCTTAGAGGGTTGCACTGGGTTTTAAACAAGGCAGCTGAGTTAGAAAAGCTGTGGGAATTCATTGTGAAACACTTTTTGTGAAGGCCAGTGCTTGAACCTTTGCGCTCCCGTGGTGCACTACCAACCAGAAATTTCAAATTGGCTGCTGAAAGTTGGCTGTGTAGTCACCCAGATATTTCATCATGTTATTTCAAAAATCCCAGTGGCTCCAGATGCTCCAGGGCCACGGAGGAATTCATTGTAGTCACAGCTGAAAAGTTGGTGTGGTGTAGTTTGTGTGGCTTGTATTATACACCCAGGTGTTTAGGCAGCAGAAAGGCAGATGAAGAAAGGAAGGTTGGCCAGGCTAAAACTGGCTTGGGAAGGAAAAATCTAACCAATGTGGAACTGGATGTGGAAAATGTGATACTGAAGGTGCCAGCTTTGTGTCTTCAAAGGAAAATAATCTCTTAATTTTTCTAAGATTAAAATGCCTTTAAAGTAATACCCTTTAAAAAACCAAGTTCACCTCAAACACCCATTCAAAATGCCAGTAATTTGCAATTTGCAGAAAGAAATCTGTATTTTCATGCACAAAACCTGAAAACAAAAAACTGATAGAACAGCGGAACCAGGTGCTTGCATGTGCTTTTCAAGGTGGATTTCTCTGTAGGGCCTCCTTCCCTGATAGTTCCCTCATCACCCATTGCCTCTTCTTTCTAATATAAAGTCTCTGATCTCCCTACCATCCTCCTGCTCTCCTGTTTTGATGTTGCACACAGGATTATTTTTAAGGTGAATGTTTATATGCAGGCCATGTGCAGGAGAATGAGTCATTTATGTATTCTTTTGAGTCGTGAAGTGCTGACTCTGGACATATATTTGTTTTTCTACTTGTTGCTTCCTTCTGCAAAAATCCCGAACAAATACTTAAAGGTGTTCCTGCTCAGGCTGGAATTGCTGATTAATTTTCAAATCGCTGTGCTTTGGGGATATTTGGTGGGAGGAGCAGGTACATCCCTCCCTCACAACCCGTGCCCTGGGGATGCCACGTGGGGAGCTGCAGTTCCTCCTCTTGCAAACTCAGCATTCGAAGGAGAAATTTCTCTTCGTCTCATTTTTATGGTTTGACTTGTGACTTTATTGTTGCATGTTCTGAGTTCCAAGGAGGAAAATAAATAGCAGGAAAGGAAAGGAAAGTAGGGTTTCCGTATGCTTCCTGCATCTTGGGGAGCCGTGCTCTGTGTTAGCTGCTGATAAGGAGGTTGTAAACCCACAGGTTTTAAAACCTGGCACATGGTTAAGCACCAGGGAAAATAGATGCCTTTTCTGTCTCTAAAGCAGCAATTCCCTGGCAAAGTCTGTGCCACGGGAGCACCTCTGCTATGGAGACAAGCTGGGAGAGCTGGGGTTGTTCAGCCTGGTGGGGAGAAAGATCTGAGGAGACTGTGGAGCCCCTTCCAGTAGCTTAAGGGTCTGCAAGAGAGCTGGAAAGGAACATTGGAGAAGGGCATGGAGTGACAGGACAGTGGGGAATGAGTTCAGATTGAGAGGGCAGGATAAAATTAGATATTAGGAAGAAATCCTTCCCTGTGAGGCTGCGGGGGCCCTGGCATAGGTTTGCCCAGAGAAACTGTGGCTACCCCATCCCTGGAAGTGTCCAAGGCCAGGTTGAATGGGGCTTGGAGCAACCTGGGCTAGTGGAAGGTGTCCCTGCCCATGGCAGGGAGTTGGAATGAGATGATCTTTAAGGTCCCTTCCGACTCAAACCATTCTGTGATTAGGCTGCAGATCTCTGTGTGCATATGAAATGCTGCTGGCCAAGCTTTGATTAAAACCACTTCATCCCTCTCTCACTTCAGAATACAAACCATGTTTTGATTAGGAAAGACTTATGACCATCCTGTGCTCTCTGAGATGCACCTTCCTGATCCCCAGGAAGGGCAGCATTCATGGCTCAGTCCCTACTCAGGGAGGGAATGATCCATGGGTATGTCTGATGCTGGTGCAGAGCCAGGACCGAGTTGCCAGCACAAATCACTCTCAAAGCCCTGCCTGGCCATTACGGAGATGGCTTATCCCATCACAGGGTCCATCAGCCTGCAAGACACAGTGTCACACATGGTGGCCATCTCTCCATTTGGTTGGTTCTCTGTGCTTTGAAATGCTGAAGTTTTCTTATTGCTCCCACCCGCTGTTCCTCTCCCTCCCCTTCATTCCCCATTTTCACAGCCTACTCTTGTGAGCTTTGCATTTTTAGGGAACTGAAGAAATCCGCCTCCCGGGTTCCTTAGGTGGTACCATGCAGATGTTTATGTTCAGAAGTCACAGAGCTCCTGCAGGCTGGCAGTAGGTCCCCGCTCACGACGACATTCCATAAACCCCATCCTGTGTGACCATTCTTCCCTGCTGGCACCGGAGATGGTGTGTACGAGTGTTGGCAGACACGGCCCCGGCGCTGCTGCGGGTGCCCCAGAGCAGTGATTGTATTTTGCCTGCTCCTTAGCAACTTGGTGGCTGCTTCAATTACAAAGCACTCGGAAAAACGCTCTCCATCTGGTTTTCCAAGCCCAGATGCGACCACCCCAAAGAGTGATCTAATTCTTCTCTATATAGACTTGAAAACTTCTCACCAGTTGGTGGTGCGGGAAATCAAATAAGAGTCCTTAGGAGCAATAAGATCCACATGCTGGCCTAATTGCACATGGAGCTAGACTGCTGCTCCTGCTCCAGTATATTTGCAGTGCTG
This sequence comes from Manacus vitellinus, assembly GCF_001715985.3. Lineage (NCBI taxonomy): Eukaryota > Metazoa > Chordata > Aves > Passeriformes > Pipridae > Manacus > Manacus vitellinus. The sequence goes on from NW_021940541.1 coordinate 3,363,507, forward strand.
CTCTCAAAGGCGTATTGTTAGGCGAGGGGAAAACCCACAAATCTTAATTTGAGTAATAATTTAATGTGGTCCAATAATTAGCTATTCATGATAGGGGCCCCTTCGTGTCTGGTGCGGTGTGTGAGGAGAAGGCAGGCAGGGCTCGGGGGCAGCCTTGGTCTGTAGACCAGGGGGTGTGAAAAGGGATAGTATCTCATCCTGCTTTTCAGTACAGTCATTTTAGTCTATGTTAGATCATCTGAGAGTGTTATTCTGTTGGATTTTTTTAGATTAAGACCAAAAATATAGTGCTGCTTTCTACCTCTGCAGACTAAATCAGGAGGACAAGGCAGATTGTGGTGAGGTGAGGGGCAATAGCTTCAAACTAACAGAGGGCAGGATTATATTGATGTTAGGAAGAAATTCTTCCCTGTGAGGGTGGTGAGGCCCTGGCACAGGTTGCCCAGAGAAGCTGTGGCTGCCTCATCCCTGGAAGTGTCCAAGGCCAGGTTGGACAGGGCTTGGAGCAACCTGGCCTAGTGGAAGGTGTCCCTGCCCATGGCAGGGGGGTGGAACGAGATGATCTTTAAGGTCCCTTCCAGCTCAAACCACTCTGTGATTCTGTGATTGTGGGGAAGAAGAGGCAGAGCCTGAACTGGCAAGTTACTGAGCAATGGGAAAATGTCACACAGCCTTGATGGAAAGCTAGAGTGTAAAATTTCCTTCCTCCTCTGTTCTGCAGAAGATGTCATCCTGTAATTTCTTCGTTGTGAATTTTTTGTTGGCCTAGGGCTTGGGATCAGAGCCTTGTCATTTCAGTCTTGTCCTTAGGTGTCAGTGGCTCCTCCTGCCTGGCCAGCGCTGCGCTTTCCTACACGTGAAGAGCCAGTGAGGGAAAGTTTGAAACCGGTTTCCTACACGCTTAAAACTTCAGTCTGAGTTTTAACGAGGGGGTGCCAGCCTTAAATATTCCCTCTGTGTGTTGGAGCGAGCCCTGATTCACGCCAGGGGCTGTTTTCCATCAGGGTTTCCTGTGGGAGCCCCATGTGGAGCACAGGAAGCGTGGCCAGGCCCGTGGCCATCGCCCTCCATGGCCCATTCCGGCGGACAGTGGGAAGCGGTGCCAGCCTGTGGCAGAGGGCAGGAGAGCCCCCGGGCAGCCGTGGAGGTGAGCCTGGCTGTCCGCAGGAAAAACAAAAAATTACAGAAAGGCACGACCCCTTGGGACCCGTGTTTTGTCAACAAACGGAGCCGGCGCTATTTTGAGCCGCTCTGTACCTAACACTTCCTGTTTTTCAGAAGAAACTTCTTGTTTTTTCGCTTTTATGTTGACGGATTTATTTTAACGGCTTGTTCCCGAGCCGGCGCGAAGGACTTTTCCCTCCCTGAAGCGTGCGGGGTGGTGGCCCACGAGGAGGGAGGGAGGGGAGGGAGGCCCCCCGGGGTCTGCCGAGGGGAGAACCATCCTGATCCTCCTCCCAGGGATTACTTGGAAGGTTCCTGGGTGCACCAAGGGGACATGAAGGTGGGCAGTCGGTGGGGCGGCTGCCACGGGGACGCTGCTGACCTGAGCCTTGTGTGGTTCTCTTTCGAGGAGCGGTGGCCCAACCAGTAAGGACAAAGTAAATAGCGTTCATTTCCTGCTGACCTTTTAACACCAACAGATGTTTTCTCTTACAAGTACCATAGGCCAGCTCAGTCCCTGACCTCATCAAGTGGGCTGCTGCCGTTTTCATACTCGGCACTCTATAAAACTGCTTTTTTAACTGGTTTTGCTGAGACCTGCCTGCAGAAGTGAGACTCCTGCCTTGGTCAGGCCCTATGCCTTTAATGTTTCTTACTTTCTTTTCTCTGGATGGACCAACCACTTCCTCCTCATTTTTGTCCTCTGTGGAGGATGGCAGATGTTTCCTCTGATGGGCTCTATCAGGCAGCCGGGGGAAGTGAGTTTCCCTTTATAATATTTTCCCTGGCAATCCTCACACAGGTTGGACCTGCAACCCCGCAGCTGGAGCAGTAAGTCCATCACCCTTGCCCCTGTTTGTGGTGCTTCTAATTTGCTTTGGGCCAAGAGACCTGCAAGTCTGACCATGACTTGTGTGTCCAAGCATATCAGAGATGCCAAGTGCATCCAGGAGACAGCTAAAGGTGGTTTCTGTGCTGGATCTCCTGGGCAGAGCCTGTGTTCTTCTGGCAGTCCTGCCTGGAGACCATGGGAACAAGCTCTGCAGTGTGGGGATGGAGCTGACTGGTGTCTGCGTGCCATCAATTTACTGGAGACCTTTCACTGTCAGTGAAAGGTCTTTTTGCAAAGTTGACATGGCAGTAGTGTCTCATCTGATGTCATCAGGCAGGGCGAGGTGTCTCCATGTCTGGGATGAAAAAAGCCCCACTGTGGTGCTTGTGGGTCAGTTTATTTGCTCTGCTGTGCTTGTGTTCCTGGGTTAGTGGCATCCAGTTCATAGGGCAAATCCTAGAATCCCAGAAGGGTTTGGGTTGCAAGAGACCTTAAAGACCATCTAGTCCAAACCTCCTGCCTTGGACAGGGACACTTTCCACTAGCCCAGGTTACTCCAAGCCCTGTCTAACTTGGCCTTGGACACTTCCAGGGATGGGGCAGCTACAACTTCTCTGGGCAACCTGTGCCAGGGCCTCCCCACCCTCACAGGGAAGGATTTCTTCCTAATCCTTTTGGTCTGCTTTACCTTTCAGGTGGGGGACATTGGAGATATGAATAATCACCAGTATGATTTTCAGTTATTGCATTATGCCATCTGGAAAGGGATTTATGTTAATTTAAAGTTCATGGATTTACCTTTATAGGCTCTTTCTTAATACCACGCTGAACATAAATTGATAGAGATTCCCAGGTTGTCATTTGTTGGTTTTTTTGCCTTTTCCTAAAGAGATAATTTGTGTTTGTTCTTTTAGTACTCTCCATCTAATTTAGTGAAGGATATTCAGAAGTTTTACTCCACGAGTTGTGATTTCTATCCAAGAGCAGCATGTCTGTGTAGGACAAGGGGAAAAAAAAACTCTTCCTGTGAGTCAGGTTACCCTCCTTTCCCTGTTCCATCAAAAAGAGAAGAATGCAAAATCTTAAAAATTCCTATTACCCAAACATTACCATTTTTATAGTTTCAAGCTTAGAGAAAATGACTCACAGGCATTTTTAATAAAGGATTGCTCAAAATAGAGTGGAGTGTGATTCACATTAACGAATGAAGACACAAGAGAGGCAACAAAGAAGCCTTTAACCTGATCCCCACTCTTCCCCATGAGTATATTGCAAAGTGGATGGTTGAGATTCCCCTCGGGGGGCCTGGCAGTGGGGGAGCAGCGTGCGGTGATCTCGCCCATCTTGTATATTGGTTTTTATTGGTCAGTGTAATTAGACGCTGCCTAATTGCTGCAGGCAGCCCTGGAGATTAAACCTTTGAGCCTGAAGTGAAGGCAAACCTGCATTTTGAGTGTCTTTGCAAACACACCTGCCTTTTACTCACCAGCACTCAGACCCAAGCGTGTGTCCAACACCACTCTGGGTAATTTGAAGGTCCCTGTTACAAGAGAGATGTAACATCCACAGCAGTGGATGTGTATTCCCTGCTGCCTGCAGGGACTTGGAGCGAGAAGCCAGCTTCTCTGGCTCTACCTGAAAGCAAGGAGCGCTCACAAAAAGCTTGTAACACAACCCTTGTGAGAAGAATTGTTTAACAAATAGCCACATAATCTAGTTTGCCTTTTCCACGGTGTTTCAGTCTGTCCTGCACTGGCAGTCAGCCTTTCCCAGGTTTAACCTTGCAGAGAAGATTTTATCTTGCCAGTCTGCAGAGGCGGCTGCTGGTTGTGGAAAGCATCCCTGACTTAGCAAGTGGATTACTGGGCAAAATCAATTTTACTTGGTACATTCATATGCTGAAAAGGAACATAATAGTGTCTGCTTTGCTTCCACACCGGTGAGGGGGAAGTGCCCCAACATGTGTTGGAGACCCTACATGAGTCTGAGAGGTGACTGAGTGGTTTGGACCATTTCCATCACCAGTGTAATTCCCACGGCGTTGTTTTGGCTGACTGACCAGGACCTGCAGAAATGCCTTAGGTGTGTGTGCTGATGTTTATTTTGTGGATGTCTTTACTGAAGTGCTAAACATTCCCTATGAGCTATGAGAACAGAGACATTCCCCGTGCTTCTTGCAGCTTCTTTGGTTGATATATGGTGTTTTCCCTCCTTTTTGTCAAAGTGTTCTCTGTCCCAGAGTTAATGCAATTGCTATTCAGTGCCGTGCAAATACTCTTTTGTATTTGTATCTCTTTTCTATTTAATTATACTGTATAAATGTCCTCGGTAAATTTGATAAGTTGGGTGAAGGATATTGATTTTCGAGTCTCTCTTGTGCAGGGCTCCTTGTAGTAGTGGCAGCCGTGCACCAGGCCTGTTTCCCGAGGAGGTTTTGAAGGTTCAGCATTTAAGTAGCTACGGGATAACAAAGGAATTTCTTTCTCTACACTCACGGTTGAGTTGTTGATTGCAGGGTTTAAGGCCAGAGAGAAAACATTAGTGTTGGGTGCTTTTTTTTTTTTTAAAAAAAAAAAAGCCTTACATTCACATTGTCTACAAAAGCAGGTGGGAAGGGAAATCAAGATACAGAGTAGAACCATTGTCTTCATTCCTGCAAATAAAGCTGCCAACTTTGGGATAAAATGAGAGAGAGTTCTCCCAGGGTTGGTTGACATCCTGGGGGAGCAGTGGGGGAACCCTGGAAGTGCTCACGGCCAGATTGGACGGGGCTTGGAGCAACCTGGTCTAGTGGAAGGTGTCCCTGCGCATGGCAGGGGGTGGAACAAGATGATGTTTAAGGTCCCTTTCAACCCAAACTGTTCTGTGATTCCATGATTCTATGACTTGCAGCTGGGCAGGCCCCCCCTCACCCCTCCATCACCCCGTGGCTGCTGACAGGGCAGGAGGAGCAGGAGAGACCAGTGGGTGTGCAGGGAGGCGGAAAGGAGGGGAGGGAATTTGCGGGGTTGAAAGGGGAGGACCAACGGTCTATTTTTAACCGCAGTTTTGAATGTGAAGTGTCACCGATGTTAAAAAAAGCTCCTGGTAAACGGTGGGGAAGATGCAGGCGATAGTGGAAAGCCAGCTGCAGCTTTTTGAACTGCTCGCTGATGTTTGTGAGGAGGCTGTGAACACTTGGTTAGTGTTAATGTCTTAATTTTCCTCTTCTCAGCCTGAGGTCTCCCTGCACAAGTGACTTCCTTTAAACCGTGCTTAGCTCATAGCCTCCTAAGATTATTTTGTTTTTAAGAGGAAAAGAAGGGAGCAGTAGAGATATTTGCGCACTTTCCTATTGCGCTCGCTTCTTCGCAATCTCTTGGAACGTAACATGTTTTCCTTTTTTTTTTTTTTTAATGCTGAAAATTGGACTCCGATTTTTTTTTTTTTTCTGGCTAATTTCCATGTATTTCTCATACAGGATTTTAGCCTTGATCTATAATGCAGGCCTGTGGCTGTTCCTGCTAAAAGTTTGGTCCCACCAGTGCTTTCATTATAAATCCTTATTTTCAGTAGCAAATTGCTTCCTCCGAATGTCACCTTGTGATACGTTTGGGTGGGTGAGGGGGGCAGCATCCCCACATTGCACCTCGCAGCCATCCACCCCCCTCTTCCCCAGGATTTGGGAAGTGTTTGCTGCTGGTTGCATGAAGGCAGGAGGCTGAAGCCTCTGCGGTCTGTCACGTCAGTGATCCGTGGGATAATGCATCCCGAAGCAGTGGCCGTTTCTTTCTATTGTGTCACCGATCTGCGCATTAAAGGGACCCCGAGTAGGTGTTGCTACAATAAACCATCGCGGCTCTATAGGAGCCGTCACAGTTCATTGCATCAATAATCTGTGTATTAAGGCGTCCCGAGCAGGCCTGGGCACACAATGGGCCGTTATGGCTCCAGATGAGCCTGTATAAATTTAGGTCAATAACCTGAGTGTTGCTAAACCCCAAAATTGCCCTGCTACAGCGAGCTGGCAAGGAAGAAAGATGTGTAGATTATGCAAACCTGGTGCTTGCACAGGATACTCTGACTAAAGGTTAGTGGCGGGAGAATTATTTCATCTTATTTATTACTGTTATCTAAACCTCTCTCCGCTCACTTGGCTCCATCCTTCCCTCTCCCTTCACTCCGTGTGAGCGATGCTGCAAGAGCAGTGAGGGAGAGCCAGGGATGGAGGGATGGGAGGAGCAGGGAGGAGGCAGCGTTTCATGGCAGAGGTGTCCCAGAGCCACCCTGCATCCCGAAGAACTCTTTCCCACGGGACTTCATGGAAACACTCACACATTTCCATCCTGACTGTGCCTGACCCCGTGGAGCTCAGTATTGTCTGTAGCATGGGTTTTGCAGGCAGATCCCCCAGGGCTCCCCAGACTCTTGATTACTCCAAAAGCCACCCTCCATCCTCGTCACCGACCCGTTTCTTGATCCGAGCCCTCCGTGGTCCTTGATGCCCCAACACCTGGCTGGGCTCTTCTCCTCTCTGCCATTCTTAGCATCCTGCCCCTTCCTTCATTTCTCATTCCCCTCAGACAAGGCCCTTTTGTGGGTAGGTGGAGGGGAGAGGAATGCCTCCAGCACAGGCCGGAGAGCCCGGTTCGCATTGTGGGTGTACGCCTGAATGGAGACGTAGCCTTGAACTCTTGAACTCTCTTTTTTTTTTTTTTTTGTCGAGTAAAGCTGCTGTGTGCTGAAAACAAACAGGACTCACTCCGATGGAAAGAGATTGTGTAGTGGGAACAGGTCTCGGACCAAGAGAAACGGGGTTTTCCACGTTTCTATTCTGAGAGTTTCCATTTGAGATTTTGCCAGCAGTTGGACAGCAAAAGATGAATTAGCTGAGCTGTTAAAGGTATTACACGTGTTTCCCCCTTCAGAGACTTGTTAGAACATATTTTCTTCAGTGATAGTAATAAGTGTTACAAACAAAACAGAGTTTTCCGCTTTGGATATTCCTTTACACAGAGCATCATCTACATTAAAAAAAAAAAGTATGTTAAGCAACATGAATAGCTTCAGGCTATTTTATTTCATGTTGCTGAATAAGTCAATGCAGATGAGGACTTTTTATGTAAGAGTGGCTTGTAAATATAAGCACTAAGATAAGGGCAAACTGTCACTCCAGAGATTTCCTGGAGACAGAAGAGTATCACTGCCTCTTCACTATTCCCTGTCAAGGCAGCGGTCCCAGAACAGGCTCTGTGAGATTTGACTGGGAAAAAAGGCTTGAGATGTCTGTGACATGATGAGAAACACGAGGAGTTTGTACTGTATGGGGGGGTTCAGTGTGCTGGAGGTGGGCTGAGTCTCCTGGTTTGCTGGACCGTGGTGCAGCTGGGGCATGAGGGGCTTCCCCTCTGCTCTTCAGGTGAGCACCTGAATGATGGAGTCTCCTGCCGGGCTTAAATTCCTCCTCAGGCCCTCAGCTGGGGCTGGTGTGATCTTTCCTGGGATGAGGAATTGGGCTAAGGCCACCCAGGTACCTCCCATGATACACAGCCATTGCCCTGCAGTAGTTTGGTCACTGTGGGACAGGGCCCAGGGAGAACATCCTTTGTCACTGCTCATCCCAGGAGCCGCTTGAGTGTTCATGTAAGATTTGATTCTCTGATCCTGATTATGGAAGAATTTAGGAATGATGAGTAGAATTCCAGGCTTGGAGACACTACATGTATGTCATGTAAGTCTGTAGGTGGGCTGTCCTGGCCAGAATATGGGTGCCTTCAAGTTCTTGTCCCATCAAGCTGATGTGGCAGCACCTGGTTACAACTCAGAACACTGTATTCCCTGAGAATTCCACGACTTGGCTTGTAAGGATGCACTCATCTAGTTGCTTCTTTTATTATTTCTTTTAATTAGGAGCAGTACAGAACCAAGGACTCAAGAGAGTCTCAAAGACAAGTGGTCTTGGTTGTAGTGTTGGTCCTTCAGCTTGGGCACCCGAAGGAAAGCCTTGATACCCGGGGTGGTTTGGGTGGTCTTTGTATTGCTGCGCTTGCTGTTTTGAACTTTACGTTGAGGAGGAATTCAGGAGTAACTTGTGAGCACTGTGGAAGAGTATACTACATACAGTTGTTTAATAAATCCTGCAAGGCAGGAGTGCTGGGTGCTACCAGCCCTGAAACCAGTGAGCTAAGTGGGATTGGGGGATCAGTGGCACAGAGTCATGGGAATGGGAGAAACACAAGGCTTCACAGGGACACAGGGGGGATGCGTGGAGGGGAGGGGGTGTGGAGGTTGGGAGGATGTGGCTCCTGGCCACATGAAGATTTTGGTATGTGGCTCGTACTCAGGAAGTTTGGCCACCCTGATTACAAACATACATATATTTGGAGATGTATAGCAAGATACCATCTCTTTCCTAATTTGATTTGCATTTAGATGGAGAAAGGAAAACCACTGAAGCAGGGGAGTGGGTGGCTTTGTGTGGTTTCCTGGCCAGCAGAAGCTGAAAACAGTTTAAAGTTCACATTTAGCAGTATTAGTAGGAACTAGAAGGAGATGTCTGAAGGTAAGTGGCCATGTCCTACCTCTTGGCACTGAGGAAGCTGGATTTGCCTTTGTTCAGCTCCGGAGATGGCTGAACTCTCCCCTCTAGCTCCAGAGATAGGTAATGGTGCCATGGCACAATTTGCAGTTTTTCTCATTTAATCATTTTCAGAACTTAAAACATAAGGTACTATTTATGAGAGTAAAAAGGGTGAAGTCTGCTGTGTTAGAGTTGGGGGGTGAAAAGTGAACTGAACAAAACCAAACCTTGGAAGCAACAATAGCTGTGCACCAAAGGGTTTATTTAACCAGGACTTTTTTCATAGCTATTTCATCTTATTTTCCTCTTGTCCTTGCTCTTGCTTGCTCATCTATATACAGCATATGGAAAGGTTGCAAAGTGGCAATTACTAAATGAGAGTCGACAGAAACTACTCTGCAGCAGCTCCAGATGGGGTTAGTGATGCTGTTCCCAAGCTCTGTGCCGGGTGCTTCACTCCGCAGTATGAAATGCCCTCTAATGGACAAGTAACTGCATAACTCACCCAACAAACCGGCAAATACTCATTTTTTTTCAGGATTTCTAATCTGCTGTGCTGATTTTGGTAGAGGAGCAACTAATGGCTTGAGTAGAGAACAGCTTTTGGTTATCCAGACATGCAGATGATGCAGGTTCACCTCACTCTGCGTTAACCTTTGCGATTAGTGCACATGAAAAATGAGTAATTTAAGGAATTCTGGTAAAAAGTGGAGCGGGATTTTATTTTCCAGTATGGCAGGGACTGCAAGCTTATTTATGTATCATTTCCTGTTGTTTCATTTGAAAAGTTAAGGGTAGTTTTTCAGCCAGTTATGTGTATGGCAATATCAGTGTGCGTGTTATCAGCGTTGGATACTTAAAAAAAACAAGATAAGAGAGGCTGAAGGAGGCCCGTGATTAATTAGTAAATGGATTAGGCACTCTCAAAGCTAAGTGGACAATTTGGGTTCAGCTCCTGGTTATTGTTCTGCCCACCACCAGCCCCTGAAGGCTGTTGGTGCAGGGTGAGCAGAGCATCGACCTGCTTCATTTCTGATGCCAGAAAGAGAGATGACAGTTATTTTCTTTAAAGCAATTTTCTTGCTGCCTGTTTGGGTTGTTTGTTTGTATTTTAGCTTTAGGAATGAAAGGAGTGCCAGTTCTGGTATTTCCTAGTTCTACTTGAAAACTCACAGAGGATCTGTGGAGGGCTGATACTACCTGACAAGGGAGCATGTCTGGATCTTCTTTTCTCAAAGTCAAGTGAAAATCACTAATGTTGGAAATTAAAATGGCTAAAAAAAGCTGAAAAGAAAAGAGGTATCACACTCCCTCCTTTTTTTTGTGCCATAGCTATTGTGGCTACTTAAATATTTTCATTTCAGTGTGTCTTCATAACATCTGTCTGGCTGCTGAGAACCTAATCTAGAGAGCAATTTGTAACCTGAAATATAATTCTTAATGGAACTTTTTTTAAAAATTCACTTCCAAACAAAAACCTGTCTCATGCTTTATGCATCATTAAGGTAGAGAGGAAGGAAAATGCTGCACACCCATATGTCTTCTTTCCCTTCAAAGGGCACCTATACTTAATTGTGATTCTTCTTCTCCTGACTCAACAAGTAGCTTTGATGGAGTAGAACTGATGAGGGATCCGCGCCGTGACTTTCAAGGGCTGTAAGGAATGCAGGATCAGGCTCTCTGTGTCTTCTTTGAAACCTCATTATTTTAGCACAGTCTGTATCTCGTTGCATAATGTTTTAAGATGTGGTCTGCATCATTATGTGCCGTGTTTAATTTAGCAGCAGATGTGCAGGCTCATATGCCGTTATGGTACATTTTGTTCACTCATATAATAGCAAGTTCCTCAAAATTGCTACCAGTTTTTCAGCACAAGACTTGTTCAGGGTGTTATTCTCTTTTTCTGTACAGTGAGGAGCAGAAGAGCTCTTTATGTGCCACTAGCAGGTGCTCACATGGGAGTGCTGGCTCTCCATGAACACATTTAACCTGCTGCCTCACTGCTCTCTCTGCACCCAGGGAGGGCACCTGCCCCAGCAGTTTTCAGGGGAAGGCACCAGGCAGGCAGTGGAGGGGCAAGGCTTTGGTTCTTAGGTTTCTGGGCAGAAAAAGAAGTGTGTCACCCAGACCAGTAACACTTATTGCTGCCCACAGCATCATCCAGGCATTCCCATGGAGAAACCTTAATGCAAACATCACTGCACGCTCCGCGGCAGCAAAATAACTTGTAAAAGCATTAAAGCTAGTTAATAATGGTTTTGCAGCTAGAGTCCTACCCTCACCGTTTTGAGGGTGCTGAGGGTCCTGGAGGAGGGATAAAGGCTGCTGGGAGACTGCTGTGGTTTAATGCCAGCTGGCACATCAGTCCCATGCAGTCACTCCCTCCCTCCCTCCTGTGGGATGGGAGAGAGAATCGGAAGGGTGAGAGTGAGAAAACTCGTGGGTTGAGGTAAAGACAATTCAGTAGGTAAAGCAAAAAGTCTGCATGCAAGTAAAGCAAAATAAGGAATTCATTCCTGACTTGCCGTGGGCAGGCAGGAGTTCAGCCATCCCCAGGAAAGCAGGGCTGTGTCATGCATAGCAGTGACTTTGGAAGACAGGCACCATCACTCCAAATATCCTTTCTCTTCCTCCAGCTCCACATGCTCAGCATGACACCATATGCTCTGGGATATCCCTGGGGTCAGCTGGGGTCATCTGTCCTGGCTGTGTCCCTTTCCAGCTCCTTGTGTTTCCTTGCTGGTGGGGCAGTATGAGAAGCAGAGAAATACTTGACTCTGTGTGCTCAGCAATAACAAAAACATCCCTGGATTATCAACCCTGTTTCCAGCACAAGCCCAAACCACTGCCCCACACCAGCTACCCTGAAGAAAATTAACTCTATTGAGCCACACCCAGCACGGTGCCTGGCACCAAGATGTGATTTACAGGCAAGGTAGTTCTCCCAGAAATTGGGAAAAAACCTTTTTTTTTCCCCCCTAGCATCCTATTTCCCGTGGAATGGCTGAGCATGTTTAATGGAGCGGGAGAAGTCTAAACCCTGGCCACACAGGAACTGTGTGATTCCTCTTCCCAAGTCTGGAGGTTTACATCCTTCAGGCATTATTAAAAAAAAACAACCAAAAAAACAAACAAACAAAACCAAACAAAAACAACCAAACAAAAACAAACAAACCAAAACACTAAAAACAAACGAACACAATTTTATTCTGAGGTAATAAAATCTGTGTTTGTTTTATTAATTATTAAATTATTAAACATTTATCTGTGTAAATCTCTAATCCATTTTTGGTTTGTGCTGGACTGTTTGGCTTAATCGTGTCTTGATACTGTGAGCTTCCCATGTTGTTTGATTGTTCTTTAAAAGAAGACATCCAAAAAAACATCTCCAAAAGGTTTGTGTTGTCTGTCTCTTCCCTTCCATGTGCTCCCCTCCTCCCCTACGGTCGTGCCAGGGCTTTAGAGAGCATCACACTTAAGGATGTGCCGGCGGCGCAGGGAGGAAGGATGACAGAGTGTTCCCAGAGTGTTCCTCCTGCATTGTGCCGTCTCCTTTGTCCGCTTCCCTCCCCTGTCATTATCTCTGTGTGTCTCCTGCTTGCTTTTTTCTCTGCCTTTCCTTTCTTATGCCTAAGTCTGCTTCCCAGCCCCTCCTGCCCTCCCCACGGTGTCTGAAACGATCAGCAGTGGCCCGCTAGCTCAGGGTAGTTAACACCCAGGGATGCTAATGCAGGGCTGGAACAGTTCACAGCTCTCAGGGCTGTTCTTGCGTTGAAATCTCAGTTCAGGTGTGACTGAGCTTTGGAAAACTGGACCTTAACACAGAGGAGGATGCAGGGAGAGCTGCCCATGGCATCAGCAGATACCGACTTCCACAGTTCCACTCGGGCATCCTGCTCTGCTTCCAGCTGAGAGGACTGATATCCAACAGTAATCATGTGTATGAAACCTTCTCCAGAAACCTCTCCTTTCCCAAGAGCCTAGGAAATGTCCGACAGTACCATCAGAACATTTGGACTGGATTTGTTGAAGTAAGGAGTTGTACATGTGATGTGAGGAAGGATGGTAATTTTCTGTTGCTGTTTGGGAACGGGAGCTTTTGCAGTTCATGGAGCTGGAAGTTTTCTGTAGTACTGAATCTCCATTTTCTTGAGGCCATATTTCATAGAGGATAGAAAATGTAGACAGAAATTGCGAGAAACAGATTTCTGGCTCCACTAAGGGTCTGGGAGTCTGTGAATTCTTGTTTTAATTCATAAAATCATAGAATGGTTTGGGTTGGAAGGGACCTTAAAGCTCATCCTGTTCCAACCTCCTGCCATGGGCAGGGACACCTCCCACTAGCCCAGGTTGCTCCAAGCTCTGTCCAACCTGGCCTTGGACACTTCCAGGGATGGGGCAGCCACAGCTTCTCTGGGCAACCTGTGCTCAACTTGTGTTCAAATTTTGTCTAACAGTGTGTCTTATTTTGGAAAATCAACTTTATTTCTTTCCATTTTCCATGAAAAGGGGGAAAATCAGCCCTAACACAGCTCTCATTTTCTGGCTCATGGACTATGGTATTTAACGGGCAGTATTCACAAGCTGTTTAATTGTGTTACATCAGGATTGGTTTCCTCCTAAAACACTGTATTTAAGTACATTCCTTCTTTAAATAAATAAATAACTGCTGGGCTATCATCGTGTCTGAGGGTTTTCAAGAAAATTTACATTTTGAAAGACACTGTTGGAGGCTAACACGGTCATGCAATTACTGTATGTAAATCACTTTTTTCCTAATCTTGCTGAAGATGAAGTACAATTTTTGTGCGTGTGCCTCTCCCTCTCAAATTTCCTTAGACGATGAGCTTTTCTTGTCTTTTAATTGCTGACCATGATTTTTCTTCTGCCTAGCCCTGATTGTATTTATTTTATTGTGGGGGATATTTAGCCCTCTGATTGTTTGGAGATTAGGTTGGCTGTAGAAATCATTGAGGACAGATTGAAGTTGGGGACGCAACTAATTGCGTCCCCCGTCCCACAAGTGGAAGAACTACTTTCTTAATTACAGCCTCACGAGGAGGCAGGAGAATATCTGCTTGTTTCTGTGCCCCTCACATCTGGTTTTCTCCATTTTATCCATCCCTGCCAAATCCTGCTCAGCAGCTCCTGCCACATTTTTAATAAGTCTTCCGAGTTGGGCTTTTATTGCTGGTTGATGTCATGGACACCTGTCAGACAAAGATGGAGCAGTTAACATCATTAGGAAGCAGTTCATTCATGGCCATTACATTAAGCTGTGTGGGGCTCTAATATGGCCAGTAATTTCTCTGATTGTTATTAGTTTCTTTTGTGGGAAGTTTTCCTCCAGGGAGTAATGCAGGGAATTGAGATGGCAGGGGAAAAAAAAAAACTTTAATGGATGCATTCGTCCATCAGAAAATGCACTCTGTCAAAATTATATACACTTTGCATATTGATTTCATTTGGAGAAATAAAGGGTAAAACAGTTGCAGCCCCAACATAATGGACCAATTGAGTGTTTTCAGAACACGATGATAACTTTTTCTCTACTGGCATGACTTTTTTATAACCTGGTATTTCTTTCTGGAAGTGGAGTGGGATGTAATAGAGGTAAAAATTCATGGCTGTACTTGTAAATGTTGATGGTGGAAATGCCATTAGCTACTCAGGCTTTAGCTGCACTAACAGCTTAATTTTTGTTGTATGAAATATTTTGACTGTACCAAGCTTCTGCCTCTGGAATGGAAGTTTTCTGCTTCTTTTAGAATGTTGCATTAATTTTTAATATGAGTGGGAATCGTGCTCTTTAGCATCCCTATGTTTAAAAAAAAAAAAATCAATTAATTATTACCATAAATCTCAGCGATTAAACTGCAGTGGCGCTGCTGGGAAATTGGCCATTAACTACCAGGAAATCGCCGATCTTCCCTTAGTCGGAATTCAGCTGTACCAACACAAGGCCTTTCCTTTTATAAATTGACTATCAACGTGATGCATAATTGATAACCATTTATAATAATAACAATAATCTCCACGAAGTTGTCATCTCGGTGCGCGGCGGCTTTGTTAGAGCGTTTACCCCCTCACGGGCTCAGCCTGTTGCGTTGGTTTAACTGTGTTTTTCTGGGAAGTTAATGGTGTGCTTTTGGGAGAGCCGTGTGCTGGCGCAGAGGAATAAAATGCAAAGTAGAAATGCCTGACTGGACCTGCAGGACCCGAAACGTTGGAGAGAAGGGGAAGCAAAAATCGAGGTTGCAGATATTGCCCAAGGTCAACTTTTGGACTTCAACCTGGATTCTCCTGGTGCAGTGTCTTCTCTTGTGTCCTGTATTTCATGAACCCGGCGTTTTTTAGTTTTCTTGAGAATTTGGTTTGCAAACAGTGCATTCACCTACCAGGGAGAAGCTATTTGTGGGTCATTTTGAACGAGTGGTTCAGTTTGAAGTTTGTGGTTACTGCTGGCTTTTCAGAATTTATTTCATTTTTTTAACCCTTTCAGTACTGTGCAGGCAGAGAGGTTGAGACTTTTCAGGCAATACAGATGGCCACTCAGGAGATGATTTCTAGCTATGCTTGTGCTCATGCCTGCCTTCCTCTTCTCCTTCCCTCCTTGCAAGGCCTCTGAAAACGTTCTGGTGTTTTCCTTTGCTTCTAGAAATCACGGATTTATGCTAATTCTGCTCTTTTGGTGCCTTTCAGTGGGTGGTGGATGGATGGTGAGGGGCAGAGGCCTCTTTTTGAGCAGGGTCCCTTCCCTGGAAAGGTTAGTAGCTTTTATCAGGGTCATCTGCCTTCACCTTAAAGTGTAAAAGAGGATATTGAATCAGTGGTAGCATAAAATATTAGTGCGTGTAGTGTTGAATTGTTTCAATTCAGTTGTCAGCATGAGGTCTTTTCCTCTGTGGCTTGATTCACAAATGCTGTTGTGGAACTTGCTTTGAAAAACTCATACCTGGGTTTTACATCAAAAGCTCAAACCTGAGTTTTACAAAAAGGCCATTGGGTAGAAGTGCCACAGCAGCATGTTCAGGGGCTGCAACCTGAGCTCGGGTTGAAGCGTTCAGGGATTAAACAAAGCTCTGGCTCTCTGTAGGAGGAAAAAGCATCAGACCTGAGAAGGATCCATTTGGGGTCTTCCTCTGTGCCACCAAAATGCAGAAAACCTTCAGTGTTGTCCCGTTGGAGAACATTTCCTGTAAATCAGCCACACATGTGGCTTTTATGGATTACTTTGTTTCACTGGCATTTAAAATTGTGTTTGCTAGAAATGGCCTCTCTGGCACCCAAAGTTTAATGTTGGCCCTTCAAACATGAGGGCAAGGACAGGCTATGGTGACAGCTGGAATATATATCAGGGTCTTGTTGCAAATACAAGGTCCATTGATGACTTTTACAGGGCGAGGCTTAAATAAGACATGAAAGTAGTTTGTGTGTGAAAGTACTGGCAGAGCAAAAGCTACTTCCCCTTTTTTATATGCTCTTGAAGAATCTTTCAGCATCTGTGAGCCTACAAAACAACTTAATGGTTTGTATCTGCTAGGAATAGATTTTTCAGACAGAAATAAAACTGGGAAGCCCATGCAGTGCTTTGGCAGTTCTCATGTACAAGGCTGGTTTTTCTGATCGCAGGGAAGATAAAGAGGCCATAAGTTTGATTTGTGGCGTGAGAAGTGTGACCAGAGGGATGCTAGGGCTGGAAGCATTGAACTCACAGGTGACCTTTCAGAACCTGCTCTGCTGTTGGGCACAGGCAGATCTCACTGGTGTGCTGGAAATCACAGAGTGGTTTGGGTTGGAAGGGACCTTAAAGCTCATCTCGCTCCAACCCTCTGCCATGGGCAGGGACACCTTCCACTAGACCAGGTTGCTCCAAGCCCCGTCCAACCTGGCCTTGGACACTTCCAGGGATGGGGAGCCCACAACTCCTAATGACTCCTTTCCTTTCCCTGCAGGACCCACAGTGGCGGTATGCACGCCGACTCCTGTGAGTTTTCCTAAGTTCCTGGGGGACTGCTTTGCTTTTTGAATCAGAAAGTTGCAAAATACCGTCAAGAATGGCACTTGTGGATAAACACAAAGTCAAGCGACAGCGCCTGGACAGAATTTGTGAAGGTAAGAGTGTACTCTCATTTTCCTGTGGAAGTTGAGAGATGATTAGGGTAGAATATCTATTTTTTTCCTTGGGTTTTTTTAAAGCACTTAAACATAAAGAGATCCAAGAGGACTAGATCCCCCTGTCTTCTCAAAATACATTCATACTGTCTGGTTACTCACTTGGAAGTCATGTGTAGTCCTGTGAACAGGATTTTTGTTTAATTTCCAGGTCTTCTCCTTTTATCCTATTTTCTATGGAAATTATCTGGTCAGTCCCAATTTGAAACATAGCTTAAATTTCTACTGTATTTAGAAAAGTGTTGTGGTCTATTAAATAGGCTTTCTGGAGGTCTCCTCTGGCTGGAGAAAAATCTGGGACTCACAGACTGGTGCCATAACTCTTCCTTCCCTTCCTAATCCGAGCGGTGCCAGTTGCAGTGTCCAAGACAAGTGTCACTCAAGGGGTATGAAAGTAGACCGTCTCCTGTAATATTGACTATCAACCTATAAGAAATAAATGGAAAATTTAAGAGATGTTGTTTTAATGATTTGGGGCACATTGTTGGAACAGCTTCTCTTTCGCTGGTGTGTGGTGATCAGGCAGCTTTGCTGGAATTCTTTATTGATGGTGTGTCACAGGACAGGTGGCTTTTACTTTCTGTTTCAATTTTCCAGCAGAAGTGTTTAGGAAACATTTTCTATTGCAGCTCACATAGTGTAAGTTACTTATGACAGAAATGAAGTGATGGCAAACAAGCTCTGACTTTTTGGTGCACACTCTGATAACTCTCCAACGCTTGTGCAAGTTTTGCCATCAGCAATAAAAGCAGAGCAGAGTGTTATTTTAGGAAGAATATCTTATGTCTCTTTAGGAGTTCCAGTGTTCATCTGCTCTTAAGGAGATGGCTAGTGGCCTGCAGGGTAACAGTGTGCAGTGTTACTTGAATGCCAACGAGGTGAAATGGGATTTGCTGGTGGATGAAAGCAGAGAGCTCACAGGGGAGTTGTGCTGTGTCTGTTTGAGCAAAACATGTGGGGCTTTGCGGAGTTTCCAGTCAGTGTGAAACCCTGATCAGCAGGACAAGATGGGGTTTGCCTTGATTTTTCTGTTATATATTGTTTAGTCTCCATTGCTACTGCTTTAACTTGTTGTAAGTTACTTATCTCTGTTAATTTTTCTCTGTTAATTCTGGAGAGGGGGAGACAAAGCAGAGGAGATGAGTTAGAAGGGAGTATCCAGGGTATGCTGCCATGTGGAGCTGCCTGTTTCTCCTACTGAATGTCATAAACACTCAGGTGTAGCACACTGTCTCATCTTCAAAACTTACTTTGAACTTGACTTAAAAGAGTTCTATCAGCTGAGCCTGGATTTTCAAAAGCTGCCTTCCCGGTTTGATGTTTACCATCAGATCTAGTTGCTGAGTGTACAAGAAATTCAAAAGGATCGTACGACAGACCTGCTAACGGAGCTTTAGATGTGATTGAAGTTTAGATTATTTTTCTCTGATATATGAGCTTTTTTCTTCTTTCCCAGTCGAAAGATATTCTTTTCTAATCTGTAAATGTGCAGAAGACATAACTTTTTAAAGTATACTTTGTCGTTTGCTACTGGGTTTGTAATTTGCTGGAAATGTTGGGAGTCACCGTTGCAAGACGCTGTTGTGTTGTATTTGGAAGCAACAGATAAGGACTGATTGTGAGCAGCATTGTAAAAATTACCTTGAAAAATGCTAAAAGCTTAGGATTTGCCAAAATAACTAGACTTGGAGGACAGCTGAATACTGGCCTCTCTGATGGCTATTTTTTATGATAGGCTTCTAATCTTGGTTTATAGCATAGAAAAGCGCTGAAAGGGGGCAATTCCAGCTGCACACTTTGAAAAAAAAAATGACCATTTCTCTTGTGTTTGTCTTGAAAGGATATGGAATAATAGTGAAAGATAATGAGAAATTTTGGAACTACTTCAGCAGACTCAGGAGAGGAGTCTTTGCTAACAGAATTGTGTTCAGTGAGAGGAATCTCTGCTGTTCCATCAAGCTGATGGCAATGTGGTCCAAAAAAGTTGCTTTTAATGATTTCCTGTTCTGTGGAAGCACTTAAGGAGCTTTTCCCTTTAAAAAGTGAATGGGATACAAAGCTGCATTTACCTGATGAAAGGCTAGATGTATGGTAGTACACAGGTGGATTCCTGTTCTTTTCCTGAAGGTTCATATACAATCCCTTTTACTATTCCCAACACAAACCGTGCAGAGTTTACTAGGAATGGGCTTTACTCCATGAAGCAGGATGGTGGCAGGTCTGGAGGTGGAATACCCTCGGGCTACATGTTGTAATCACTACCCAAACTGCCAGAGGGATTCTCCTTCCTAGGGACTCACTAAAACCATAACGTGTTGAGGGAAATGCCTTACAAACCATCGTGGTATTAAAAGAGTATATTAAGAAGTTGCAGCGTTTGTATTACTCTGTTAAACGTGGAAATATAATCCAAGCCATACAAGGAGGTGGTATTGTTTAAAAAGCCAGTTCACAGCCTTTACAGGCAGGTTTATGAGTCTTCCAGAGAGAGGAGCTGTGCAGTCTCATTGCATTACTCAGCTTGACCAGCTCCTCTGGGTTTTTTTGATGCATAATTATGTCATCTTTGTATGACAGCATTACTTTTTGCTCTGAGCAGGCTGTTTTCAAGAGGTGAGCTTTTTGCACCAGATAACAATTTTGACCTACAGACAGATATGGATGGGATAAAGGTCCAGACTTGAGGGGATAAAGGAATTTTAGGGCAACGGCCTGCAGCAGAGACATTTGGAGTAGCATGTTAACAATTAGGCGGGTTGGTGGTGCCCTCTGAATGAAGAGAAGTTGGAGTGTGCTCACAGTGGTCTTGGCTTGCCCGTTTCTCTCTCTTCTGGTTGTCCCAGAGACTTTGGGTGCCTGGTCTGTAATTGGTTCCATGTGAGTGGAAAGATGGACCCAGTGAATAGCTGGGGCTTTTGCAAATAATATATGCAGAGTGGTTTACATAATCCCTGTTTGTGGAATTGTGTCTTATTCCATAGTGGGTCAAAATATGCTTTAGAGGTGGAGCCGCTGGTGCTGTGTGGAGTCAGACGTGTCCAGCAGCCCCTCGTTTGGATCCTGTTCCCATTAGTTTGTGATTTTGCCACATTTTAAATTTGTATGAGCCGAAATTTTCCATTCCATGATGAGTTTTTTACCTCGGGGTGAATGAAAACAAAAAAGAGTTCCAGCAAAAATTGTGGAGCTGTGTCAGAGTGAGAGATGGAGAGGGAGAGATGTTGACTTTGCTGTGTTTGAAACAAAGCTGAGCCACAGTCCTGCTCAATGTGGAGCTGCCAGACCCGCCTGCTCTAGTTGGGATAAAAAGGGACTGAATTTTACAGCCCCAAGTTGCTGTGTGTCAGGAGCATTCCTGAATTCGGTGCAATTTCACAGCCTTTGAAAAAAATGGCAGCAACACCCCTCAGGGTTGAAGCTCACCTGCCTTTGATTTAGGAAACAACAACAGAGAGATTAGATGTAATGTTTTCTGTGCTACCTTTGACAGAACAAGGCGTCTGACAATGCCCCCAAGAAACCCCAAACTCAGAAGACTATGATGGCACTCCTGGTGCATCCATCACTCCCATGAGATTCCGTGCTCACATAAGGCATTCCCATACAGGGAAATAACTGGAAGTATCACTTCTGCTGCCCAGCCTGCTGCTTGCTCAGCTGATCTTTATCCTATGCTTCTGTCAATATAGTGAAACAAATATTAAATAGTATCAGGAGCTAGAGAGGGAGTGAGGAGCAGCCCTTCTGCAGTTGCTGGCTGTGTCTTCGGGAATGGTCAGGGGAGAAGGTGCTGTGGTAGTGTGTCATTTCCTCATGAAATGTAGAAACTTAACAGGGACAAGGCAGCAGTGGTGGTACATCCAGGATACAGTGTGTTGTCTGTGAGTAAAACACGGGTTTTCCCAACAGACTGAATTTCTCTCTGATGATCCCAAGTGCTGCCTCTGGTCCGTACCACTGCTGTCTTCAACACCAGTGCCATGGAATTTTAATGTCTGGGTTTATAGGTTATAGTTTGAACTAACATTTATGAGTCAGTTAAGCTTTCAACACATGCCCCAAAACTGGCAGCCTTGAGATGAGCAAAAAGCAAAGTGAAAAAATAATTGCAAGGCCAAGCGAGCCCAGACATTTTCTGACAGTTTTTGCTCCAGGATTTGTCATTATCCAGTGGGAAATCATGTTCTTAACACATCAATTTATGCCACCAAAGTTGTCTGTACTTTGCAAAACAGAACTGTTTGCAGGGGCAAACAAACCATTCATATGCTTTGTTTTCTTTCATGTCCTTTGATATGTTTGATGGCCAATAAATGCCAGCACAGCCACATAATACTTTTCAGTGCCTCATGCATGTGTCTCTCTGCTTTTCGACTTACAGACTCACATTCTCAGTGGCACCCCTGTGTCCTCTTAGGATGAGGCTTCTCTGGTGCTACCAGTAATTCATACTTCCTGTAGGAATTCCTCATGTGTTTACCTTCCAGTCACTGAAGTATCTGAGTGTGGCCTTGACTCTCCACACACCCTTGTTGCTCAGTGGGTGTGAGATCCTGTCCTGGTTACTGAAGCCTCTTGGATGAGTCTGTCTTGCAAACCTTGGTGGGAAGGGGTCTATGAAAGGAGAGGATAAAGCTCAAGCTGCACCAGGGGAGGTTCAGGTTGGTCATCAGGAAGAATTTCTTCCTGGAAAGGGTGGTCAGGCATTGGAAGGGGCTGCCCAGGGAGATATGGAGCCCCCATCCCTGGAGGTGTCCAAGAAACACACTCAGTGCTCTGGTCTGGTTCACAAGGTGGTGATTGGTCAAAGATTGGACTCAGTGATCTCACAGGTCTTTTCCAACCTGAATGATTCCATGATTCTGTGAAATGGAGGAGGGAGTTTGGGGTAGGAATAGATGGTTTCAACATCAACAAAATTATCTCTGCCATGGCTGCAAGAGGCTGGTTGAGTCATTTCAAGGGTGGACAGAAATTCTGTATTCCACGTTTCCACCTGTGATGGAAGTCACTGAAAACCATATCCAGTAATATTTAAATAAATATACTGTGTAATGGTAGATACTGTGGTAAATACAAACCAGGGGTGCTTTTTACCTGGTGTTTATTTCAGTCTCTTGGCCATAGAGGTAGACTTAATAATCACACTGTCAATTATTGCTTGTGGTGCACTTTCATATCCTTAAAAAAAACCCAAACCAACCCTCAATAAAAGTGCCCCTGAAGATTTGTAATGGTTTTAGCTTTTCAGCAGTATTTGAACAGTGTGTCCTTGAGGTCTGGGCTCACACACCACTAACAGCAGACTATGGAATAGATTTTCATTCAAAAATCACAGTCCATTCCTGCTAAAAAATAGAGGAACTTGCTTCTGGAAGCAGATGGGAAAATGTACTTTAAAACTACAACTCTGGAAAGCGTCTGCCTGCAATTCTTCCTCCTTTGTATAACATAACAGTAGCCAAAATGAGTACATTTGATATTTGGGTGGAGGAATTTTCTTCCATTCTTGCAAATTTGCACACCAAGTAGCATCTGATAACACTTATTTTTACTGCTTAGAAATAGAATCTTATTATCTCAGGAAATCCTTATCACCACTATGCATTTGATGAGAAACAATGAGTTAAAGATGATATCAAGCATGGAAGAAACTGCATGTCCTGAGTAAAAGTGACTTATTTAGAATAAATATAGACCTTTTTTTTATCTAGTGGATTTGGGTTTCTTTGTTCCATGAATATAAAACAAAGTAGAAGGATTTCCCCCCCCCACAATAAAGCTTTTTATCCTTTTTATTTTTTTTTAAGTTTCTACCTCAAAGCACAGAAACTATCAGGCTTTTAAGGAAGGGTTGCTTAACACATTTTGCCTAGAGAAAAGGCAGTGTTGGCTTGTCAGATCCTCTGCTGTTGCCTCTGTACTGCTTTATGCAAACTGAAGATCTCTCTGGCTGCTCCGATGTTTTTACTTTCCCGAGAGTCCAAACGAAGTTCTTTTGCTTTTGTGGTAGTTTCCAAAAATCACTTCAAATTCATAGAAAAGCTGGGTTACACCTTTTTTTACCAATGAAGAGTAATGCTCTTAATTACCCTTTCACTGATAGAGGCATGGCAGTTTTGGGGATTACTTGTCATTAATAGGTTTTGTTAAAATTTTAAGATATTTAAAAAAAATTGGACATAATCCTATGGGTGGAGAAAGTTTAGGCAACCCTAGTGGGTTTACAGACATTATTCAAACTTACTGACCTTATTCCACTCTTTTTAACTGTTTTGCTGTGCTGAATCAGGAACTCTCTGTATTTCTAAGTGGATTTTTTCTGCTTTTTGACTCAGGTACTTTGTGGCTCTTACCTCCAGATGTGCTGTTGTGCTCACAAGGTGGATACACAGGCTGCTCCAGCAGTCTTTCAGTCCTGGGTAGATCTTTTTCCTGTACATTCACTCCTATGCAGCCTTTCTCCTGTGACATTCCATGGGGAAATGTACATGACAAGATGTAGGACTTGAGCCAGATACGAAGCCAGCCTGACAAAGTCCCCCAGGCATCTGGGAAAGAGTAAGACACATTTAGATAAGGTTACAGGCAAAAATTCCATTAATTTGGTTTGCAACTTTTTGTAATAGAGAGGCTCAAGCTATTGCAAGAAGGAGAACTCCCCTTTCCCTGGCCTTGAGTGCTGTATGCACCAAAATAGGAACAAATACTTCTGTTGTGTTCTCCTTGTGTTTAAACCCACATTTATGGTGACTTAATATGTGTCTCTTAATTCTGCTATGTATTTTTCCATTTCCCCCAGCCCCCAGACAAGGTTCCATGTAACATGCTTTATAACTTGGTGTCATTTATTAAGAAACAATTACAGCTGATGACTTCAATACCATCAACTTAATTTCCATCCTTACCACATTTCCCATTTAAATTAACTGGTTTAGGGATTAACATGTTGTCATCGGATCTGGTGCTTTTTTTTTTTCCTCCTTACTTTAAATCCTCCCCTGCATTTAAAGATTACTCAGAAAAGTGATAATATTCCCAGAATATGCAACGAGGAGCCTCGTGAAGGGGTTGTTGGAGCAGTGGCCTCAGGGCAGCCCTGCTCTGGAGTGTGGGAGCACTGCAGAAGCTGCCTCCAACATCCAGGGGGTAGAAGTTGGCTGCTTCCAAATATGTAATGAGAAATGATCAGTCCTTGGGGACAGATGAGAACAGGATGGATTTTCCTTCAAAATACCAGAAAAAAACCCCTTGTATTTAACTCCTAAGTTACACTCTTGCAGGGAGTGGTGGTGTTGGGATCTCGACCAGTCTTTAGATTTTATTCTGATTCTACTGAATATTTACTAGTAAATATTTTGACAGGAGGAGGACATCTGGCTATACTATAATAAAGCTGCAGGGAAATACATTACACAACTTTTCTTTTTTATTTTTTGCTCTCCACAAACAGATGTAATGGATCCAAGTGCCAAAACAGTGAAGGTTTTCATTATGGCTTTTCTATCTGAGAGCTTTCTTCAAAGAGCAAGTTTTGAGTTGGTTTTGCATTTCTTAAAGTTAAAGAACATTGATCATTTCTTAGTGACACTTTTATATAGCCCGTTAGCTTCACACTATTAATTTGTTTTGTCCTTTTTTTTTTTTAGATTGCCGTTTTAATTTTTATTTAAAACATAACACTCTCTGCTGCCATCTAGCACCTCAAAACTTGGTAATAAACAGCTTCAGTTCATAAAAAAGCCTCTAGTTGTAGATTTACATGGTTTTTTGAGAGAAAAGAGTATTGCTGCCTGCTGATGGTAACAGGTATTTGATTGAATCGGGGTCATCCTCACTGGGAGCAGCCATCCCCCTTAACCATCCCCACAGATGGCGAGGGAACACAGTAGGACATCTCACATTTGAAGATTTGATCATCGCAATACAATAATACAAAAGACCAGTCTTTTAAAAAAGAAAGGTATAAATGTTTTTTTTTAGCTAAAATAATACTTCCTCCTGTTTGGTTTTGTTTTTTATCTGCGTCGGGTCTGCAAATACATATTTCAAACTCTGACATCACTAGGGGAAGTAAGGCAGAGAGATACCCTGAACCCCTGTTTATCTCCTCAGGCCCGTGTTACAGTCTGGTAATTAATTATTTTTTATGCAAAGCCCAGGCATGCATGGCAGAGTTCAGAATTACAATATATATTCATTTAACAGTGGATTTCTCGACTGCTTTCTGGGACAGATATAATTCCCATGCTTTTTCATTACACATGCTGTTTAAATCTTGATCCTGAATTCTTATTAAAAATGATGAGATTTGACCTCAAAGTCTAATACCCAGTTTTGGAGACAAGGTGCTTGATGTGATTTCTAGAGGATTATTTTTAAGAGCATTCGTAGATTAGATCTCTGCGAATGGTTGAGGGATGTGCCCAACGAACCTTGTCTGCTGCTTTTCGCCTGCCGTGCAGCATCCAGATTGATTGGTATTTTGTAGTCCTTGAAGTGTGTTAGCTGTGTGGTGTAAGGGTACATCTGATATTTTTATTATCCCCTCGTTGATGCAGGAATGTGACAGTGCTGTTTCTGCCAACTTTTATTGGAGCCTCCCCATACTTAAAGGCAAAATTGTTTCTGATTGAAGTTTCAAGAGCTTGTAGGGCTCATTCCAATGGCTCCAAGTGTGTTTTACAGCTGGGCTTCTCGTTTTTAGCTGCAAGTGTGTTTTAGATGATTGCTGCCTTCCTGCATTTGTTACCTGCAGTTTGATTTCATCCTGGATGACAAATGGTTTGGGTTGGAAGGGACCTTAAAGCTCATCCAGTTCCACCTCTCTGCCTTGGGCAGGGACACCTTCCACTGGACCAGGTTGCTCCAAGCCCTGTCCAACCTGGCCTTGAACATTTCCAGGGATGAGGCAGCCACAGCTTCTCTGGGCAACCTCCAGGACCTTGCCAGAGGAGCAGGATAACATGAGGTGATAAGTTACCACATGCTCATTGAGGTGCTTCTTGCACATACGTTATTCTGAAACAAGTAGCAGGTAATTCACAGAAGTGTAGAATATCCTGAGTTGGGACGACCCCACAAGAATCATTGAGTCCAACTCCTGGCCCTGCACAGGACACCCTAAGAATCCCACCCCGTCCCTGAGATTGTTGTCCAAACACTCTGACTCTGGCAGCCTTGGTGCTGTGACCACTGCCCTGGGGAGCCTGTTCAGTGCCCGAGCACCCTCTCGGGGATGAACCTGTTCCTGACATCCAGCCTAACCCTCTCCTCACTCCTCGGGTCACGGGGGAAATCGGGGTAGGGCTCCCTTCAATGAAAGGTGGATGAAATGGCTCCAGACAGAGAATTGTTGGAGTGTGGAAGTGATGAGAGACGTGGGCTCCCACGAGGGTGGGAAGGAGCATGTCTCCTGCCTCGAGCCCCTTCCAAGCAGGGAGAGGCACAGAAATGCAGTGGAGAGGCAAGTGATCAGCTCCACAGCTTCACATCCTCTCTCCTCACGTTGGCTTGTGGGATTTCAGGGGATTCTTGGGAAATGACTCAGAAGGACACTGCAATACTGTGTCACCAGTTTGGAGGGGAAATGTGTGCTTGCTTTGCCATACCTCCACATCTGTTTAGGTGCCATATTGACCTTTTATTTTCCATGGGTCCATTTGTATGTAGCCAGTAGGAATGGCAACTGAACCCAGTTACTGATCCCAGTTTGTGTGGAACATTTCGGGGCAGCTCGTGCATTCCTGGAGCCTGTCACGCTGATGGTCGTGGCACATTTCTATCCCAGCACTGGGGTCTTGGGTTACAAACAGCCATAAGCTTTTGTTTTTTTTGCTTTAAAGTCATCGAAATGCAGAGTTCTGTGAGGCAATGATTGGTTAATAACTGGCTGATCTTAAGAGTGTTTTATTGTAACGCACCAAGTTGGTATTTGGGAGCGTTTTGTTGAAGTTACAAAGCATCTTTGCCTTTGGTTTGGAAATTGGTAAAAGCATGTGGCATGGCTTCAAGTGCTGAGTGCTTTCAGATGCTGTGCTGCTCCTTTGATTATTGAAAATGATTCCAGCACAATCCTGCTAATTTTCTCTTTGTGCTCCCCTAATTTCAGGAGACTGTTAAAAAGTCCATCTAGACCAAATGCGTATTGCCACTGTGAGGGAGATTTTTGCAGAGCCAAATTTTAGCAAACGCGGTAGTTTTCAAGAATTTGGAACATTTTCTTCCTTCTTTTCCTCTCTCAATTCTTCAATTTTTATTTTTTTTTTTTAATATATTTGTATACATGCACATGTGTGGGCATTCTCACAGTGCATCCTATTCTTTTTCTTCTCTATAGTATCCGTGGAATACCACAGTATAGTTTAGCACCAGCAGCTCTTTTCTATTTCCCTGGCATCCTGCAAGCTGAACGTGGGAGGAGGATGTTTAGGAAAGGCTTCCCAAGCTTTGGGGGTCATTAGGCACAATCACACCCGGTCCTTGAAAGCCCAGGCAGTGAGGGCAGGAGCATTTATCCTCCTGGTAGCTTTGTGCCTTGTCACCTGAAAACACATGACAAACACTGATTAATCTGAACACCACCCGACTGTGATAGGTGTATATTATTATATCCCTCTTGATGGAAGGGGAATCGGAGAGTAAGGAATTAAGCAATTTACTCTGTGACAGTGGCATAGCGAGGTATAAAGGCTGGGTGTCCTGATACCTGCTCTGCCCATTAACATGAGATGTATTTGTTCTCTAGAGGATTTTTCACTACCAGGGGCAGGATCCTTTGCCTTTGAAAGAGAAATAGCCTTTCCCATGCTGATGCACCTTACAGTTTTTGCCAGAAATTACATTTGGCACATTCTTTCCATTCTACTCTCTCCCAGAAAAAAATAGCTTGGGAGAAAACATCAACATTTTACTACATTAAAAATATTTTCTTCCAATAGAAACAAGATTTAAATTTATAATTGAAGAGTATTTGTCTGTTCTATTTTGTTGCACAGAGTAATTTTTCCAGCAACTTGCTTTCTGAATAGGTAATGAAATGTTTTACATCAGCGTGAATGAAATTTTGCATCCAACCTCTCTTGACTCAGTGCTACAGACACCAAAAAATGTTGTTTATGCAGTTGTGTTGCAGATTTACCATCCTGATTTCTTACTATGGTTCTCGTGTGTAAACAGACTCTCCCTGTGGGAAGAGAATGGCACCTCCCAGCACTGCTTGTTTCACATCCACTGTGAGTGGATTCCAGGGTCAGATTTCATGCCATTGGCTTTGAGTGCAGTGTCTAAACGATGGGCCCACCTTTCTTTACTCTGTTGTCACCTTTTTTTCAGAGCAGACTTCTGTGGTCACTGTATCATAGCCAAATTTACCATGTGTTAGATCAGTGCTAAACTGAAAAGCAGAATATTAAGTCAAAACTCTGTATTTTCACGTGATCTGAAATACCAGAGCATTTAATCTCTTGATCAGCTTTTTTTTTCTTTTGGGTGTTTTTTTCTGGCTTTTTTTTTCCAAATAACTCTAGAATTAAAAGACAAAGGGAGAATAAATTTTCTGCCTGTTCCACAGTCCTTGTCTCCCCCTCATGTCTAGGATGTGGGTGCCAGTGCCTCCTCCACTCCCAGGAAGCACTGATCAGTTATGTCAAATTGTGCCCAGGTGCCTCTGCATCCTCTCTTGGCCATTGCTGAATCCAGACCCAGAAATAGGTACTGAGCTACAGGAGATTCATAGAATCATAGAATGGTTTGGTTGGAAGGAACCTTAAAGACCATCTCATCCCACCCTCTGCCTTGGTCAGGGACACCTTCCACTAGACCAGGTTGCTCCAAGTCCTATCCAACCTGGCCTTGAACACTTCCAGGAATCCAGGGGTGGCCACAGCCAGGGCCTCATCACCCTCACAGGGAAGGATTTCTTCCCAGTATTCCATCTAACCCTGCTCTCTGTCAGTGTGAAACCATTCCTCCTTGTCCAAAGTCCCTCTCCAGCCCCCTTGTGGAATCCCTTCAGGTGCTAAACGGCTGTGATAAGATCACCTTGGAGCTTCTCTTCCCAGGGTGTACAATCCCAATTCTTTCAGCCTTTCCTTATGGGAGAGGTGCTCCATCTCTCTAATCATCTTCATGGCCTCCTCTGGACTTGTTCCAGCAGGTCCACGTCCTTCTTATGTTTATGTCCCCAGAGCTGGATGCAGCACTGCAGGAGGGGTCTCACCTGAGCAGAGCAAAGGGGCAGAATCACCTCCCTCAACCTGCTGCTCGCACTGCTTTAGTTTGTCTGGATGCTGCTTTTAAGATTGCCCAAAAAAAAGACAGAAGACCATTCCTGCCCATCATAAATATTTCATTCTGATAATTTCTTTTACATTTATTGACTCAGTGGGGTATAGCATTTCCTTTGCTGCCATGGTGGCTCGGGAGGCTGCCCAGCTCCACGGCTCCTGGGCAGGTCTTCCCCACTGGCTGTGGGGTTGGTGGCAGCTCTTGGGCAGCAAGAATTGGGGCCAGCAGAGCCCTCCAAGAAGGACATCTGCTCCATGGCTGCAGGGAAACACACAAATCCTGCAGCCCCCGGTGCTGCAGGTGTTTGCCCCTGCTGGTCTAGGAGCACAGGAATAGTTGGTTTGTTCCACTGAGGTCAGCACATATGGGATAAACCATCCGTGTGCATGGCTGTTGTAGCAGCAGGCCTGGAGTTGGAGTTTCCTGACTTCTGAGAAGCAGCTGGGAGAAGAGCACATCATCTGCCCAAGGGCTGCAAGGTTGCCCCGTGCAAGGGTGGGCTGGTGCAAGGATGGGTTGGTACAAAGCGGATTTCGGAGCCCAGATGTGCTCCTGTGCTTGGGATGGGGTTTGGAGGTGGGTCTCCAGGTCCTGCTGTCCCCCATGTGTGCACTGGGCAGGGCATGGCCAGCAGTTACAGATCTGCTGGTTTGGGTGAGGTTTCTGTTGTGTGCCTGCCATGCGACCCTTATCAAAGCTTTTGGTTTTCTCAGAAGTAGTGAATTCTCCAAGCTCCCTTCCCTTGCAGTTGTTCAAGATCAGCATTTTTGAAATGTCATTTCTCAATGGCATGGGTTTTTTTCCATTGTCGACCAGGGCTTAACATGGTGACTGTGTTCATTAGTGATTTCAATGGTGGAAGAGGCCCTTGATCTATAGACCAGGATTTTATTATTTTGTCATATACATTTTTGGTAGCTTTATACTGCTGCTTCAGAACAAACAAATGGCACGGATCTCACTGTATCCTGTTGGGAATACATTTTATTCTTTAGCAAAATGTTGTTGTAATAAAATGGGTTTTGTTGGTTAAAGTGTTCTCTGCTTTATTTGTAAGCCACAAATGTGTCTTCTCATCTTGACTCTCACAAAAGAAGAAATTTTCCGATGTGCCTGAAGTTTGTTAGTTAATTCAATATAATGCCAATCAGATATTCTCTGAGAATTGCATAAATAATCTTTTGGGGCCCGTGTTTTGCATGTCTGTGTAATATCCAACACAGTTTTCACAACTGTGGTTCTTGAGGATGGAATTGGAGGAGAGAATGTTTGAAGAGGATTTGTAATATTCACTGCAATAAAGAAATTTAGGGATTACTCAAAGATCCTGTCAGTATTTGGGTCAGAAATATAGCCCAGAGGTATTAGTATGATAGGCAAGTAGAAGCATTAGACTGTATTAGTGATTTAGCTATCATAATAGCACAATAGTCCATCCTGTGATGGCTTGTGCACTAAACATTTATTGTGGATTAGCCAGGAAAAATGCTCAAGCTGTCTTGCAAACAGACCAGGGAAGGTGACTGTTTCTCCTTTTCCTGGGCTCTTCCTAGAAGGGGTGTGTTGGAGGTGAAGACATTTGTGATTGTAAAAATCATTTTGGCAAAATCATTTCCATCTGAATTTTTTAATTAAACAAGGAAAATGTTGCCTCTCTAACAGTGGTCAGCAAAATAAGGAACAGTTGACCTATTCTTCTTTGAAAAGGAATATTTGAGCATGAGCAGCATGTCATAATTCAGACTGCATGTTTTGGGGAGCCATCTTAATATCTCCTCTGAAAACAATGACTCTATATGGAAATTTTTATTACATTTCCAAATAACAATTTTCTCTGGTGTGATTCCATCTAAATCCTTTTGCCCACTCTTAAGTGTAAAAAAAGCTTAATCCATATGAATGTTGAAATACTGTTCAATATAAATTGAGTTTTGTCTGATGTTTCAGAGTGTTTTCCCATCTCATAAACATGTAGTTTTTCCAAAGGAAGCCAGAGATAATAGTCAAAAGTCTGCTATTCCTTTCTGCTTTGTAAGACCGGGCTTTAGATCCTTTGATCCTCCTCTCCTTTTCCATGACCTGTGCTAGGGTCTTAAAATTATACATTCCAGATTACACCTCCACAATTTTCTGTCCTGGGATGATGAAGGGATTTGCGTATTATGGTAATAATATAAAGAATCCTTTCAGAGCCTGGTTAGTGTGGCTAATTTGAAAATACAACAAAAAATGTAATTTCCAGCGCAAATTACAATATTCATAAAGTGCTAAACAGACACCTAACTAATTTCTAACTGCTCTTGCAGTCTTGAATATCTTGCATTGGCCTTTTTTTAGGCCTGTCTGCCGGCTCCCATTTAATTTGTCCTTAGCTGTGTGCAGTGGATTAGCATTTCATCAGGCTGGATTAAGATTGAGCTGACACTGAAGCTTTCTTTTTTATTTTTACATGCGCATGTGTGTGTGTGCATGAGTGGAAATGGGCACGTTCCGTTATCCCACCACCAGTTCCTGGTGGGAGCTGGTGTAGACTCCCTGAGCACGTTGGGAAGGAGACAACTGAAACACATGAAACACGTGTTAAAAAAAACAACAGTTAAAAAAAAAAAAAATTCATTCCCTGGGGAAAAATTGCGTTGAGGTTGCTGGCTGGGTCAGTGCGTGAGATTTCATCGGGCTAAAATGATGTCACATGGAGCGAGGGCTTTAGAGGTTTTATTTAGCTCCTAATCCCCACACACTGCTCGACCAGTTGTCCATGTGCACGCCGTCCCCAGCGGCAGAGGATAAAGCATCTGGGCTGAGCGCGGCCGCTCTCCTCCGTGGCTGCACCGCACGGGAAGGGGCCCAGCCGCATGCTCTGCCTCCTAAGGTTACCAGGGATTAATAATTCAGGCAACACTCTGAAAGGCAAAACCACCCGCCGGTGGTTTCTGAAGTCCCGGGAGGGCTCAGGCGGAGCACAGTCTGGTGTTGATGCGTGCCGGAGAAGCACTGGGAAGGAAGGCACCTCCTCTTCTCCGTGTCACCAGGAGCGAGCGGCCTCGTGACGATGCCCATCCCCAGCAAGCACCCCAACATCGGCCGCTCGCAGAGCTGGGATGCTGCTGGCTGGTATGAGGGGAACTGGGAGAGCGAGAACGCCTTTGAGTACCAAAGGCTGCCGGGCCGGAGGAGCTCCCTGACCTATGGCGGCGAGGGCGGATGGTACGAGCCACCCCGGGCCAACGAGATCATCTTGCAGGGCGGCGCGGAGCTGAAGCAGGAGGCGTACCCGTACCAGGATGCCGCCTTCGCCCCGGGGCCGCTGAGGAAAGGCTCCGTGCCTGACTTCACCTACTGCGACCGGCCGGCGCCCATGGCGGGCCGGGGCTCTCTGCCGCCCCAGGATTACTACAGCGACCCGTCACTGTCGGCGAGGTCACCCAAGGACCCCCGGTGCTACCGCGACCACGTGGCGGGCAGGCCWCTGGCGAGCTACGGGGCACCTGGCAGCAGGTTGTCCTGGGACCAGACCCTGGCACGCCCGCCAGCCCCACCAGACACCACCCGCCTCTACAGGGACCCCAAGCTGGCCCTGGATGGGCAGCGGATGCGCGGCAGGGACGTGTCCCCGGCATGGTACGGCACGGAGCCCCCCGGCCCGCGCTATGCGGCAGAGCCACCTGCCTTTCCCAGCAGGCCGGGCTACACCGATGGAACAGAGCGGCCCCCCGAGGCACCAGGGGCCAGGCAAGCTGCCCCCACCTGCCTGGTGGTGGATCCCACCAGCACCACTGGCAGCAACTATGGGCCAGGCAGAGAGAGCACCAGCACCAAGGGTCCCTACGATGGCTATGAGGCGGCAGTGGCGACGCCTTCCCACCCACCGGTGCCCCCCACCTTCCCTGGGCCGGAGGGCAAGAGGAGCTTTGACCCCGAGTTCGTGGCACTGCTGCGGGCGGAGGGCATCTCGGAGAGCACCTTCGCTGCCCTACTGCAGCAGGGCTTCGACTCCCCAAACCTGTTGGCCATGATGGAGGAGAACGACATCAAGTCGGTGGCGCCGAACTTGGGCCAGGCCCGAGTGCTGTCTCGCATCGCCCACAACTACAAGGCAGAGATGCAGCTGCAGAGGCAGGAGCGGAGGGCCGGGACGCTGCGCCCCAGGACCCGCTCCAACAGCTTCAGCCACCGCAGCGAGCTCCCAGGGGACTACGGGGCGCCCCTCATGGCGGGGCCCACCACGGACGGCCCCGCTGCCTCTCAGCACCCACCGCCCCTGCAGCCGCTCTCCCCGAGAGGGGTCGAGATGCACCGCCGGCCATCCAGCGCCCCGACCCAGCACCTGCTGGAGACCACCACCTACCCAGCCCCTGTGGGGGCTCCTCCGGGGCCACACTTCCTCCCTGGTTCGGGATACAACACGCCCCTGCCTTGCAGCACGCGTCCGGCCTCTGCCTACTCTGCTCCAGCCGGCATGGCCATGACCGCGGCCAACCCGCACCCCAGCCCCAAAACAGCGTATCCCACCACCTACACCGTGCCCATGGAGCTGATGAAGAGGGAGCGGACGGTGGCAGCGGCATCACCGGCACCCAGCCCTCACAGCAGCCCCCAGCTCCTCCGCCGGCCGGGAGCACCGGGGGATGGTGGCCTGGCACCCACCGGACCCACCTTCCCTGCCCAGGTCTCCCCGTACCCGAAGCTCAGCAGGCGCACGGGGCCCCCGGTCATCGTCTCCACCATGGCATCGCCTGAACCAAGTAATTACTGAAGGGTCTTAGTCCATGTAGTAGTTTACAACCACCTTGTTGTTGCTTAATTTATCCCTCAAAAAACCCACAGTCAGATATCTTGCGTTTCATGCCTAAATATTACACCCTTTCCTACTTAGAGAAGGAGGCAAAGGGGATTTCTGTGCAGGGCTGTGCTGGCCATGCGGAGCTAAAGATGCTGGTTCTCACTCTGTGGTTAAATTCCAAATATTTTATTTGTTTAGCCAACTTCAGTTAAACCTGAGCGGTATCTCAGATAATGCTTCCAGGGTTAATCTTGCCGTTCCCGTTGTTTGTAGAGAACAGGAGATTAGATAGTGCGCTGGCTGAGCAATTAGGACTACAGGGTTTGCTGCAGATTGACTTTTTGCCGCTGTTATCAGGCGCAAATGTGTTCCTCCGAGGAAATGGTTAGCATTGTTTTGACTAAATTCATCAGATAGCTAATGGTGTTATTTGAGAATCGACTTACCTTTGGCCATTACCTAAGGCTTTTCTTCTTATTATTAATTTGCTGTTTTATCAGGCATACAAAATAAACCCCTTGATTTCCTTCTCGAGATGCCTGTAAGTGAAGCGATAGAGCTGTTAAAGTAATAGGGCTGTGCTTAAAACTAAAAGCCTGTCGTTAAGCACTGGAACAATAAAAATGAATGGTGGCTCCCTTCCCCTCGTAGAAGTGTTCAGGCTCTTGGCTGCTCAGATGGAAAGCTGTATAATCGGAGCAGGCTCTGCTCCTCCGTTTTGGAGATGTACATTGATGATGACACTCAGAGCCTGACAGAAACTAACCTCCAAAACCACCCTGCTAAGTATAAGGAAATTCAGCAAATCCACTTATTTGTGGCTTGACTTGTTTGAAAAAAAGATGGAAAGAAACCCCTTGAAACGTTTTTCCTGGTAGTGACTCCGTGAGCAGGGAATTTTCTCCCTGTGCAGCACAGCTGAACCCCCATGCAAAGAAGCCCTGAACAATGTGCCCTACCAGCACACACACACACAAATCTTTAATAAGAGGATACCATTTATAGGCATCAAGACGGTGCCAAACCGGTGATGCCATTCCACAGGAATCTAAATAAAGAATGATTTTGTGAGTGGAAATGATAAAGTTGTCAAAATGCAGACACTTGGCGCACCCCTTTCCCTGCCGCACCATAATTACACAGCTAGGAAGTAGGTGCCGGTTCTTTCACGCTGGTGCATCCTTTATGTAGCGGGTGTAACGTATTGATTTCTAAAAAATGCTTCAATATTAGGCAACATGTTCTGTGTTGACATGGATCAGATGGGAAAGCAGTACATCCAGGCAGTATTTTTAAATAAATGCAGAAAAAAAGGCAAACTGGCATAATGTGGGGAACACAAATATGTTCATTTATTTGCGGTGCGTCTGATTGAGAGGTCGATACCGATGCAGTGAAAGCTCTGGGGTGAAGGACCTCCACAGCACAGGGCTTGGGAGCAACCTCCTCCACCACAAGGAACAGATCCCTCCTTCCCTGTGTCTTGTATATAGAATGCAAACCCTGTTCTCTAAAAATCTCAAATCGTCCCTTCCCTTTACCAGATTTACCGATGAGCAGCAGGACGAAGCCAGCAGCATTTCTGTGCTGTTGAGCTCCTTCTTGCTACACAACCCTCTCTTTTTTTTTGCCCACTACCAGCTCATTTGCATGAGGATGACATTTGTTGCTCCAGTAATTTCATCTGATAATGGCCAGCTTGCAAAGCGGATCTGAAAACATATTCCTTAATTATGTGTTGCCAAGCAACGAGAGGGTTTGGCCATAATCACAGAAAGATTATCTTCTCATTGAAGGCCCTGAAAGGTTTAGCTGGAGTAGGACCTGTAAAATTGTCTTCTTTTTTTATTTATTTCCCCTTTTTCTTTTCCAAATAGCCTGAGAGGTTTTCTTCCTGTTAAACTGTATTTTAAAAGTAGAAGCCAAGGTAAGACACGTGGAAGGGTACGGATTAAAAATGGAAGGTGTGGCAGTTTGTAGATGTTTGAACTGTGCTGAGGAGGAGTGTTCACATTTACCCACAAGGGGATAAGCTGAGGTTACAAATATGTTAAGATGTTTTAAAGCATTGAGTGGATGGCAGAAACTTGGCTAAATCCAGGAAAATCTTATTTGCCAGCAGAAAGAGACTGGATGTGTTTTTAGGAGTGACAAACCTTCTCCTAGCTGTAGCTTTGGCTGTGGATATTTGAGTCACAAGGTGAAAGCAAGTTCAGTATTAAACTCTGTCTCTAAATGGCTGCAAATATTTTCTGTCGGTGTAGGTTAATGTCTTCTTAGGCAGCAGAGGATTATAAAGTGCCCATTACAGTCCAGTCATGTTTTGAAGCTTGTTGTATGGATAAGGCCTTAATATAGATCATTTTCGGGGGTTTTTTAAGTCTTGTTGAAATGTGTGTTGTAATCTTTGTTCCTGTATGTCCAATTTGTCATTTTGTGCTGAGCTTTGACACTCTCTGTGCATTCTGCAGAGCTGCTGTTCACTTTGAAGTTTGGGCAGAGGGCTTGCAGGAGGGTGTCTTCTCCTGCCTGCTGTTTCTGATGGTAGAGGTAGGATCCTGGGCAGGAATACAGGAACACAATGGATGCTTATGGGCCTCTTGCTTTGGCATGGTCAGATAAGGGAAAATCAGAAACGAGATTTATTGCTGCAACTGCTTTGCATTTTGTAAAATAATTACAAGAAGGTAGATAAATTGTCCTTCCTGGGAATTGCAGAGTTGTATGAGCCGAAGGTGGTGAATGAGCACCCTAAACCCGTTGCTGTGGTGTTGGAGTGACGTCTCAGGAGATGATCCGGCTTCCCATCCCAGGAACTCCCCAGCCACAGCTCTGGCAAAGCCGCCGCTCTCTGCGTCATTGAGACCTTGTCCATGAAGCTGTCAGGAATGGCTTCCCCAGGGAGAAACATCCTGGGAACTGGCTGCTCCTGCATCACCAGTAGTGAACACACCAAGTCATCTCGGTGGCAAGCATGAAAAAACCCTGCGAGGTCTGAGTGACAAACACGTGTCAGCGGGTGGCTGCTGCCAGAGCTGTCTGTGACAGCCTCGTGCTGGGGTGGGAGGGAAGGCAGGGAAATAAATAGTCCAGGTCAGCAAAGCTGATGAGGGCAAACTGTGTCTCACGGTCACTGATCAGATTGCTGGAGCTCCGCCTCCAAAATGCTGTATCTTCAGTTTATTATGTTTGCTAGTATTTTTATTACATGACTTAATTTACATTTATTTAATCCAATGTTTTAGTTTTAAAGCAGTTGGCAGATAAGAAGTCTTGTGTTTTCCTTGTAGCTAGCCTGGACTTCTCCCAAACAGGGGCCAGTCCAGATTTCTGTGTCTGATGCTGGACTTAGGGAGTGGTGATTCATTGCAAATATGTGTCTTGGATGGTTTTTCAAGCTCTAGTTTATGCATGAAGATGTGAAAGCAGGCGATCACAGAAGGGGAAGATGCTTCCTGTGGGGATGAGGAGCAGGGCTGCCCCATAGAAGTTGTGTGGGTATCATCAGGAAAGAGGAGCAAAATTACTTGGCTGTAAAATTTGGTTGAAAGTCTAACCTTCTCCTGAGCTGGGAAAGCCGGGCCGAGGGCAACTGCCCTCCTTGGACAAGTGGTTCTCTCCAGCGTGAGGGGGATTCATCCTCTCTTTCATCAGCTTAGAGCCCAACTAGAAATGCCTTTCACTGTGATTAGCTCAGCTCTGCTTATACTCTTTAACACTTCATTGTGATGCCTTTTATTGGTGTTTTCCACCCTGTGACAGATAAAAGCAGCGTTAACCACACATCAGTCGCAGGCTGAAACTCTTCATGTGGGCAACCCCCAAAGAGGAAAGGGCGTAGTCAGGAGCAAGAGCCTTGAGGGTTGTTCAAGGGTGCTTAAAAGAGCCTATCAGGGATGGCTAAAAGGGCAACATTTGCCCATTCTTTTAACCTATTAATTCTTTTAAGCTAATTCATTTAAGCTAAATTGCCATAGCTTTCTCTGGGCAGAGTTTAGCAAGATATTTCACACACAATATAAATTCCCTGAGCATTTGTTGATGTTGGTTTATTCTTTGCACAGTACAGCGGATGTTCAGAAATCAACTTCAGGTTTTCTTCCCTGTGTTTTCTGATTACAGACTGCAGCATGTAATCACAATGTGTACATGTAAGGCAGCTCAATTAACAATACAGACTGAAACAGCACCAAAGGAAGCTCCGTGTACTGAATAAATCTGATTTAATTTGCACATTGACCTGACAGACCATAGCATGTCCTTGGAGCCGTTTCCAGCTAGTGTGTTACTCCAGGTAGAGTTAGTGAGCACTGTGTTCACTGACAAAACCATGGAGTAATCATTTTAACTGAGATCATAACTCCCACACAAAAATACAGATTGGGATAAAATTGAAGTCACCAGAACTGCCCACCTTGGTCGGGTGAATGGCTGAAGAACAGAATGTGTGAGAGATGTGCTACCTTGATATAACACTGACTGTCTCTGCCAATATGCACATAAAATTCACTGATTGCAGAGAATACGCTTTTAAAATACTTTTTTAAAGGTTGAAATACGCTTTTTATAATGGTTTTATCAAAAGCAATATAAAGTGTCAAACTCATTCCAGTTGCAATTCATTGACTTCAGTGCCGTGGCAATGAAAATGAATTTGGCCTGTCAGAGGAGAATGTGTTGTCAGATGCTCAAGTGTTGTCATCTTCAATTTACACTTTTCTTTCACCCTGTGTCTCTAGTTCTCTAGCATTGTTAGGACTTTCATATATCCAGATCATTCTCTGACTATATTTGCTGACATTTTTTTTTAGCTTTCTCATAAGTAGTTTCCATAGCTACAAACTTCGTGTTCACAGAGGGGGAAAAAAAATTTTAAAGGTTTCTGATCATTATTGTATTAAACATTTTTTATATTTCTTCTTCTTTTCATTCTCATAGCATCACACTGCAGCCCAGTTTAATGAAAATGCTGCACAACTGAATAGACTGTTATTTTAAAAGCAAAGTAGGTGCTGAGCTGAATCTTTGAAAAGCAGAAGACCAGCATCACTAAGCCCCTGATGTAGAATAAATGTTGCAGATGTAGAACTGATATTGGTAAGGTTTATAGATGGCAACTGGCAGTCGAGTTTTTGACTTCTGCACCTAAATAAAACCTGACATTAACAGTGTTCCGCTGGCTTTTGGTAAAGAAAGCTAATTTTTAATCTCTTTTTCTGCTGTTTGTAGTGTTTTGTTAAAGATGAAATGTTACTTCTAGGGGTGGGATTCATGGGTGTTGTTTTTTCAGTATTTAGTCTGACCTCTCCAACAGAGAGGTGCTGAGCAGGGCCGAGCTCAGCCTTAGGAGGGGTTTGAACAGAGGTGTTTGGCAGAGCGGGACCCTCTGTGCCAAAGCAGCTTTGTTTAGGGAAACAAGAGGTTTCAGAGTGCCCGTGCCTGGCCTGGCCAGTGTCCGGGGGCCTTGCCTTCTGCACTCCCAATCCAATTAGCCGCTTCAGAGCAGATGGAGAGGATTAGTGCCCGGCTCTCCTTCCCCCGCCCTCTCCCCTAGTGCAGAGCGTGTCGGGGCCAACAATCGGCTTAATCGAGTGTCCCATGGCCCAGCAGAACACGGCCCTGGCCCTGCCCAGGCAGGACCACCCTCTGCCCCTTGAGGGCGGAAAGCTTCCAGCTGCAGGGCTGGCACAGTTCATTCTCCAGCGTGATGGCTCCACGTCTTGGGTAGTTTGGAAGCCCTTGACCTACCCTGATTTGCCAGGCATAAATTCTGGTTTTTTTGTTTGCAGAGAGTGTCTGCACCATGACCACTAGATTCATGAGCAGCGTGTTCCACCTTTGAACAGCCAGTGCTGGTGCTGCCAGTAGTGGAGGCTTGTGTTCCCATCCCTCCTGTGGCATTCCCTCTGTCATTCTCTCCTGGGAGCACCCCAGGCCTTGGGGTGCACTTCAGCCAGCAAATGTTGGGTGGCCAAGGGCAATGACCTCTTGCCTTGTCTTATAAATGAAAGCAGAGGCAGGCAAGGAGGGGCTGAGAGAAGAGTGACAGTACAGTGCTGTTCCTGCAGCTCCCAAAAGCATTATACAGATCCTGGGAAGAGGGTGGTTTAGGCTCTGTAATCTGAGAGACAAGCAGGTTGTGATCATAAGAAGGAAACCAGCAGGGCTCACTGAACGGTTGGAGCTGGTGGAGGTCCTTGGTAAACGCTGGTATGAACAGCCAAAATGGCATTCTCATGTTTTATTTATTTATGCAAATATGTATACACATGAAAATGGGGAGAAAACTCTTAAAAATATAATCAGTGTCTCAGTCATTATCCATTTGGATCAGTGCTTCTTCAGCCTTCATTTTTTGCCAGAAGTGACTTGTTTTGGTTATCGAGCAATTTATTATTTCCTAGCTTGTCACACTGGCTTGGCAAGCAAATAAGCAGACGAGACTTTGCTTAGACAGCAAACACAGTGATAAGAAATAATTTAGGGTATGCTTTTTGTGAAAAGAGTCAGAAAAAGCGGATCAGAACTGAGGTCTCGTTGAAATATTTGGCATGCACTTTCCAGATGTTGCAGTGGCATCTCCAGGGGTGTTACCTCCGTGCCTGGGAGCACTGGGAATCAGAGGGTGGTGGGATGCAAGAACCTGGTGGTGCCCCCCTGCCTTCCTTGCTGGTCTTCTTAACCTTAACGCTTTTCCTGATGCTTGTTCTAACACTGCAAATCCCTGAGCAGTTTCAAGCTGCCTCCCACACACTCCCTTAGTGACCCTGTAGATTATCAGCCTTTTCTTAGGATGGCCCAGTCTCTTAATGGAGTCTCTCACTGTTACCCACTGAGTGGAAAAAAAAAAAAACCAGAAATGGAGATGTCACACACAGTCATTTGTTGTATTCTCTGCCTTCCTTTCAATGCTTTGTTAGAAAGGTTTAAATGAATGTTCAAAAAGTACAGTGGTTCATGCAAGTGCATGTATTTTGCTTTGTTGATGAAAGGAAACTTGATTAATGTTATGAAAGATAAAAGAGAGTATTCACTGTGGACAGCAGAGAGCTTGTCAGTATCTAGACTGTCCTGTTGGGACCCTGAAGTAATCAGGAATGCTGAAATGCAGCTTTAGTTATCCCACCTGGCCAGCAATTCCTATTGATCTTTCCTATTGAGCTTTTTCTGTCTTTGAATTCATGTTGAGTGGACCTGCATGAGAGTAGGAGTTATCTTAGCAGCTGAAACATTTGGCTTAAGAATCTTAAATTTCCGTTTCATTCTTGTCTGCAGCATTTGTGGTTCTGTTTCATCCACAGTCAGGGCTAAAAGGTCCAGAAACCAGAATTACTAATAACTGATGACACCAATGCAATGCTGAGCAACCTGTCATGCTCTGCATTGAAATTTTTCCCCTTAGGGTTCATATTTATTCAGCAGGGAAGGTTTTCTCTGGACTTCCCATTCCAGAGGGAGCTGTACTCTGGCCAGAGCTGACTTATCTCCCTGGTGTAGGATAAGCAAGAGATATATATCATGGACCAGCAGCCCCATATTGAGGCTCATCAGCTCTTTCTTACATCAGTTTTCTGTTTCTGAAGCTTCCATGAGAAAGGCCAAAAAAACCCTTAATATTTCTGATTTTTGTAGAATATTTTTCTGGACAGACAGCTTCCAAAATAGGAAGCAGTGAGTGAAGTTTTGCTTCCACCCGAGAAATGGTGATTTTGTCATTGATTTCAATAGAAGGATTTTACCTTCTCCTGCAAAAGGAACCAGATCTACATCACTGATTTTTATTGCATTTCTTAAAATTAGATCTACAAATCCAACAGTTTCTTTAAGGAAGAGGAACTGCACATTTCATGCATTGAATGCCTGTGCATTATTAAAAATAATAGGATAGATTTATCAAATGGGTAATGAGTAGGTTCCTTTCTCTGTTTTTCAGTGTTTTAATGAGTAGAGGAAATGTTTGCTATTTGTTTGCTTTCAGGTTTTACCAAGGAACTCTGGAGATAATTGTCAAATTTCCAAGTGTGTATCAATATTTCATGAAGCTGTTTTCCCTCTGTACACTCACGAGTTGGGTCATTAGCACTGGGATTGTTATTAACAGGCTGAAGCAAGGCAGGAAAGGAAATTCCACCAAACACTTGAAAGTTTGAAAATTTCTGAAACGAAATTCTAGTAGAGGGTTTACAGGTAGAATAAATATCAGTGATGTTGCTCATTTTCAGGTGTTACATTTTAAATATGTGGGAGGATGTTTCTGTGGTTTATGGGCCTGATCTGGACAACACCAAGGCTTATCTCTGTTTTGTGTGTGTGTTTGGATTCAAGCCCAGCACTTACCACAAATTGGGGTGTACCTTACAGAGGTAGAATATCCATCCACGTCATCCTTTGGAAGAAAAACAAATTCCACCTTTCCTACTACCAGCAAATTAAATTGTGTTAAATTATTAAAGCTCAAATTGCTTTTAATTATGGTACCAATCAGCACTGGATGTTGGCTATGTAGTTTTCTGTTGACTGTTCAGTTTTGGGTAATTTTTGCATGGTCTTTGAGATGCAGCAGTGGTTGTATGTTAAAAACTATCATTCTGCTTTGGACATTTGCCATTTGAAAGAGTAAGTTGTGCATACAGTTGAATGTTTCTTTTTTCTTAATTTCTGATATTTTTACATGACATCATCATATTCCTGTTCTCATTCTGATTAGGCAACTTACTGTATTTTTGGTTTGCTCAGCCTAAAACTGCAGTGTGTTGGACTGGCTTCTGCTCCTACTCATGATCCAGTCTGAAAAATAACTCAGACAATTAAAATTATTCACAGGTATGGACCCACTGTGCTCTGCTATAGAGAGGGTGCAAAATTAATTGATAAATTATTGTGGCTTTTTGACCATTCTAAGTGGCTGGGTTAGCATAAATGCTTCACCAGGCACAGCTGAGTGGTAGCTGGGAAAGAGCAGAAGGTGAGACCTGAAACTTGATTGAATGACACCAGGTCCTGGAGCATTAGTGTGGAAATCCAAAAGTGTCCAGAGAGCTGTAAGGTGGCTGTTCCACCACAAAAGCATGAATAGAGGGCAGGGACCAGTGGCTCTTCCCTGGAGAAGGAAAGATAGAGTCCTGTGGGAAGGGCAGAGCTGGCTGTTTTGCAGAAGGGTTTGAAGAAGATCTCAGAAATAGCTGAATATGTCAGAACTGGCCTGTCTATCTGTATTTTGGGATAATTTTAGGATTAGTGACACTATGGGCTACCATAAAGCAAAGGAGGTCACTTGTGAGAGCTAATGGCACTGAGAATCGTGGCAGCAGTTGAGGAGGAGAAAGAAAAATGGGAATCATGTAATATTGACACAACAGGAGTGTGTGGGGATAGTGAATCTAGTCATGACTCTATATGACAGAGTTCCAGACTGTAAACAGAGATATTTGTCAGAGGGGAGGTAGTGCTCGGGGTGAAAAATGGGT
The DNA here is from genome assembly GCF_001715985.3 of Manacus vitellinus. Lineage (NCBI taxonomy): Eukaryota > Metazoa > Chordata > Aves > Passeriformes > Pipridae > Manacus > Manacus vitellinus. The sequence goes on from NW_021940541.1 coordinate 3,406,775, forward strand.
GCTTTGCTAAGTAAAAATCACTTTGTGATACTTGATTTGCAGCTGTTAGAGGTTTGTGAGAGAAATCCAGAGCAGATCCATTTGAAAGCCTTGTCCTTCTGAGGTGACACATGGATAAGAGGAGGTTTGGGAAGTTGGTAGTAGAATCATAGAATCATTAAGGTTGGGAAAGACCTCGAAGATCAGCAATCCAACCATTAACCTGGCACAGCCGGGTCCACCACTAAACCATGTATGTCTCCAAACACCCTATCTACTAAATGTACTGATCTAGTAAATATGGCTTGTAATTTGTGCTTAGCTCTGAAACAGAGTTTTTCTCTCTTGGTAGTTGTTTCGTGGTAGTGGATGAGCTTTGTCCTGGGAAATGCTTTGGGAAGTCCCATCCTACCACGGTCTCCCTCTCTGGTACAGCAGTGGGACTGTTTGAGCAGAGGCTGGGTGGTGCATAGCCACGGTGTTTTGTCCTTAGTAGTGGTGGCACTGGAAAGAGGACTCGTGCTGAGAACAGCAAACCTGGCCATTTGTAGCCATCCACGAGCTCTCGTGTGCAGCTGGCAGGAGGGCACAGGCAGGGAGAGGGGTTTGATCAGCAGAGAGGGAGACTGGCCTTTCACAGTCGAGGAGAAGGCAAGTGTGTCACAGGGACATACAGAAAGCAGATCTCACATTGGCTTCTACAGGGCTCAGTGCTCAAGAGGTTTTGCACTGTGCAGATTCACGCTATGCAAGCAGTTTATGGTAAGGGAAGTTGCAGAGCACTTGGTGAGAGCCAAAGGAGATGCTCCACCATTCTCCCAGGGGGGACAACAAGCTGCTTTTGCTCCAGGAAGGAAGAGGTGTTAGATGCCAGTAAGGAAGAGTGCTGCTGCTCTAACTTCCTTCTGCAAAGCCTCTCCTGCTCCTCCCAGAGCCCTCAGGCTCCAGAGCTGCAGCTGGACTCCAGAGGAGTTTGCAATGGAGTTGCCACCCAGCTTTTGGTAGTTTTATGGTTTGGTCGTGGATTCCCTGCACCAGGTGCTTCCCTCTGATGCCCCCTGTAATGGGAAGAATCTGTCTGTACTCTGGACAGTTTCCTGGGAAATCTCCAATTTCCTTTACTCCCACTCTGGGATATTATTAGGCACATGAGTTAATATGCCTCTTACCTATTTGTTTTTTTAATCTGTTCATAAGGCACTTAGAGCAAAGCAGTACTTTGAAGAAGAAACATATACTAAGAGATGCTGGATGGCCCAGGCAGCAGCCAGGCTGCACACACCACTGGGTGTAGGCAAGGCTGGAAACTGCCCCATAGAGTCAAAGGGAGCAGCTTTCTTCCAGTGCAAACACATCTGGAGAAGTGGGAGAGGAAGGAAGAAGGTAGGAGAGCAGAAGAGAGGGGAAAATACTGGAATCAGCAACAGTAAGCCAACCAAAATATTGCAGGGGACAGAGGGTTCCCTCAAGGTAGCCAGTTTCTAGGAAAGTATTCCATGCTTGGTAAGAACAGTGCTGGTAGCAGTCACAGAATGTTTGTGTTCCAAGTTTTCTGTGCGTTCCTCCTTTCGAGTTGGCACAGTTACATGCTTTGTTTGTTTGCCTCTAACTCCTGCCCTTCATGGTGTTAGAAATACTCTGACTCGAGTCCATCCAAATTCAGCAGTGTTGGTCAGTGGGTCATGAGCCCTTGGGGTTTGAGCAAAGGTTTCCAATCAGAATTTGGCAAAATATCAAGTTAAAATTGTGGTTTGTTTTTTGTTTTTTTTTTTTTTTTAAAAAACAAAGCTCTATTCCAGGACTTCACTATAATTTTCTCATAAACACTGTGTAACCTGTGCTTTGCTGCTTTGTATCAAGCCACATGGAGCTCCTGGCTGTCAGTGTAAGGTAATTTTGAAGATCTCCTGGAGAGATGTCCATATTCTCCTGTCAAGTTTATGGTGGTCCTTTTCCATCTCCTGCATGGAAGAGGATCTTGAGGGTGTCCTCTGAGATTTTCTTTCCGGAGCCACACTCCGAAAACTCAACCTTCCTGCCACCATTGCTCTCCAGTCACCTGTGTGCAGCCCACAGCCGTGCTCCTCAGTGTCCCTCACGTCAGACACCTGTGTTTCATTTCGTTCTAGTTTGAAGCAGGAAACCCAAACCCCAAACTGTGCTCAGTCAGACAGGGAGGCTCCCCCTGCAGCGAGGAGCGTGCGCAGCCCTGGGAGGCCACAGCTTCATCTTCAATTACAGTGAGAGCGTCTCAAGTGCACCCCTGGAAACAGTCCATGACCCGTGTTTCTGCTTGGCCAGAGTCCTGTGCTTAGGAGAGGCATCAGCATGTTGGTTTTCTGCTGCAGCCAGAGTGTTTTGTCCTTTTTCCTTCCCAGTCTCCCCAGACACTGCTGCTTCCCCAGCAGTGCTATTTTGGCACTGAACATTTGAATTTCCATAGCAGGATGTTCAGTTGTCTCAGCATGACAGGTATTAGCTTCTTTCTGATCACAGGTGTCAGATGCTGGTTGGATTGACAGATTCACAGGTGACCAGCACTGGGAAAAGCTGCAGTTTCTCTGCCTGTGCTTTTCTTCGTCTCTGTCCCTGTGGTGGTTTGAGAGATGTGCACACTCTGAGATGTCTCTTCTTGGAGAATTTGTTGTGCTGGGGATCTTGTCTGCTGTTTAAAAAAGCAACACAGCTTTCCTGGTTAGTATTTTCCATCTCTGAAGACCACCCACCCACCACTGCTGCTGTGCCAACAGGGATTCTGGAATGCTATTGCAGCTGGGTTGACTGATGCTCTGAGAACATGCCAGTTGTCTCATGGACCATGTGTGGTTGCAGCCCACAACGTGAAATGCTTAGCTGCAGTAGGGATGTCCAGGGGATAGAGTGACAGCTCATCAAAACTAGACAGCAGTTCTCTATTTGACATCTTGGGGTCAAAAACTGTCAGTTCCTTATTTTTTACGGTGTCTTAAATCGCCTGGAGAGTGTTTTGAGCCTTGTCAAAATGAATTAATTAAGGCCAAGTCATATTCACAAGCTTGTGCTGCTCTGATTCAGCAGCAGGACCATGCTTGGTTTTCAGCCTGATAATTACAAGTGGTTTTGGAGGATCTGGGGGGCTGATAGAGCTGGTTTGTGTTTCCTCCAGAGCTACATGTGCTACAGTTTTTACTTGCTCTTTGCCTTGGCAGTCTCTAGCATTGTTTTCCTCCTCCTTAGGAACACAGCCAATTTTCTAATTAAGGAAACCACTCTGCAGCCATTGTTGCTGTTCATTTAAGTTCTTTGTCCTTAAGTTTCCAGCTCCCCAAAAGATTTGAAGTCAGTCCTTACTCCAGCTGGAGGAGGACAGGAGCTTGGGCTCAGGGCAGGCTCTTTCTCTAACTCTGTTAAGAAGCAGGCACTGGGCAGCACATTCACTTCATAAGAGCTTCAAATCCACCTCTGGCTATGACAAATACTGCTGAGGTTATTTTTCTATTGGATTCTTATATAAAATGAGAAATAAATATCACTTTGTGCTGGGCTTTACTGCTTACTGGGCTTTGAGCCTAAAAGGATTTAAAAGTCATCATGCTCTGAGGGAAAGTCGTAGTGAGAAAGAGGAGATGGGGGGTTGCTCCAGCCAGCTGTTGGGATTTGGGAAAAGGCTTGTCCTGACCGATGGAAAGGAGACAGAGAGGCAGCCAGAGCTTGTGCAGCTACGCCCACTGAGATTAAGACCAAATTAGAAACTCAGCTTGCAGGGGTTTATCATTTCCTTTATATTATGGCATTAATAAACACAAATCTTTATCTTTTAGTCATTATCCTCTCTTGTATCTTTTGTTAATGAGCACTGTCCTTAGTTCAGGCTGCGCTTATAACTGGATAGGGAGGAAGGAGACACGTTTGTTATTGTGCCATGCAGAAGTACCTGGGTGTGTGAGGAAAGAGTATGGGCCCTTCTTAGGGTGTACCAGCTCCTCCTGTCAGCCTGGAGCTGGACAAGAGTCCTGGGGAAAAAGCCATGTTAATGCAGCACAGTTCAGTGCTTTTGGTATTTCACAGCGAAGCACAATAACATTTTTTCTCGTTTTGTTTCTGAAGTACATAAAATTCAGAACATATGCACCACGTCAGGGATGCTCTTGCAAGTCAGTCCAGAGAAAATGCTCAGATCAGGCCTGGTCAGTCACCCAGTGGGAACTCTTAAACTGAAAGGCAGTGGGGTTAGATTAGATATAAGGAAGACCCTAATTACTGTGAGGGTGGTGAGGCCCTGGCACAGGTTACCCAGAAAAGCTGTGGCTGCCCCATCCCTGGAAGTGTCCAAGACCAGTTTGGATGGGTCTTGGAGCAACCTGGGCTAGTGGAAGGTGTCCCTGCCCATGGTAGGGGGTTGGAACTGGATGATCTTTGAGATCTCTTCCAACCCAAACCATTCTGTGATTCGATGATTCCATTACTCCTGCACAACTTGGCTTCAGTGTGGAGAGCCACAGGGGCCTGGTGCTCAGCTAGGGTTGGGCTCTCCATCCCAGTTGATCTGCTTTCCATCCTAGATAGATCCCATATGGAAGGGAGCTCTCTACTAGCCAAAATAAAGACACTCAGCAATCTGCCAGAGCCAGTTAAAGCATGTAGTCTGTTACAGGCAGAAAGAAATACAGTTTGGGGTAGAGAATACAAAATACATTTGCAAGGCATCTGAGCCTGATGCTAAGACATTCTTTCTCTCAACATTGTTGTTGCCAATAGCTTCTCTTGTGCTCAGACCAAAACTATTTAGGGTGGAACATTTGCTCCCTACTTTCTAGCAAGCCTGGTCACAGGAATGAAGAATGGATTCTTTTAGTGGCCGCAGCTGGTTTGAATGATCCCCACACTGAACCCATTGACTCCAGGCACTCCTCATGTGATTCACAAGGAAGTAGCGACTGGTTTTTTGTTTGTGTGCCCAGCAGGGGCAGAAACAGTGGAGCACTCTCAAGTTGGTTGCTTGAATCCAGGCACATGCCAGGAGGAGTTCCCGTGTACGCTCTGTACCTCACACAGCAAACATGGTTCACCAGCCCAGTCCAAAGGCAGGAGTCAAAAAAGGGTGAGATGTTTTGTTGTCATGGGTGTCTGTGCTATATCCTCACCAACACCTCCTGCAGGGCCCCCAGAGAGCACACCAGCATGACTGCATTTGGTACAGGTCCATCATGTTCATTCACTGAGAGCTGGAAGACGAGTCCTTCACGAGAGCTGTGACCCTTGCATTACATACAAAGCAACACAAAAAGTCACGAAACCCATCCATGTCAGTTGGCAAGACCTCGAATCTGGCACTGAGAGGGATTGGCACCTCTCAATTTCTGCTTTTTCTGAGAAGCAACAAAATAGCTTGTTTTGGTAAACTCAGGGAATCGTTTCCAGACCCTGTGACAAATCTGCATCTCTTCTTCTAGGGATCTCTCTGTTGGCTTTTAAGCTGAAGGAGAATTGATTTAGATTAGATATCAGGAAGAAACTCTTCCCTGTGAGGGCGACAAGACCCTGGCACAGGTTGCCCAGAGAAGCTGTGGCTGCCCCATCCCTGGAAGTGTTCAGGGCCGGGTTGAACGAGGTTTGAAGCAATCTGGTTTAGCAACCTTGACAGGGGATGGAACTGGATGGTCTTTGAGGTCTCTTCCAACCCAAACCATTCTAGAATTCTATAATTTTTAATGTTGAGAGCAACTTCTACCAAGTTTCTACAGAAGAATCACCTTCCTTTATCCTGAAGGAAGAGGCCTTCAGGGATACAAATGGACACAGAAAGTGTCTGCTTGCAGAGAGAGGACAACAGGTCAAGGAAAGTGACCCATTTGTTGGGCTGAGAGCCAGGAAGAGATTTGGGAAAAAAAAAGTAATGCCACTGCATGGAAGGGGAATTGGTGGTAATTACTAAGCTATCTCTGTCTTCTTAGTCAGCTGGCCAAGCGCTACGGATTTTTTGGCACTATATTGGATTTTTCAAATTTTATTATCAAAGATTTTAATTAGAGGAATAGATTACACTGAGTACTGAACACTTATCTCTGAGGTGTGGAGAATGAATGAATGCTGGAATGAATGCTGAAAACAGGGGCATATTTGTGTGTGACACTGTGCAATGAATGCTCCTGTAGCTGGTTGTCCTGATGAGTACCGTGTCTGTCTTCACCTCTTTGCCAGTAGCCTGTGCCTCTTGGTCACAGCCAGCGGGGTGGTTTCGTGTCAGTGGCAGCTCTTGTGTGAGGGGATTTGGGATCCCCAGGACCCAGGCACCATGTAGGATCATTGTTGCTGCAGGAACTTCTTTTTCAAGACCACAGGGAACTTTCTCAGCTCACCCAGTTCATTTGGTATGTTTTGTAATCTGTATGATCAAATCAAGTGTATGAACATGTAGACAGGGGTGTGATGCATCAGCACCCTTCTTTGCCAACTACTTCCTACCGCAAGGCAGGAAACTTTGTCAACTTTCTGAAACTCTCCCTCTCTTCCCCCACCTTGTTCCCAGCCAAGAAATGAAACCTGATTGGTTCATTTTGCCATACCTCACTTTGGGGAGGGTTTAGGGCACAATTTTAAAACTTTAAAAAAAAAAACCAAACACCACCAAACGATTAATTGAGAATAACCACATGTGTATAACTACAGCTCTTGGGTTGATAGGCGATGGGTTTTACTGAACCAATAAAATAGTGAAAACAGTTAGAGGAAAATAGCTTACTGCAGTGATATAGTTCAGTGTGATTTACAGTTTTATAACTGTAGGCAAATGTGAAATATTTTTCACTATCTTGAGTATACATTATTAGATAAACCTATATCCTGAGCTTACCTACATCAGCACCAATTTTTTCTCTGTGATAGTGAAGAGACATAAAAATGAAGATATTTTCAGCCCATTAGAGTTAACGTGGTTTCAAGAGCAGTCAGTTTCTCTACAGTCTGGATTTTATTTGTCTCTTAATGTGCTGAGGATGCCTGTAGGAAATGCCTCCCAGCAGCCATGGGAGTTGCACTGTAGCAAATGCTTTGCATGCACAAGAAAATAAGACACCTTACTGACCAAAACACCAGCTCAGGAAAAACAGAGAGAAAATATGAATCTGGGCAGGAATTCTTTGTTCCAGCATCCTGATCTCCTCCCTTCAGCTCTTGTTGCATTGCTGAGGTTGCCCCCCCATGGGGGGCAAGAACAGGGCTGCCCTGTGCTTCAGTGAGGTCCTTCATGCCTCACTCTGTGGCCAAAGGGGTGTGGTGGATTTTGAGGGCTCCTAGAGCACAGCCTGGAGCTGGGACAAGCTGCTTCCCAAGGGAGTGGGAGGGTAGGAATCAGCCAGTCATCCATGGTGCCCCAGGGTGGTGGTCAGACCTCTGTGGGGCCCCACATGGTCAGGGGGGAGGTGGGTGTCGAACTGCTATAGTACAGGGAATAACTCATGGTTCTTGGAATTGAAAAATGAGGATCTGCCAGTGTGTTATCTGGATTAATGAAGATGAAATGTGCTGTATAAATACATCAGAAGCGTGATCGTGCCGTTATCCCTTGGGCTACTCTGGCTCACAAGGAGAAAAGGTTGATTTGTGTTTGTAGATGATTTCACTTGCTCTACCAATGTTCATTTTTGTTTTAGTATAAAACCCAGGGAGCGTGTATTTTTTTTTGCTCAGAGATGGAGCAGATTAGCAAAGATTTTTCTAGGTTATTGTATCTTAAATAGCTCTGGTTTAAGATGTTTCATCTGTCATTACTTGTTAGCGATACTGTTTTAAACACTGATGATAAATTAGGGAGGTTACAAGCTCTATTACCCAAGGAACTGTGTAATATTTGGACATTGAACATGGTTTCCATAAACCAGGGGGCTGACAGGGCTTAGTGCCCTTCAGCTGGTGTGAGAGAGGTGGAGATGGAGCAGCTGCAGGGGTAGTATTTGCAAAATGATGGGGGTTTAACGTTACTTTGACTTGAGCCCACCCTGGGTGTACAGGAAAAGCCCGTGTGGAAACCTTTGCTGGGGTGATGATCATCACTTGTGCTGACAGGTGGAGGGTCCCAGGGTGAGTGGGTGCTTTTGGTATCAAAAATTTGGTGGCGGTGTTCGGTTGGCATTGCCTGGCCCCTGTCTTAATTTAAGATGTGAAATCTGTGGCTGGGGATTATCACTAATCCACAGAATGTTTTTAGGGTCTGGGATGAGAAAAAATGTTTGGTATGTTCTCAGCCATTCCTAGTGCACGTTCTTCATCCAGGGCCCAAGAACAGCCTGGATGGAAAGATCTGGAGGGGTTTGCTTCAGCCTCCAAAGCTTAGAGAGGACGGGGAAGGTGAAGTGAGCTGGAGGCACCACAGCTTCCTCCCTGGTCCTTACTTGGAGCTTTCTTCCATTGTACCAAAAGAAATCACATCTGTGACGTTATATGAGATCTTTTTGGAAGAGTTTTGGGCTGTTCTGGCCATGTTCAGGTTCAGAGGCTGTTGTCCAGACCTGCAGCCTGTATTTTGCAGCCAGGCAGGAATGCTAGAGGCCAGGAAAAGCCTGATAAAGAACGGGAAAGTTAATCATTAAACTTTTGGTTATCTTTATTCAGCCTGGAAAACTGAAGCCAGACAAGGTTTGCAGGGAGAGATAATATCTTTTATTAGACCAGCTTTGTATGGTTAGAAAAAACCACACGTGCTTCTGGGACCATGTGCTTTTCTTCAGATCTCCACAAGTGCACAACGCATTAAAAATAAAATTCATTTAATTTTCAAAAGGTTCAGAGGATATTTGAAAGAATTGAATTCAAAAGCAAGTTGCAAAAAAATATCTCATTTGGTTAAATTTGATTTGGACATTTTAAGAAAGATTTAATATCCCTGAATTACAAAAGACTTTTTTTCTGGCTTGAAGTTTACTCATAGAAACCTGACATCTGTGTACCAAAGGGTGGTCCAGCCCTGGCACAGCTGCCCAGGGCAGAGGTGGAGTCCCCATCCCAGGAGGGATTTAAAAGCTGTATAGATGTGGCACTTGAGGACATGGGTTAGTGGTGGTCTTGGCAGTGCTGGGGGAATGGTTGGATTTGATGATCTTTGAGGGTTTTTCAACTTAAAGGACTCTATGATTCTAAGAAGTCAAAATTTCTACATTCAGCCTCAAAAGTGTGTTCTTTTGTGCACCTGAAAATCTTTATAGCTCTATGGTCGTGCTCTTATTTCTTACTGAAATACCTACAAGGCCATTTTGCAACCTCAAGATGCTCTCAAGAACCAGGAGTTATTGGTGAGCAGCCAGTGAGACTCTACAGAGCTGCAAAGTCAGAAATGTTAAGAAGGTTGAGTTTAATACACAGAGTTCTTTGCTCTGACCACCACTATTTTTGCCCTCGGTGTAAAAAAAAAAAGTGATTAAATGATCATATTCTAAGATGTGGAAGTTTGTAAATAATAAGTGTATTGTTATTAATCAAGATAATTTCTCTGTTCCGGGGGATAAGATGTTATTATTAATAACATTTCCAGTGAGAGGTTTTGTGTGTTCACCCTGACCTCATGAAATCTTCAGCCTGCAATCCAGTTTTTTGTTGAGTGTTTCCTTTTTTCTTTTCTGAGTGCTTTTTTTTTTTTGATAGCCTTCTACATCATCCAGTACACCAATTTAAAATTCCCTCAATCCAGCTTAGTCTCAGCTGTATTAATGCATTGCTCGAGGGCACAAATAGCTAAAAAGGGCTGTATTGTGTGGCATCTCTAAAATCTTTTTTCAGAGAAGTTGGATAAAGAGATTGAGGTTTCTTGGGGGGGGGGGTTATGGGTTGTGGTGATTTTTTTTTTCCTAGCTGAGTGAACAGCCTTGCAGGTGGCTCAGAAAGATGTCAGGGCAGGAGATGCTACTGGACCCCACATCACCCCATTCCTTGAGCATTCCAGCTCCTCTGGGAAGGTGGCTGCAAACACAGTGTGGGATCCTTCTTCATTTTACTGATGTATCTGGGGAGACAGCTTTACAGCAATGTTGAAAATAATCAAATATATTGGTTAGGGAACACGGGTTGAAGCAGGATTGAGTTTCTCTTCGATGTTTTTCCTAGGATGTTACGCATAGAGCTCTGTCTTCTTAATGTGGTCATGACTGGGAAATACTGCCTGAGGTACAACCAGTCTTTTTCAAAAAAACCCAGAAACTACTGGGATTCATAGAATGATTGAATGGTTTGGGTTGGAAGTGACCTTTTAAGGTCATCGAGTCCAGCCCCCTGCATGAGCAGGGACATCTTCAGCCAGACCAGGTTGCTCAGAGCCCCAAAGGGTGAAAAGCCTCCCTCTGTAAACTGTTCCTCAAAGGATAAAATCAATTCTTCTGTACATCTTTCCAGTGCTGCATGGTGCAGTTATCTCCTTTATCTCCCACGACAGTGCACCTTCCTGTCTGGCACATCCTGGATAATGTTCCTGGAGGGAATATCAGCCCCATCCAGGGAGCTGTTGCTGTTACGGACAGTGCAAGCTGAAACATGGGATGAGCTGGAGCACGTGCTTTAGCATGTCCTCCTCCATGGTGGGTTTCCTGGTGACCTCAGTGACTTCCCTGGCTGAGAGGAGAAGGGCCAGGACCTGGGGAGCTCTGGGATGGGCATTCTGCCTCCAGGGACCTCCCACCCAGGCTGAGGCCACGCTCGAGATGCAGAGGTGGTGGAGCACAGATTTTGTTTGCTAACCCTGGGAGAGCAGGTGAGGTTTGGTGGTCACTGCCAAGCCTGGAGTTTTGTTTGCCCTGTTTTTATGGTTCTGCGCTGCTTTAAGTGTCAACAGGGATATAATGTGTGCCCTGTTTGGTTTTTTAAAGTGTAACCATGATAAAATCCTACGATAGACTTGTAAAGCATTAGTTGTAAAAGCAAATCAACTTTAATAGCAAGTAGGTTGTAGTTAAGTGCTTTCAAATGTTAGTATTTGGGGTTTTTTCTCACTTAGTTATAATCCAGTGCTACAGGGAAGTGAGGGTGTTTATCTTAGGGAAATGAGTGGGATTTGCAGGCATTCATCACCTCCCAGGACTTTCCAGGGTTATTCCCTCACTCGTGTACTTCCATTTTGCCATCCTTTCTGCACTAAGAGGAATTGGTCTCAAATTCCTCCAAGGGTGATAGGAGAGAGCACAGAGGAGCACCAGGTACAGACTGGGAAGGGGAAAGAAATGGGGAAAAAGTGGTGAGAAACTAGGACAACAAAAGCAGGAGCCTTTTTTGGGCTGGAGAAAAGCTGGAAACCATGGCAGTTCTTGATCTTCCTCTCTGTGCTGAGATTTCCTTCATTTAATCTTCGCTGTGGAATTGGGGTGGGGATGTGAGAGAGGAGAAAGTTATCAAAGGTCCCGTGCCCTCAGCAGAAATGTTCCCGTTCGTAGGCTGAGCGGTGGCTGTTCCGGTCTCCAGAAGGGATGACCTTGCAGTGGGGTCACTGAACAGACGGTTCCAGCTGGGCCTGTGAGCTTGGCAAGGGCCCAGGAGCTATTTTAATAGGTCTTAGAAGGGACGAGGCCTTGGCAAGACCTGTGGGTTTGGAGTGAGCTCACCGTTTTTCCTCTTGTAGCGAGCGAGCATCATGCAAGCTGTGGAAGAGCCCCCGGGAACACACATGGTGTGGCTCACAGGGCTCAGGGACAACCCAGGGACAGCCCATGTGCTGCTCTGTCTGCCAGAGCACATCACTCACTGCCCCTGGCTGGAAGCTCCTGTGCCTTTTATCAGTTTGAATGAAGGCGCTGGGGATGTCCGGGTGGATTTGAAGGATTGGAGCCATCCCTTGCCCCAGGCCAGGGCTTCGGCTGCTCCCTGGCCCATCTGCACTGTGTGCAGGAGGAGCTGAGGCAGCTGCCAGCCCTTCTTGGCACTCTGTGCTTGGCCAAAGGTTGGTTTGGGGAGGCTCCTACAGTCAAGCTGGGCTCTCACTGAAAGCTCCCACATGCCCTCATGGAAAGAGCATGAGGTAAAGCCTGGGATGGATCCTCGGTGGGTTGTTGTCCCTTCTGGCTGTAAAAGAGTGATTTTAGATGACAACAGCTACAGGTGGACATGGAAATGAGGATTTATCTTCCAAAAGGCTGCCCAGGCTCCCACCCCAGCAACTAGGTCCTGTCTCTCCAGAGAAAAAATCTCCTCCGACATTGTCTCGACCCCCCCGTGAGGTCTAAACCTCCAGCAGATCTCAGGAATTCCAGGAGCAAAGCAGAGTAGCACATAGGAAGCCCTGTGTACATGTTGCTTAAAAGATTAAGAGCACTTTCTGTCCAGCTTAATGAGTAGGACTAATGTCAGTGGTTAAAAGCATAATTTTATTCCTACAAGTATCTCCCAACATGGCATTTTCTTTGTTTTCCACTCAGATTCTCTCATTATCAATGTGCAAACACAAGTTCCAAAGGTGCTGGTGGCACATGGACAGCTGGTGTGATTGAATCCTTCTCACTTCCCAAAACTGTATCCAAGTGCTTATTTTGATAGTTTACCTTTTCTTTTTTCAATTCGAGGGAAATTCCCAGTCTAAACCATGGGGCTGTCGCTGGTCTGTCTGTGTGATAAAGCCAAGTTTGCACCCCACAGTGCTGGTACGTTGTGGACAGCCCTGCTTCTGGTCTGGTGGGGGTCTCAGGCAGCAGAATTCCAGGCTGTCTCCATGCCAGCACTGTCACTGCTGGTTGACAGGCTCGTCTGTAGCCTTGATTTCTCTATGTCATATTCCAAAACATCTTTACAGGCTCTGAATCCCTCAGGGCAGTTTGAAGTCCGAGCAGCCTCCTGCCCAGATGGCCAATCTCAGCAGCTCTCCCCTGGCAGCAGAATCCTTCTCCTTGGGTTTATTTATTTTATCTTAAAAAAAAACAAAAAACAAAAAACCAAAAAAACCCCAACCAAAATCCAAAACAATGAAAGCTGTCCATTTCCTGGAGCAGCTCAATTGTTTTTTTTACTGCTGTACTTTGTTTCCATTTGGATAGAAGGGAAAAGATAACTGGATAAAGAGGATAGGGAGGGACCCTTAGGAGAGCTGGCGCGGGATGTCGTCCCTCCTGCATGATGCCACATGGCTGGAATGTGTGGCTCAGAGGTGAACATCACACCCATGAAAAATAAAGGAGATATACTGCAGCTCAAGTGGCAGCATGGGAGAGAGTGCTGGATAATATCAGGAAGGCTGTCCACTGTGCACCAGGAATTTGTTTCCAACACTGGGCTTGGTAATGGAGCACACTCAAGGAGAATTTGTTGGGATTTTTGCTACCTTCTCCATATTTTTTTAATAGGAGCTGCAGAGCTCAGCCCTGGGCAGTGGGACAGTCTGAGTGTCTGCATGGTGTCTGAATCTGCCACACAGACCCTAACTGGATTTTTCCCCTTTTTTCCCCATCCTTCTCTTACAAAAAAAAGAACACAAGAAACCAAGCTCTTCTGAACAAGCAGTTTCTCTCCCAGGTGCTTCTTTTAGCTTTCTTGGTAGCATCCCTCACCACCCCATATGGCCTCTCCATCTGCTCTGCTGTCTCTCTCCCGTGCCCTGGCAGCTCCCACTGCCTCCCCGCTTTTGCCATCCCATCCATCCATCCATTCCCTCCTCTGCACTCCTGCTCCTCAGTGTCCCTGGAGGCCCTGGGCCCCAATGCATCCCTCAGGCACCCCTGCGTCCCATCACCTTGTATGGCCATGAGGAGTTCCACCTTAGACCTTGTTTAGCTCCTCTTGAAGTCACTCCTTAACTCACCTGTGACCTGGGGAAGTTGGTGTTTGTAGACACGGATTTACCGACCTGACGATCTGGGAATAACCAAAACACCCACAATTTGATATGTAGCACGGGCCATGTGTTATTATTCCATTACTCTTTTATTCCATTAATACCAGTTTATATCCTTGCAGCTGTATCTGGACGAGATTTAGTTCATCCCAGAGTTTACTCCATAGAAAAGTGCTGCAGAGTTTTGGAAAGCTTGTGCTTGGCTTTCGTGCCCCAGAATTGCATCCCTGTGGCATCAGCAGTGGGTAACACTTATCCAAGTGCTTTAACAGGGTACACAAAAGGTGGTGTTTCTGGTGTGTGTGTCTACAGGAATTCAAATAAGAGTGAAAAAGTACCTTGTGTATATATATATATATATCTTAACTGAGCATTTCTTTGTTGCTGCTGTGTCTGTAGTTCAGCTGGGAACTGTACCCACGGTGCTATCAGCTAATGAGGATATTGTTTTATACGGGAATTTCCCATGAATTTTTAAAAATACTTTCTTGAAGGAAGCCCTGAAAAGTTACTGAAAAGGGAACTGGCCAAAGTCCAGCTCCTGTGTGCTGATGGGAGGAAATGTGCTGGAGAGGTCAGGGCTTTGCTTTGCGTCAGTTCAAACATCCAGGTCTCCTCTGAAGCAGAAGATTTTGCAGTCTTCCCCTGGTAGGGTCCTGGCAGTCTCCAAGATGCTTTGCTTAAAAAAAAACAAAACAAAACAAAAAAAAAGAAGGATGTGATTACTTATAAAAAAAAAAAATTGTCACTTTCTAAACTTGCCATGTATTTGTGTGGCTCCTGTCTGCACAGTACCAAGTGCCTCTAGATTATTTGCAATTAGAAAAAACAGTAAATATCTGTTTGTTGGGTTTTCTTTCCCCCAGTGTGAGATAAGTTTGTGTCTTATTTCATTTATGCATTTATTATGAGAAGCATTTATTAACTGGAAAAGTTAAGTGAAAGGAAGAGCATCACTAGTGAGCACAGTGTGGTTGAGGAGGATGGTCCTCTGGGATGCCTTTCCAAAACATCTCTGTGCCTTTCCAAAACATCTCTGTCCTCACAGAAACCTTCATTGGCACCTTTGCCACTCGCCTTTCTGCTTGCAGGTGATGCAGCTCGACCCCCCCCACCACCCCCTTGTGTTATCTGTGACTTCAGGAGGGAAACCCCTCCATGTACCCTGCTTACCCCACTGCTTTGTGTTTGTTTTTGTGGTGCTGCTGCTCAAGGCTATCAGCCTGTTTCAGGAGCCTCCTTCAACATGCTCTGCGTGGAAAGGCATGTTTCATTTTTAAGTAAAAAAAAAAAAAAACCCGCACACAAAAAAACCCAAACAAACATAAAACACAGCGTGGCACAGATTAAATCCATTTGAGACAACTTGAAAAAAAACCCCGCCGTATGTGCAAGTCAATAGGAGGAGGGGAGTGGAAGGGGGAAAAGCAACTGTGACATATACAAACCCTTTAGTGTGCATAGCATAAGATTTTTTGGCTGGCACTCACATGATTTTATTCAAGGGCTGGGAAAGAACTACGATTAGTTAAAAGCTTCGGCAAAGTCTGGAGGGAGTGCTCTGAAGAGTTGGGAGCCGCGCAGAGGTGACTGTAACTCCTCTCGCAATTTCAGACCATTCTTCTGGGGCTCAGGACAAAAGCCTTTTCTTTTCCCTCCGTGTTCAAAGAGACATTTGTCTTGAGATGTTGCAGCTGTGGGCCACGGGATCGCTTGTTTGAAGATATCCCCTCGTAGACGAAAGGAGAGGCAACGCACTGAAAAGTGGTAGTATTTTATCGTGTGTGGGTTCCCCCCCTTCCTCCTCCCTCCCTCCTCCTCCACTGCCATGTGTGGTTTTTAATAAGAAGAAGAATGTGGAGGCAACATTTTCCAGGCAAGGGGAAATTTCCTGTTTCTTTTCTGTTTGTTTAATAAAGTGTGTAGTTGACTGTAAAACTGTAGCTACTTGGTTGCGAGCGGGTAATTCAGGCGAGTGTCAGGATCGCTTCTTGATGCACTTTTATATACTGCAAGGGAACATGTTTAAAGCCTCTTTTCTCCTTTTTTTTTTCCTTTTTTTTTTTTTTATTTTAATGCTGCGTGGCGTAGGCAACTGAGATTAATAAGAATTAGGCAAATGGCTTCTGCTTTTGTTTCGGTGAGATAGTACCAGCCGTCTTGTGGTCACACAAAGGCTGCCATTTAGCAGGGAGCACTCCCTAATTCTCTTGGCAGGGGTGCCATTGGGATCGGATACAAGTGGGTGGCAAAGGGGAGGAGCGGCAGGAAAGGACAAGCAGGCTTTGTGTATTAAAAATGAAACAAAAGCACTTTATACGCGGGGCTGCGCGCAACAAGCGGCGCTGCCTGTGAGCCGGGGTGGAGTTGGAGTTCTCTGTGACTGCAAAAACCTTGCTTTTTTTGTTGTTTTGGGGGTTTTTTTCCATAAACCCTTCCTTCTCTCCCTCTTTCTTAGCAAGCTCTCCCCACACTGCTGACCAGGGTCCGCGGGTGGCTGAAAACGCCTAAAGAAAATATGTGTTGAACAATACTTGCCCCAACTTTGCAAGAACAGCTTGGGGGGTTTCTCAGCAAAAATCAGCTTCAGATGGCATGGGAGCCACCGCATTTGGGAGGCTCTTGGGAGGGAGAGATGATCCCACCCCAGCCCCAAGGAGAGCTGGTTCCCTGCCTGCACAGAGGTGGTGATGCTCGTGGTTTACACAGCGTTGTACCCTCGGTGGAGTGGACCCAATGTGTGGCAGAGCGAAAGGGTTAATGGCTGCGATGTTTGATCAGAATTTTGGGGGGCGTGGCCGGCTGTTTAATTACTTTCTGATCCATGGCATACCTCGTTCTTAACGAAGCAGTTGCATGCAGAACAAACGTGCTGTATGAGCCAAGGTAAAAGAGAGAGCAGGCTGAGTGTAGCTTGGCTTTGTCAGCCCAAGTGTCTTATTTGAGTGTGTTGGTGCAGGAGGTGGGAACCAGGACGGTGAGGAATGGATGCAGTGTGGTAGAGAGGCAACGGGAGAGGCAGGCGAGGAAAACAGACCGTGGTTGAAGCTGCAAACCTGCCAATGGTTTCTATTAAAACGTAATTTCCATACATTATGCACTCCATCTCGTATTGAATTGCTTCAAAACTTTGCTTGTCAAACTGAAGTAAATTCCCTCACTGAAGTAGGAGAAACGAGAACCGTTCCTGTGAGTACCTTGCAGGTTCCAGCCACATCCTGCACTTGTGGGTGCAGGCGAGGGTAACATGCCTAAGAAGCCTGTGTCACCATGGACAATTACATACCTAATCCCAAGGAAATACACAGATGCTGTTTCAAAAAAAAAAAAAAAGACAAAAAAAAAAAGCTGTGTTTCGTTTGACTTTCAGAGAAGCTTATGTAATGGCAGCATAATAAAACCCTTATTTCGGGGCTCGGATTAAATGTCAGAGTTTCAGATAACCCGTGGTTTCGTCTTCCACGTGCCACACTCACAGGAAACCATCCCCAGCCTCTTTGTGCCTGCTGCTCTCTGCCTGAGGATGGTTCTGGTGGGCACTGAGGTTGGCAATTGAATTGGACCCAGCGGGGCTGGGACCACCACGGCCACCTTGCCCCTGCATCAGTATTTACAGTTGTGGTGTGAGGCTGGTAGGTGATGCTCTAAGCCTTGGAGATCATACACATTAGTAAGCATTTAAGTCAGTGTTATAATTCACTCGCTTGTTAACCTGAGAAAATAATCTAGCTGGGGTATAGTGCTGCCCAGGGGGATTGTGTAAGCACTCGGAGATTTGTGCATGTTTTTATTCTTGCTTATCTGCTTATCGCAAGCTTCTTTCAGTTATCCAAATCGTCTCGGCTCTCTACCCTGCCTACTGACACAGTTGCACTCCCATCTGGATGAAATGCATGCAAACATAATGTATTACTTCCAGTAATGGAGTAGGAAAGAAGGAGTGAAGGACCTATTCCAAAGGTACTCGTGTGTACTGCTGAAAACCTTTGGTCAGGTCTGCTAGGTTGGTTTGTTCTTCATTTCTTTAAGCATATTGAATGGAAAAGGAACAGAAAGCCACTGAACCCACTCCATTAACTTGCCTGTTTCCATGGAGTTATTTTTTCCATGTAAAATCAGTGTAGCTACGTGCTGTCCCACATTTCATACAAAGCAGTGCAGGGTCCCTCCTCTGGATGATGCTCCTGGTGCCAGCAGGGCTGGGATTCATCGCTGTGTCCCATAGCTCCTGTGTCTGTCACATCTGCATCAGCTGGGGGAGATCCTGCTTAATGCTTTACCCAACAGCAATCTGGACAAAAAGGCACATTTAGTTTTGCCTTAAAAAATGAAATCAGTCTGTTGCTCTTTTCAAAATACACCCAAACAGCCCCATGGAGTTCCCTCAGCCAAGCCCTGTGCGTGTCCAGCTCACCAGCATCAGCACAACCACTGCACTTAAAGGCCAGAGAGATGTTGGCTGGGAGCCCTGGCAGGTTCTTGTGCAGAAGGAGGGTTTTGTAAGGACAGGGGCTTTTTGAAAACTCAAACCCAGATCCTCCAGCCCCAGCCATCTCATGGTGCAGCAGCAGAAATAAAACACCACATTGTACCCAGAACACCTGCTCCTCTCACCTGTACTCTTCACAGAAACTGCCTGGGCAACCAAAAGAGATATCTGAGATACTTTGATGAGTCCTAAAGTAGTAAACACCCTTACTGAGTGGTAAAAGGATGCCTAAGAATTTCTAAGTGATGTGTCCAAAAATGAACCAGTTAATTCTCAGCAGAGCAATAAACAGGATATGAAAATGGACCCTCTGCAGCCCTTGGTGGTGATCAATTCTTTCCTCACCTCAACCTGGAGAATGATGGGTATACAAAGTAAGCTGAGCTCCTTTGCTGTTCCCACCATGGAACTTTTGGTAGTTGATAATATATCAGAGTATAACCTCTATGCTAAAGGGGTCTTCAGCGTCCTGCTCTTCCTGTGATTTTCCAGTAATCCCTTTTTAAGTAGTTCTCTGTTTGGACTTGTCTTTCTGAGGTAGTCAAAATGGTAAAGTCATTCCTTAAAAAAACAGATAAAGTGCCAGCATGTGTCTGTGTAATGAAACCCCAGCCCTCCTGCAGCCAGGGAAAAAATGACTGTTGGCTTGGATTTCACTCCTGAGGTGCCGAATATCCCGGGTGAATAGTCCAGCAGCTCTGGCGTGAGCAGTTTGTTTGAGACGTGGCCTGTGTCACGATTGGCACAGTGGAGATACATCCTCAGGAAGTCGCAGGTGGCTGAAAGAGGGTTGTCCACCCCTGTCCTGGGAGCGAGCCCCGCGGTGTGTCCTCTCCAACCGGGGCAAAACCGCAGCTGTATTCCCAGGGAGAAATCTGGGCCGTGTGCGAAACTTCACATGGCATCGCCATCATCCCCCAAAACTTGTACAGGAGCATGGTGCTAATAACACCAAGGCCATGGGTTTGATCCCTGTGTGGGCCATTCATTGAAGAGCTGGACTCAATGGCCTTTGTGAGTCCCTTCCAACTCAGAAACTCCCTGTTCCTTCTGCTCGCAGGTATCCGCCCGCAGATCATGAACGGCCCCATGCACCCCCGGCCCCTGGTGGCACTGCTGGACGGCAGGGACTGCACCGTGGAGATGCCCATCCTGAAGGACCTGGCGACAGTCGCGTTCTGTGACGCACAATCAACTCAGGAGATTCACGAGAAGGTACCGGGAGATGTGAGGAGGGAGCGGTGGGATCTGGGATTCCTCTTCCAGTTCTTCTTTAAAGCACCATCCAGTGCCTAAAGAGTCTCAGAGCTGGAGAGGGACTTTGGACAAGGGCCTGGAGGGACGGGAAAAGGGGAATGGCTTCAAACTGACAGAGGGCAGGGTTAGATGGGATACTGGGAAGGGATTCTTGACTGTGAAGGTGGTGAGGCCCTGGCACAGGTTGCCCAGAGTAGCTGTGGCTGTCCCTGGATCCCTGGAAGTGTCCAAGGCCAGGTTGGATGGGGCTTGGAGTGACCTGGGCTAGTGGAATGTTTCCTTGCCCATGGCAGTGGGTGGAACTGGATGATCTTTGAGGTCCCTTCCAACCCAAACCATTCTGTGGTTCTATGATTTTTGAGCAGAAAGTGCACAAAGCTGCAATTGAAGTCAATCAACAGGAAACACCAACAGAAACCACTGCAGATTAAAATTCATTGAGGCTGTTTTAGAAGCCAGATGTTATTTTGGAAAAAAAAAAAGTCGCCTTATCTCTTTGCATCAGGTTTTTTAGATCAATATTATTAACATTTCTCATGCTTATTGAAGTCTGTGGTGCTGTTGCTGTGGCTTTGGTGACACCATCCCACCTGCAGCTGGTGGGTCTCTTCAGGTGCTGGGTGCACCTCCAGCAGCTCATCCCTCCCCAGCGGGGAGTGGGGGAGGTTTGAACATCATTCAGGAAGATCTGTGCAGTGTGGATGAGTGTTCCTTCTTGGAACCTCAACTACCTGTAAATACTTCTCTTAAAAGTATTCTTTGTGCACATTTAGATAACTCAAATGAGGTTTGAAGTGATCAGATGTCACTTCCATGATCTGGGAAAGAGGGACACAAATAGAATCAGTGCTGATTTTGCAGATATTAAATGTGGGAGAAGGAGGATGGAGGTTTCTGTGAGACATTGATAGGTGAACCAGTCTTGGAGGGTTTGGGTAGGTCTTGGGTTTCCAGAGCACTGAGGTAACTTATGGTGAGCACCAATGAAGGTCTGAATCTTCACTGAAGGGGACAAAGCACAGCCCTGTGTGACTGTTCAGCCTCACACAGAGCTTTTCAGGTCCTTTTGAAAACAGACAGAAAAGGTTGATGTGAGCAGTGTGATGGGTGTCTGAACTGCTGACATGCAAAAGGAGGTTGAGGTGTGGTGAGTGACACACAGTCATGTTCAACCAACAGACATTGCTGCAAAACCTGATTCCTTGTTAAAAGCAGAATTACTGCTGGTTGGAAGCAGAGGGACCAGCAGATAACCACATGGAAAAGGGTCCAGATGAGCAGCAGAGCAGGCTCGGTGTTCCTCTGCCTGCTCTACTCAGATGTAGCGTCATAATTTTCAGATATTCATCAAATCCATTCCCAGCAGGAAGGACCTCGGTGTTGGTGGGTCACACCCCTGATGGTTTTGGTGACAGTGGGAAGTGCTGTCTGGAGTCTGACAGTAGATCAGCAGTAAAGATGTACAATTCCCTGTGTCTTATTCCTGATTCCAGGGGCTGCAGGTGCCCCTGCCAGGCGTGTCCTGGTGGCTCCTGACCTCTCTGTTGTGTTGCAGGTATTAAATGAGGCTGTGGGGGCGATGATGTACCACACCATCACTCTGACCCGGGAGGACCTGGAGAAGTTCAAGGCCTTACGGGTCATTGTTCGAATAGGCAGCGGCTACGACAACATCGACATCAAGGCTGCAGGGGAGCTCGGTAGGTCTCAGCTCTGCGCCCTCCTTCCTTCCCGTGTCCTTCCAGGTCTTCAAAATCAGCACAAGCACCTGCTGCTCCTGTGGGACTGTGCTGGCACAGCAGAGTTCAAGGCAGGGCCTCCCAGAGGTTGTTCAACCCCTCCGAAAGAGGTTGATTCAGCCCCTAAAATTACAAGTGCAGCTTAAATTTTTTTGCACCTAGAGAATAACAAGAAAACTGACCATGAAGTAAACAAAGTGGTGCAGCTTTAGAAGGCAGCTTTTAGGCTCATGCTGTGTTTAAAATGGCCCCATCCAAGTCCCTCGTTCCTACTCTGTCCCTGTTTCCAGGTGCCCCCTTCTACTGACAGATATTTGTGTGGCAGTTCTATTTCTGGCACAGGAGAGTTGATACAGCCTTGGAAAAATTGGAGGAAGGGTGTTTTATTATGTTTTGTTAAGCAAGATTAGCCTCTTGATCTGATCTCTGAGTCATGCCCACTCCTCTGGGAAGGTGCCGTGTCGGATGGTGGAGCAGGAACTGTGTGTTGGGTTGTTGCTGCCTCCTTTGCCATCTCATCAGAGGTGCCTCAGGAACTTGAAAAAGGCATTTTATGTGGGTCCGTGTTGCATGGACTGCCAAAATATGGAGGGTCACGTGGTCAGACAGGGCCACCCAATTTTCAAACTGGCTGCACGGAGCTGAAGTGTATCCTTGATTTTAGCAGCTGAGTTACAACGGGTTTTGATCATCTGATTCCCAGATTCAGTCTGTCGAGCAGCCCTGCAATCGTGTTTGGGATATGTTGTATTAAAGGTTATCTCTGGGGAAGTGAAGAATAACAGCTATTTCACCTGAGCCGTTTTCCAGAGATAATTGCGATAAGAGAGTCTCAAATAGTCATTCCTAAAAAAGCAATTCTCAATATAGTGAATTGTTTTCTTTTTTTCAAGAGGAGAACAGTGTCTTCCCAGTGTAATGGTTTCTTCATGTTTTTAACTCTTATTGTTATTATCCATTATAGCAATGTTCTGAGGCTTTGAACATCAGGAAAAGAAAGATATAAAGAATAAAGTAATGGGATACTGCAGCATAATCCTTCTTTTTATACTTGGCAAATTGGGTGGCCAAATGATGTGGCTTCAAGTAGAAAATGTAATGACTCCCCACAAATGTAGCGTAAAGTTTAATTGGTATTGCTTTCCATAAGGTGGATTTTAAGCTGCACAGTCAATAAATGACCGGTGTCTAAACACGATGCAGCGGCCACCGCGCTGACGGGGCTGGGGGGCCAGTCTGGACCCCTTAAAACACACCCCCAGAACAAGATGCTGGGGTTGAACCACCCTCTGTGGGTGTTTATGGGGCACAAGAGCAAATACCAGTGTAAGGAGCTCGTGGGAAAGGCAGCCCAATGTCCTCCAGCTCTGTGAGTGCTGGTCCCTCACAAGGGGACAGGGCTGGACTTGACCTCCAGCTCTGGGGTCCCCAGCACAGGAAGGATGTGGAGCTGTTGGAGCGAGTCCAGAGGAGGCCACTAAGGTGCCAAGAGGGCTGGAGCACCTCTGCTGTGAGGAAGGGCTGAGAGAATTGGGATTGTTCAGCCTGGAGAAGTGCAGGCTTTGGGGTGACCTAACTGTGGCCTTTCAGTACCTGCAGGGAGCCTTCAGGAAAGATGGAGAGAGACTGTTTACAAGGGTATGGAGTGACAGGACAAGTGGCAAGGGCTTCAAACTGAAAGAGAGTAAATTTAGATGAGACAGTAGGAAAAAATCTTCCCTGTGAGAGTTGGTGAGGCCCTGGCACAGGTTGCCCAGAGAAGCTGTGGCTGCCCCATCCCTGGAAGTGTTCCAGGCCAGGTTGGACATGAATTGGAGCAACCTGGTCCAGTGGAAAGTGTCCGTGACCATGGCAGGGGTGGAATAAGATGGTGTTTGAGGTCCCTTCCAACCCAAACCATTCTGTGATTCTATGATTCTGAGTGCTGGCAGGGTGGTGGAGGGACCTGTGGCTGACAGGGAGCGCTGCCTGAGCTGCCCATCACCCTCCAGCCACCTTCTCTTTTCTCTCCCTCTGGGAGCAACCACGGCCTCTGCCTACAGACAGGCAGGAGCAGTTCAGGTGGTACTCAGATGTGTGATTTTCTTGGGAAACCCTCGTTCTCCCTCCATTAGGGACTCAGGCAGGTGGGCAGTGTGGCTTCTGGGCTACACTCACATCCCTGACACAAATCAAAAGTTCCCTTTTTGGAAGACATGGGAATGTAAAATGAGACAGCTTTACGAGCTCATGGTGTCTGGAGCATCCTGTCCTGTCACCTGAAGGGCAGAGGAGGCAAACAGTGATTTCAGGGATTGATCACTGGGGTTTTTTCCACCCTGTAGAGTCAGTCAGTTTTTCTCCCAGTTTCCACAGGTCTTTCAAACAGCCACAGGGTGGAAAGCAGGTTCAGAAACAGAAAAGCAGCTCCTGGGAGCAGGGATATGGGGATGAGAAACAGATTTTGGATTTTGAATTAGTGCTCCTCACAGTGGAAGAGGATTTTCTGAATATCTTACTCTGCATTTATCTCCTACTTTTTCATGGTTTCTACTCAAAGGCTCCATTAAAGCACTTAAATACACATGCATCTTTAAGGTGTGTTTAAATCATGTGGAATCTGGCCAGGTATAAGCATGTGCTTAACTGCTCTGCTAAATAGGTGTGAAATTAAGCACAGCCTTGCACCCCTTACTGAGCCAGGGCAATGACCAGGGAGGCATTTTTCAGGGAACTTCATCCTCTTAGCTCCGAGTGGGACATGGTGGCTTAACATAAACCTTTTGTGGCAAAGGAAGAATAGGTCTGTCCTTGAGGCCAGGGCAGCAGATGTGTGCAGTGGCAGCGCTGGGTTGGGAGAGCTGTTCCAGCGTGACTGTGCTTCCTGTGCTTCCCAGATTTTGGGAAAGTCTCCAGATTTCATGGCAGGAGCAATCAGTTCTTCCTGCAGGAGCATGGGTGGGTGTTTGGGGCGGGCAGAGGCTGGCTAGTGGTGCCATGGTGGTGGTGTCACCTCAGGTCTTGCCATGGGGTGTTTCGAGGCCACTGTTTGGTGGGTGTTGGTGGAAGGGAAAGGGAAAGCTGGTCCTACCTCACCAAGCTGGGCACCATCCTGCTCCAGGGCACCAAGCTATTGCCCTCTAAATAATTTAATGGGGGGACAATCTTATTGTGGAAAGGGAGTGAATTCTGCCAGCATGATTTAAGTCACCTTGAAGGTAGATGGAAGTAAACAAGAATAAGACTTTCTGTTGCAACACAAGCCTTTGGCTGCTGGAGTTAATCCTGGGTAACTGAGACTCCTTCCTCTAGACATACACGGGGGTGTAGGGGACCCCTGAGCATCACTGGTGGTTTTTGCAGAGATTTCAGGCTGCTACACCTAAACCATGCACATCCTTGGAAAACATTACTCCAAATGCTCAGAACGATGGGCTGGTTGGGCAGTGTGGGGGTGAAGCCTGGAGCCCTCTCCCTGCCTCGCTGGGCCATGGCTGTAATTTGTGTGTTGCTTCCCCAGGAATCGCCGTCTGCAACATCCCGTCGGCGGCCGTGGAGGAGACGGCCGACTCCACCGTGTGCCACGTGCTCAACCTGTACCGCCGGAACACGTGGCTGTACCAGGCGCTGCGGGAGGGCACGCGGGTGCAGAGCGTGGAGCAGATCCGGGAGGTGGCCTCGGGCGCCGCCCGCATCCGGGGGGAGACGCTCGGCCTCATCGGCTTCGGTACGTGGGCCAGGGGCTGCCTGGGCGGGGTGTGGGTCACTGCCCTGGGCAGGACTCAAAGATGTGCATTTCCAAAAACAGAACCACCACAGTGGATCGGCGTGAAGTAGGGAGAACATCCCACCCTGATTTTTTGGGGCTGTTTGTGAGCTGTGGTTGGATCTTTGGAGGAGCGCTGGTGAAACCCAGTAGTGCCCCAAGAGGGACCACACCTGGTAGTGCTGCTGTTCTCTTCCCCAAAAACCCCATCCCTGAGCCACAGCTGCACCAACCCAGCCCTTCCCGAGCCACTCTGCCCTGCACAGTGGCAGGGCTGTGTAAAACAGTTTTTTTCTTAAGTTCACCCATAGCTGTAGAATTTCAGCATCAGCTAATTAATGCAAAAAGCTCGTATGAACATGTTTAACTGGGGAAGCTGAGGCAGGGTGGGTGAGGTTAGAGCAGGAGATCCAGGTTAGCACAGGTCTGTCTGGCAGGGCTATGTGCTCCCAGCTGGATGTCCATCCAGACACCCAGGTGATGTCCTCTGGTCAACCACAGATCTCCAGAGCACTGGGATGGATTCAGGTGTGTGCAAACATGGGGGGATGGTGCTGTGCACCACTGACTAGACATGGGCTGGGCTCCACACTGCTCCTACCTGGAAAAATTAACAGATAGAGAAATAATGGAGGCTTGGCACACCGGGCACACGGAGGTCCTGGTGGGAGCAGGCAGGGAAGTCTCCAGCAATGCTGCAGACATCTCTCCCCAGCACAGCAGGCATAGCAGCCTTTCACTTCCAAGCCATGACAGTTATGCCCAATCAACCAGCCCTTTACCAGGGTCTGACAGCCCTACCACAAACAAGTTGCCTAAAAAAGGACGCACTTTTTTCCTTTCCTTTTCAGGCTTTTTTTGGTAGACACAACCCAACAGAGGACTGATGTCCAGAGCTGCACATTGGGTTTTCCCCACCAGCCCTGCGTGTCCGTGGATGGTGCCCCATGTTGGAACGGCCATAAGCTGGCAGGGGTCTGATGGCCCCAAAAATTTTAACAGAAGCATCTCACATTTGCTAGAGCCGAGCACAGCCCTCCCTGCGCAAAGGGCATGGCTTTGCCCTCCAGCCAACATCCATCCAGGGGCTGTCTGGGGAGTCCAGGTGGTCCCAGGGGACCCCGATGGCAGTCCTGCTGGAGGGTGGAGGGAAGCTGGGACTCAGGTAAGTCACGCTGTCTCTCCTCTGCCCACAGGTCGCACTGCGCAGGCGGTCGCGGTCCGGGCCAAGGCCTTCGGCTTCAACGTGATCTTCTACGACCCGTACCTGCAGGACGGGATCGAGCGGTCCCTGGGGGTCCAGCGGGTCTACACCCTCCAGGACCTGCTCTACCAGAGCGACTGTGTCTCCTTGCACTGTAACCTTAACGAACACAACCACCACCTTATCAACGACTTCACGATCAAACAGGTAACTCACCCCATGTGCACGGCCACGGGGGGCTCTGTGGTGGGCACGGCCTGAGCGCCAGTGCTGGCCATGGATTCCTCTGCTCCCAGAGCGAGACAGCGCCTCAGTGCCTGTGGGCACCTCCAAAATAGCTGTTGGCACCCAGCTCTGTCTCCACACTATGTTTAGGGGGGGTGAGCCCTATGCCCATGGTGCGGAGGTGATGGCAACAGTGGGGTTTGTTTGCCAACACAAGATGGACTTCCCATAGAAAACCCACGTGCACTGGGATGGAGGTTGCCCTGGGGCTGGAGCACAGTCGCTTGGCACGAAAAGCAGGATGCTGTCCCGGCTGGAGGCAGCACCCCAGGGCTTAGGATGGGGTCACTGCTCCCAGCTCACTCCGTCTCTCCCGGCAGATGAGGCAGGGAGCGTTCCTGGTGAACACGGCGCGCGGGGGGCTGGTGGACGAGAAGGCCTTAACTCAAGCCCTGAAGGAGGGACGGATACGAGGGGCTGCGCTCGACGTGCACGAGTCCGAACCCTTCAGGTAAAGCTCCGGCTTTACTGCGCCTGCCCTTGGGTTGGGGTCACTGCCGTGGCATGGACGGGGTACCCAGCACCCACCGTGTGCCACAGCCCCTTTGCACACAGCCCCAGGGGCTGGTTGTAACTGGGAGTGCAGCTGCTGCCACCACAGAAAGATTTTAAGTACAGAAAGTGTGCTCCTCCACAGGAGGAACCCCTTGTCTGCCCTCTCCCACCCTAGGCTGGGTGACTCACGGCCCGTCCCTGTGTCCCCACACTGCTGCAGACACCCCCAAGCATTTACTCTGTTGGAGCATAAAGACCAGCCTCCCCATGGGTTGATTTTTGATCTCTGTTGGCTCTCTTTTGATGCATTTTCAGTGTGAGCCCTTAACAGGAGCTGTCCTTCTTCCCTGGTGCTTCCATGGCCGTTTGGCACATGGCTGGCACAACCCTGTCAGGCTCCTCCAGCCTGGGTGCTGCAGGTGAAGGGCCAGGGAATCATGGAATGATTTGGGATGGAAGGGACCTTAAAGATCATCCAGTTCCAACCCTTTTGCCACAGCAAGGGACACCTCCCATCAGACCAGGTTGCTCCAAGCCCCATCCAGCCTGGCCTTGGAAGGAGTGTTGCATCTGCAGGGGGCAGGCCACGAGCCTCTTGCTGTTCGTAACATCTTTTATTCTCTCTTTAAACATTGATTAATCTTTCCTCTCTTTCCCCCTGCCCCCAGTTTTGCTCAAGGCCCGTTGAAAGATGCTCCCAATCTCATCTGTACTCCCCACACGGCCTGGTACAGCGAGCAGGCGTCACTAGAGATGAGAGAAGCTGCTGCTACCGAAATCCGACGCGCGATCACAGGTACCTGGCACGGAGGGATGCTGGGCTTGGCTCCTGTGTGTGCCTGGAATGGGAGCTGGGAGGGGAAGAGACAGGGCTTCACCCTGCCTGTGTCCCAGCAGGGGACTGGGAAAGGGATCTGACCCCCAATTTACTTCCCTGCAAAAGAGCTGAGAAAGCAAACTTTACTTTCCTGTCATTGGGGATGTTCGTGGTTGGGTGAGGGTTTTTGGTGGGGTTTTGAGGTTTGTTTATTTTTAATGAATGGGACAAGGACTGGTATCTGTGACTGGAGAGAAAGGGACATGGAAGCAGGGAATCTGCTCAGTGCTGGTGCTAACCCCCAGAGTGGTGCAGACCACAGCCACTGCATTCCAAAACCAAATTCCAAGCACCTGTGCCAACTTTTGCTGTAACTGAGCTTGCTCCAAGGTGGTGGGTACAATATTCCAGCAAATGGGTGGTTCTCTTGTCCTAAAAGTTGGCCTCCTTGTGAAGGTGGAAGGCACAGCTTCCTGTCTGCTTCCAAAGCAGTGAGCTCAAGGGAACAGCTTTCCTCAAAGCACAGAATTGAGACTGAGGATGGGAAACCGGTATCCAACCTTGCACCTCAGGACAGCCAAAATATCCTCCTGAAACAAGCAATATGAGATTTCCCGCCCCCCCCCATCCTTTATGCTAAGAAATATAGAGAAATTATAAAAATTATAGTTTATTAGAAGGTGATAAGGCTGGGACCCGCCTGACACAGGCTTACCTTTATCCCCAACTCCAGGGCGCATCCCAGAAAGCCTAAGGAACTGTGTGAATAAGGAATTCTTTGTCACAACGGCTCCGTGGTCAGTAATAGACCAGCAGGCGATTCATCCCGAGCTCAATGGTGCCACGTACAGGTAAGTGGGAGAACAGGAGCACCCGGCGCCGCCGGCAGCAGCAAATTTGGGATCCCAGCTGTACAGCGACAGTGGAATCCCGGGTGACACCTGGTGCTGTTACCTCTCCTGGAGGACCAGCTCTCACACCGCTGGGGATGCTGCGTGATGCAACCACGGGTGTATAAAGCCTCCCTGTTCCAGAGCCTGCATCCTGGCAGGCCAGGAGTCATTGCACAGTTCTCTGGAAGTGGGAGGACCCCCCAGACCCCTCCACAAGCTGGACGTGGCTTCTAAACTGCAGAGGCATCTGCAGATGTGCTCTGTGCTCCTGTCCATGCACCGACTGCTGTGAGCCTGGCCCAACTTATGGGTTAATGAGCCAGGGAAAAAGCTCCAAATATAGGGCTCTAGTCAGGTGACCTAATTTCCACCTAAATCCGAGATTAAGGGTTACTTACTGCTCTGTTTCAGATGGCTCCAAGCATGCTGGTAGGAGACATTAGGCATAAGGACTGAACTGGAGCATGGGCAGCCATTGCCAAAAATACTCTGAGATACAAAAAAAACCCCGTGGGGCACATCAGGTCATGCCACAGGCGGAGTCAGGCAGGAGTTAATCCCGCAGCAGAGCCCCAAGGCCCCAGGCAACTCCTGTGCCATTCAGGCCACAAGCAATGAGCACTCACTCTGA
The DNA here is from genome assembly GCF_001715985.3 of Manacus vitellinus. NCBI lineage: Eukaryota > Metazoa > Chordata > Aves > Passeriformes > Pipridae > Manacus > Manacus vitellinus. Next base: position 3,436,083 of record NW_021940541.1, read on the forward strand.
CCAGAACATCCAGACCTGGAGGAAGTATCCCCCTGGTCCTGCTGCTGCCTGCTCCGAAACACGAGGGCAGTGCCACTACCTGAGCACAAGCCTCGGCTTCCCAGCTTAACCTCAGTCTCTGCAGGGAGCTTCATCCTGGCTAAGCTGCTCAGGATCCACAGCTCCCCTGTAAGCTTTACCTTCACCAGCAGGTAAAACCTCCCTTCCTCTCCTACATTCCTGTTCCACCTTTGCCTAAGGCAACGGGAGTAGCAGGGAAGTGCTGTGGTGGGGGCCTCTCAGGCCCCACATGTCCACAAAGCTCCAGAGGGTTTTGGCCTCCTTGCCCCCATATCACATCTTATCTTGGGCAGCTCAAGAAATGGTTCTCTGTTCTCCAACTCAGTATTGTTTCTTGGAATACGCTTAACTCCTCCTGCTCCTGGAAAGCAAGATGGACTAGATCTGACCCCAGCTTTCAGCTGTGCTTTCTGTTACATGAGGAAGATGCAGCTCACCTTCCACACAAAACAGGTGTAGGTGTTCAAGGGCATTCCCACAGAGGGATGACTGAGTCAGCAAAGAGCATTGCAGATGTCTCCTTACCCAATTTTTCGAGGGAGAAAAGTCTCCCTGTGGTTCAGCAGCCGTTGGAAGGTTCAGAACAAGCCACAGCACTGCTGTCGTAGCAGAGGACACTTACCCAAGGCACAGCACCCCTTTTTAAGGTGTAACTCTGAGCTCTCCCTTGTAACGTAAAGGAAAACCCAAGGTGGCTCTAGAGGGGAGGTGGGATCTCTTTGTTGCTTGTTGTCTCCGCGGTCTCCGCGCTGGGCGTCGGGTGATCCGCGCATGCCAAGCTCTGCCGTGACACACCTGCCTCTCTCTGTCCCTTGTCCCAGGTACCCCCCCGGGATGGTCAGCGTCGCACCAGGAGGAATACCGGCAGCTATGGAGGGCATCATCCCCGGAGGCATCCCCGTCACTCACAACCTTCCCACAGTGGCACATCCGTCCCAAGCTCCATCCCCCAACCAGCCCACAAAACACGGGGACAACAGGGAACATCCCAACGAGCAATAGCAGATAATTTAAAAACCATTCAAAAAACTTAGGACCAAGAGACATTGGAAAAGAAGTTATACATGAACTAGAAAAAAAAAGAAGAATTTGATACGAAATTTGTAATGTTGATTTTGGACAGACGCATCATTGGTGTTCCAGTGTTCCCGACAAAGCGACAGCAGCCAAGACTGGGGAGAAGCCCTGGAGAAGTCACCTCTTACTGCAGCGCTGAAAACTAGGATGTGATACATTAATGAGCAACTTCTGTTATTGTGTGTTGAGTTTCCTTCATCTGTGCATCAATCACATGAATAAAAATAGATTTTTTTTTTCCCCCCCTCAATTCCTTGGGAAGGACAGGGCTCCTGCACTGTGCTCAGACCATTGAATTAAGCCATCTTTACAGAGTTAATGTAAAAGGAAACCATTATGTGGCTTTAGCCCTTTCCTTACTCTTGTGTCTGGTACCTCTCCTAACAGGAGGCAGCAGTCCTGGCTTAGAAGTGGAAGAAAAAAAAAGAAAAATACTACTGCTACTATTCCTTTTTTTTTTGCAGTCTCACAGGGCCAGTGCCGTGTAACAGAAGTTCTCCTGCCAGGTTTAAGTTCTAGCCATTCCAGCCGGGATCCGTGGGATGGGGAGGGCAGAAAGGGCTCCTGGCAACAGCCACTGCCCTCCCAGGCTAAGGAAAAACCAAACTGCCAGTCTCTTCTCTGCCCAATACACTGAATAAAGTAGCTGTGCATCCACCTACGCCCTGCAATGATGCAAGAAAAATAAAAGAAAAAAAAAAGAAAAAATAAAGAAAAAAAAAAGAAGAAAGTATTAAGTTTCACACACTATTTGTACTCAAATATATTTTCTCAGTTTTAAATCTGCAGCTATTTTATCAAGTGGAAAAAGTCTTGAGCTGGAAAGGGTTCAAGAATAATGTTGCATTTCCTTATGTCTCAGGAAACACTTTTTATGGTAACTTGTCAGACTGTCTATGAACAAAATCCACTTTTTTAGACATTGATAAAAGTCTTCTTTTCTTCACGTGATATTTTATACAAGAACACTTCAAGATGTGTTATTAGATGTGACTGATTTTAACAAATCCTATTAGATTTGTATCAACTAGTTACATGTTATATTCATAGTCTTTTGTGAATCATCGCCTTTTTGTTTTTAAAGATGGCCTGTTTTGAGCCTTTGTATGGGTACATTCCTGTTTCTGTGACAAAAAAAAAAAAGAAAAAAGAAAAAAAAGAAATCTTGAGCTGTCCCAAACAGACAAAAAAGAAACCAATGGCTATCAGTATGTTTTGTTTTAGTGTGTTACCGTTACTGTATTTGTTTATTGTAAAGGTGGACATTTAGCGTTCAGTGCAGTTTTCAATAAAAAAGTGATAAAATTTCTATAATTTCTGGAAGGCAAGAGCTCTCGCTGCAACCTGGGGCTTGAAGACACTGAGAGTGCCCAAAGGTACAGAAATGTAAGTCTGGTCACACGTTGTGAGTATTTAAAAGCAATGGGAAGGAAGGGAAGGTCCTTTCCACCTCAGACTCTTTATGGTAATGGGCAACCTCCGTAGAAAAGTATCACTGTGGTTTCCACTCAGCTACGAAGGCAGCTACACCTCAAACATCTTTTGTACGTATTCAAGAACTGAAGCATTAACAAACCACTAGAGAATAAACCCAAAAACATGCTTGAGAGGTGCTGGTGGCTTTGAGCCTCACTGGGCAAAAGGCCTGTTCTTGTTTCCACCCCTCCTTTCCCCTTGTGCCTGAGTTCTGCACACATGGAATTAAATGGGGCAAAGAGTTTGGTCTGGAAAGGGACTAAAAAAGCTGAAATCAAAAGTGTCCAAGTTTAAAAAAACTCTGTATTGTGTTTGCTTTAAATTAAACTGAAAACTAATTACCATCTTCAGACTGTCCAAAAAAGAGGTCACCTGTTACAGAGGAGTGACAGCTCTCTGTCAGTGCTCAACATGGCCCAGCAGTGAATTATCCATGACCTCCCTGAGACACCAGGATAAAACAGGTCAGGTGCAGGGAGGTATTTGGGAAGCACTGAAATGACCATCAAAACCAAGAGGAAAACACTGAATTGATGTTAAGGTTTAGAGTTGTTTTAAAAATAAACGAGCTGTGGTAGTTAATTTTCAATAAGAGCCACATCCCAGATGGTGCTGGTACTTCCCTGCACCACAGGAATTCATGTGCCAGGAGTGGACTCTGCAGAGGGACAGCGAGAGGCTCAGCTCAGAAAATGCTGGAATTTTCATTAACACCCAGACTTCCCTCTCAACCAAAACCAAGGATTTAAGTGCTACAAGCTCAAGAGGAGCAGAGATTAAGCGATCCCAAGGGTTACAAGTGCCTGCAGTGAGAACACCAGGAAAATGCACAGAGATCAGATCCATGGAACTGGAAAGGGAAGAGTATCGTCACAATTGGGATATGCCAAAGCACCAGGAAACTGCAGCTCTCCAAAGGAAAATTATTGGGCAGAGAAAAGGGAGATAAACAGTTACTGCTGAAGATTTGTGCTGTTGCTTTGCTGGTATCCTGCTCACAGAGAAGGTGGGAAGGGAGACTCTCCTGGGAGAATCCACTCCTTCTCCAGGGAGAACTCTATGGATGTCAGAGCAGTGTAAAACAAGCAGCTTGAAGGTGTCAAACACTAAAACCTAAAAAAAAAAAAAAAAGGGGGGGGATAAGAGAAGTTACTGTATGGAGGGGAGGTGAAGGGGAAAGCAGAAATTAAACAAGGGTCTCCAAACACACACAAACTGACGTGGTTAATGGAGGAAACACAACCGGGAGTATTTGCCATAAGCCATGCAGCAGAACTTTGGAAGAATCCAGAATTACTAAATTTTAATATATTAAAAACAAAAGAAATACAGGGATTTTTCACTGAGGAATTCATAAATAAAACCAGAAAAAAAAATAAAACCCAACCAGCTGAAAAGGAGGTAGCAAGGAGAAGCCAAGTTCTGTGCTAGGAAAGCGTGTGTTGCTGCTGCTGCGAGCCTTAGTATGAGGAAAGTAACACTGAGAAACCCAACATTTTATGTATGTACTTGGCTGAGAGAGCAGAACTTGCCAACAAGCTGCAGGGGAGCGTTTGCAGATTAACCTCAGTGTCTGTAAACTTTGAAGTGTGTGATTGGAGGAGCCACTGACACACTGACTGCGGTGCGAGCAAAAGCAGGGGGTTGCAGCTCTTTTAATCTACAGGTACATGAGGTTTGGATTACTTTGATTCTGGAAAAAAAAAAAAGACACTTCACCAGTTCCCAAACGGCCTGTGAAGCACGTGAACCTGAACATACCATTGTACAGCACATCAGAACAAACAATAATGATCAAGGAAGCCAAGGGCTTCAAAGTACCAGGACCGTCCTCTCAGGCCAGGACTTGATAAATATCGGTGCATGCGTCTGAGGAACAGCTGAACTGACTGAACAGGGAATCCCACTGGATGTGGGGAAGTGCTGGGGGACAGGGATCATCAGGCCACAGCCCATGGACAGCAACAGGAGAGGAGGGCAGGAGTGCTCGGCCAGTTTGGCTCAAGGTAGATTTTCACATTGCTTATTCTCCCCCTGTGACAAGGAAGCTCCACTTCCCTAAATGGAACAGCACTGTGAAAAGCAGGGAGGGGGAGGTGAAAACAGCACAGCATCCTCAGAGCAGCCTACAGAGTCAGGAGCTTATCCTTGTGTCCATTATATGGTGGGCTGCACAGGGCAGCTGGTCCTGGGCAGGCTGGGATCTGAATTTACAGGAGCTGGTCTTCTAAAGCTGACATGCTCAGTCCTGAATTAGGACATCCATGGCCACATCACGACACAAACCATGTCACCACAGGATGCAGACCAGCTCAGGGCACGGAAATCCTCATCCCAGCTTGCCCTGCATTCAGCTCCCCTGACACAAAGGCTTTATGTCCTCAGCTAGACAAGGTATAAAAGGATTTCACTGCAAGGTAAGAAAAAGGACCCAAAAAATCCCCATTTAGAAAGGAAACTTGAACCATATGCTCGTGAAGAACCTCTGTAGTATCGTCAGTCTGCCACGTGAGTTCAGGTCACCCACAGGGACATGGCAGAGAAGCATCCCTTCACCTGGAAATCTGGGCATGCACCAACCAGAGATCTAATGGCCAAAAAAAGGTGAAGACATAATAAACCTCAGTGGAATCTGGGACGGGATAATTGCTAAGTTAATACAGTACTTCATTATTTCTATACTTTCGGTGTCGTCACCAAGTTTCTGCAGGAGTTGTGCACGTTTCAACACCATCTAAGCAGCATTTGGAAGAAAAAGCAGCAAGTTCCTCAGGGTTTCCATAGCTCTGAAATACATAAAAATATGTGCTATGGGGCTTCTTTCCAAATTCTAATTAAAACAATTTCATCTACTGCAAAATTTCTTACTCAACCACCACACCATCAAAAGTGCTTTTCAAGACAACCTGAATTGCACTGTATATGTAGAAACTGGCATTAACCTTTAGTGTTTCAGTGAGATTTTTAGATAAACTTTATCCATTACAGGTTACATGGCTAAAGTTATCAAATATAATAAAATTTCTACTGGAGAATATACTCTGAACTTACAATCTTAGGAACTTACATAAGTTTAAGTATGGCCACATCAATCAACATGCAAGAAATTCCCAGGTTTACATACTGAGAAATATATAACAGTACTTTTAAACAATTTGAGCATAGATTCTTCTTTTTAATTAGAACTGCCACGTGGATTCTCACTAGATTTAGTGATCAAGGAGGAACCCTTTAAAAAGGTGTTTTTTCATTTGCAGCAATGTTTGAGTGATCAAAGAATAAATGATAAAATGGTATATATAACTTGTATCACAGCAAGATGGGAGTTCTGATGAGGAGATTCTCAACTGTGTTTGAGTTCTCAGATTTCACACAGTTTTTGTTTAGTGTATGCTCACTGGAATAAAATCCCTACCTTTTAGGTCACTTCTCTGAATAAATATTCTTACCTACACTGAAAGGAATCTATTAACTATTAGAAGAAAAAAAAAATACAAGCAAAAAAAAAGAAGAAAAAAAACCCAAAAAGCTTTTTCAGGAAACAAATCATTTCACTCAATGAAAAATTTAGCTTCTCTTCCAGTTGGTTCCGTAGAGTTTAGACTTTATTATATGGGCACAGCAATAACTAAAATATTAGTAAAATAATGAAGGTACTTTTGTTTATGACTTGCTCTGGGTATTTTGTGCAAACAAAAAAAAAAACAAAAACAAAAACAAAAACAACAACAAAAAAAACCTTCTCACAATCTGACCTGGGCAGTAGTGAGATTTCACAGAAAAGGGCCTTTCAGGGAAATGTGTCAGAGTATCTAAAAGGTGATGGAGAAGACCAAGTCCTACTGTAAAAGAATCTCAGAGGGAGGAGACATCCAGCTAAAATGTGCTTTCAGAAGTGCCCTTAGTTGAAAAATTTCTCTGCAATAATTAAGATGCTGGTATACGTTTCCTATTACACAACCTCTTACACAACCACATGCGGTACATTTATAGACAGATTTACAGTCAGTCAGAAAGAAAAATGGGGTTGGTTTTGTTTTTTTTCCGTCTTGATAATAAAATTAGCTGTTTTTTGTTTCTTTTTCGTGTTTTTATACAAACTGGAGTCCAGCCCATTTCGCTCTCTCCAGGCAGCAGGATGAGCTTCTATCCTCTCTCCGTGCTGTCGGAGAATCCTTCCCCAGCACGTATCCCCCAGACCCGGGTGGTTCCGCACCCCACTGCCACAGCACAACTGCGGGTCAGACACTCTGCGCGGCTCATTTTCACTTTATTCATCACCATCATTCGTCGTCGTCATCCTCGTCTTCCTCGCCGTCAGACAGGGACGTGCAGGGCCGGATCTGCCGGTAGCGGTCGAGCCACTTCTCCACCATCTGCGTGACCAGCGGGTGGTTGCGCCGGCGGGAGCTCTTCTGCATGGCCACCAGGACCCCCCCTTCCGTCACGCAGCAGTCCAGCCACTCCCGGAGCAGCTTCTCCTGCTGCTCCTCGTTGCCAATCTGGGGGGGAGGGCGAGAGAAAACACCCGGGATGAGCCTTCACACACCATCAGCGCTTCCAGGAAGCCCCCCTGTGATGTTCCAAAATCCCGCACCCCCGCCTCTCCAAAAGCCAAACTGATGCCCACAACCAAAGTTTGAAGGCTCTGGAAATACCCTCCAGCTGTTCTTCCCTTCCCAATTTTTCACATCTGTATTTCCAATTCAGCCTTCCTATATTTCAGTTATTTGTGAGCATCTAGTTAGTTATTGTAGGCACCATATATAAGAAGAGTAAGCCACAGAATCAACTAGGTTGGAAAAGACCTCTGAGATCGATCACCAAGTCCAACCCATGACCCAACACCACCTTGTCACCCAGACCATGGCATTGATACCACATTCAGTCTCTTCTTAAACACCTCCAGGGATGGTGACTCCCCCACCTCCCTGGGCAGCCCCTTCCAATGCCCAATCACTATCTCTGGGAAGAGCTTCTTCCTGATGTCTGACCCCCACCTGGTTACAACCTCCTTTCCTAAAAGAGTCTTCTGGCTTTACAAAGACATTTTTAGGAGCCTTAAAGAGTTCTTGACATGAAACATTTCCTCTTTTGTGGCTTGCTGAAGAAACACCTCTCTCTAGACTTAACATCCATTTTTTTCTCCTGTATATACAGGATGCCCACTTTTTGCAATTACTTCAGGTTTTCCCACCCTCCCTTCCCCCATGAACACCCTTAAGTGTGTCTTTATCACAGTTATTAAGGAAAAATTGAGTTTCATTAGAATAAAAGGCAGAATGTGCTGTAACTATGGGCCAATATTTGTACTGCACTCTTTGGGGGGAAAAAAAAAAGGCAGATTTCAGTCTTGCATTAGTGACAGAATCCTTATTTCTGGGTCCTGTTCTCCATGTGCTTATATTTGACACTCTCAGGCAGATGGTGGGATTTTGGGGTGTCATGTGCAAAGGCAGGAGTTGGACTCAAGGATCCTTGTGGGTCCCTTCCAACTCAGGATATTCTGTGATTCTATTCTAATGTCCTATGATTCACAATGGACAAATGAAGTTACAGAGCTACAAATCAGCGTGAAATTTGTGGGAAAATACCTTTCAGAATCACCTCAAACGACAGGGAAGGGAGCAGCAGTAATTAAACAGAACAGCACACTCCCTGTAATTCTTTGAGCAGCAGAAACACAGCTGTAGTGCCAAGGCTACAGAGCTTCAACAAGGAGCTGTGGCAAAGGGGACCAGCCACACACAGGTTCCTTCTTACCTCTTGAGCAGAAAGGAAGTGAATGTGCAATAGTTTCCTCTCGCTGTCCACCAAGGGTAGAAAAGTAACAGTAACATCATCGTCAGTGTTCAAGTTAGCACCAGCCCCTCGATTGCCATAGCCATCGTTCTCCATGGCAACCAGGGCGGAGAAATGGCCCCTCGTGTAGCCCAGAGCTATAGGACTTTTCCAACAAAAACTCTGTTCCCATAACAAAGGCAAATACACACCTGTGGGAAATTGAAACAGAGGGTAAGACTGGGAATTAGCGTTCCACAAGGAAGGATTTTGATACAAACCTTTTGGCTTTGGCTAAACAGTAACAGAAACACATCACAAGTATTTAAAACATATGGTTTGGTCTGCGCTGACACAGGTCACAGTTTTCAGTACAGCTAATTATTATTATTAGTTAACATAAGTCAGGTATCTTTGCAAGTCTACAAGTTTAGACATAAAAGCTATTACAATCACAACCAATACCACACTACTCTACCCCTAAAATCTACAGTCTGTAGTGCAGTGATGAACAAAACCAAGATTAAAAAAAGTAGTCTTATGTTTGGTAACTCTTCTTAAAATAAAAAAAAACACGTGAAGAAGAAAAAAAAAATCAGATTCTGGATCACAGAAATAAAATCTACAGTCAGATGTCTATTTTTACCAGATCAAAAACTCCACCATCTGCTCACCAAAGTTATTATTAAGAGAACTTACTGCAATAAATGTTATTCAGTACCAATGTAACCCATCCCAGAGAGAATGGGACTGCTCATACACAGCAGTCGTAGATTAAATTAACCCACATCAATTATTCATATCTAGCCTCAATAGAGGAAAACAACCCCAAAAACCCACCAAAAAGTTGATACTATTTTGCTCAGCTACAGCAAACTCCTGATGTCACAGATTTTGGGAGGAACTGCACTTTTTCTCCCCAACCATTTTTAGCAATAAATACAGCAATTTGCTCGAGGTCTCAAAATAAAGCTGGAACCCCTTTCTTCCAGGAACATAAATAATTTCTGGTGTGCACTGCTGCAAGACAACTTCAGCAAAAGCACAGTTCACCTTGTGACAGGTTAAAAATAGCCCCACATAAACTCAAGTGCACATGTAGCATAGCAACCCCTCCTAGTACAGCTGCTGCAGCAAAACAAGGCACTTCTCCTCCAACATCCATGAAGAGGGAATGCTAAAACAGGAATCTGAGGCAGGGGGTGGGTTTGGAGGTTTTAGTTAAGTTTAGAACTTACCTTTTTTTGCTGCAGTAAAAATTAGTGGGGGCTACCAGTAAATAATTGTCCCTTTCCCCCCGTTTTTGAATTAGCAATCAAGTGCTACCTGAATGTCTTTCCATTTCTTTCAGATTAAGATTCACATAAGTTTTTACACCTTGATTTAAGGACAAATCCTTTTAATACCTTCTTAGCACTCTCTTCCTCCTGTCCCCATTATTAAATCTCACTCTAATGCAACAACTAAAGGTGCAGAACAAGGGATAAGCGTTACCCATAAAGTTTCAAGACTTTACATTTAGGGAAGGAACCAAACACGTGGTCAAAATTCAAAGTTACGTTGAAAATAACATACAGTCAAAAGTAAGGGAAACAGTCCCTCAATTCCTGGGAATTAGTTCTTCATGCACACCTAGCACAGCTACCTGACCTTTCAGGACCAAAATTCATCTGTTTGCCTCAACATAATCCCCTACACTAAAATTCAGCAACTTTTTGGAATTTTTTTCCCACTATTATCTTATTAAAAATTCCCCACCAATCATTTCCCCACGACAGAAGGCTGTGCTACACTTTCCATTCCTCCTCAGCATTATGTGATGAGCTCCACAAGAAAGGAATTTCAAGCATTACTAGGGAGAATATCTAGTGCTTTTAAGAGTTATAAAAGTCACTCTGATATAAAGTGAGAAGGTTGCATAACAACAGTTGACATGAACACAAGGCATGGAAAATAAAAAGTAGGGGCTAATACCTATCCTGGGAGCCACCCACACAGGATTTAGTTTCTCCAACCTGATCTGATGATCACTTCACTCAGTCACCTCTTTTCCTGATCAATTTTAAAAGCTGTATATTCATGCCACTAAATACATGCAGCCAGACCAGGAGCACACTTAGGGCTGAGTAGTAAATGAATCTTTTACTGTCAAAGCCTTAATATTTAAAGAAGCATTAACAGTCAATTGCAACCTGGGAAACAAGGAGGTTGTCACTTATGGGATTCACAGCAGTTACAGCAAGAGTGACAAGTTGAAACAAGGAATCCTTGGAGAAAAAAATTCCTATCAGGGAGAGTATTTTGGGGATGGTAAAAAGGTTGTAATACCTTCCAAGGAGCTATGAACTGAACCATGATGTTAAGCAAGTATTAAAAAAATCCAATTCCCTATTTCTATCATAACCTACAATCATGGAATGGTTTGGGTTGGAAGGGACCTTAAAGACCATCTCATTCCATGGGCAGGGAAACCTTCCACTAGACCAGGTTGCTCCCAGCCCCATCCAACACTTGAACCCTTCCAGGAATGGCGCATCAATCACTTCTGCACCACCATCTTTCTTTCCTCTTTCTTTTTTTTGGTGGATGTGATGTTAAACACAGGCAGGGAGCTACCCAGCAAGGCAGGGACACCCCAGCAATCCCCACAGCTCCCCCACAAACTCAGAGCAGTCCTGTACCATTTCCAGGAGATTCCTCCTGGCAGCCGATGCTGCTCCGAGTCTGACGGCTGTTGGGTCTCAGCTGTGCTGACTTTTAATTAGCACACATTAACCACAAAAATGTGGCTGGGCAGGGGTAGAAGTAATTCCAGGTAATCTGACACAGGACTCTCAAGTTCACCTGTTCACAGTCCTGTGTGTTTCCATGTATGGATGGATGTGGCTTGTGGCAAACAAATCAAGTCACAAATATTTGGCTGCCTAAATTCCTGGAAACTCGTCTCTAGTAAAAGGTTATCCCAGACACCCAGTTACCTTCTGGTTCACAGAGCAAGAAAACAATTTCAGCATATTTAGGCTGCGTAACACTTGTCTGCCTCGATGCCCAATCTTGGAAATAAAAACATTTACAAACCTTGGAGTCAAAATGTCAGATCTATGTGACATGAAAAACTGTTCTTTCCCAGCCTTCCTTCATCTCAAATAAAAGATAACTACAAAGAGCACCAAACTTTTAGACTCTTCAAAAAAGTATTTCATTTCCCTACATAAAGTTGTGTTACTGCCCCAAACACAGAAGTAACACAATTTCTCAGGTTTTCTAAAGACTCCAAAGAGTTATAGATTAACTCCACAGCTTGAGGGTTTCTATACATTTGCCTCCTTCCAAAGTTATCATACTTTTTTTTTTTTTAATGACAAAAAGAGATGCTTTTGGGAAGTCCTCCACTAAGTTATAAATAAATGGTGGGTCATGATCAAGCAGATACACTTGAGCCCAGTAAGATGAACCGTGGGCAAAACAAATGCCCCAACCCCCTGTAACACAGATAGTTCTTTCCACACGGGTTTTGTTTACTGCTGAGCCTGGGCAGATGCTCCCAATCCTCTCTGAAGTTTTATTCTTGGAATAATAAAATTTTTAAGGCATGTAGTAGAGAGGAAAGTTGCCCTAACACAGATTTGGCTGCAAAACAGAAAACGCATCTTTAGAAATTTCCAGATGTATGTCTAAGCAAAGGTGGACTGAGTCAGCTGAACATCTTCTTATTTATCTTCAGGACAGTCAGGCTGTTTGCCCACAAGACAAGGAGAAAAAGTCAGATTGGGAAGAGGAAAAAGTCATTAAGAACCTGATCAAGCTATGGAAAATTGTAGTACTAATGAGAAATAGGTCAGTATTTACATCACGCTTGCTGTAAAGTATGAATTACTGAAACAAAGAAAATCTTTTAAAACTTCTTTAAAGTACATCATGGAATTCACTTTTGCAGAAAGTGAAATTTACATTATTGGTTGACCAATATTTTGTAAGTGTAACTAAGTTACCTAACCTTATACCTCACACAGTAACTGCTGGTAGAGCATTTATAAACAGAATTCCTCCCTTTTGGCCTCTACGTTCAAGGTGCCACTTATTTTATTTTAAATCAATTACAATAAAAAGCTCAACTGTATCATCTCCACACTACTTTAATCTCTCTTCCTGTCTCTGAATGCCCTTGCCTCTTGCTTTAGGGGTGGCTACTTGTCACTGCTCTTGAAGGCTGCTCCAGAAACCCCCTCCCAGGCTGCTGCTGTGACAAGGCACAGCCCTCCTTTCCCAAAGGACACCCAGCAGATCCTGCTGTTGCTCCAGTGAAAAACTGGCCAATGCCAACACCCTCTGCCCCCACCTTTACGAGCCTCCTCCAGGAAATGCTAAATCCTGCAGTTTCTAAAATGCATATTTACAGCCACATTTCAAATTCCATTTATTAAACCTCTTGTGTCTTGCAGAAGTACAAACCACACACCCTTTGATAAATTTTCACAATCAGAATATTTCATATAAATTGCAGACTACAGGTATGTTGAGTGTAGCTCAGAATATATTTTTACTGTGGTCACAGGCACCATGCCCACTATAAAATGAAAAACTACAAGTTTTGAGGGGATTGTTTTCTTCCTTTTAATAGCAAATGAAAATTTACCTACAACAGAATTCCATTCTCTCCCAGACAGTAACTTAATGTCACCCTTCCCTTAAGTTTACAGCTGAACCTTTTTTAAAACTGAATTTGAAAAACTAAAGGCTTACCTTGAAAGCGGGTATATCCTAATGTTTCTCCTCGAAAACTCTTGTAATATTTTACTCCATAAACTATAATTGGTCTTCTAAGAATATGTGCAAGTACAAAAATGTGTGTCTGCTCCAAACTTGCTCCAGGCTGAACCAAACACAAAGAAAAGACATCACTTGAAACAAAAAACTTATCATTCCATACTTGGAAATTTGAAAAAACAGTCTCCAAATTGAGATAGAAAGTGTTTTTAAGAGTGATACAGCTTGGACAGGAAAAACAAAGATTGGTAGACTTTTGGAAATAAGTAAAAACATTTCAGCTTGCACAAGAACTTAATATGTCAGTAATAATCCTTTGTCCTATTGCCCAGATGCAATCCAACTTACTTCATTCCCCAGTTAGAAATGAAACTCTAAATAATACTTAGTCTAAAAATAATTCACTCATCTGGGGGCAGGTTAAGACAAATACCTTTTGATGATAGGAAAAGGGCACATCCAAAACAAAGCTCAAGAAATTAGCATCAAAATCATGTTTATACTTTAAAAGAGGAGCTAAAAATATTCCTACAGCTGGAAGCTTATAGGAATGTAAATCTCATTTTGGAGGGGAGTTATAAAATAACAGCTTGCTGAAATTTCAGAAGTGTAAGATGACAGATTTGTAGGTGTGTTTTGGGAGGTAAAAGTGCTGCAGGAGCTGGAGGAGGACATTAGGCAGACAGTTGTGTATTAGTTTATTCTACAGACTTCACTCTGACACCACAAGACTTTTTTTTTTGTATTGCTTAAGAGCAAGCTCAAAAATTATAATTTGAAATGAATCTTTGCACATTAGCAGAAGAGTTTACCCAGTAATACTTGGAGATCGCTGCCTTAAGAGCAATGTTTTCCTTCATACATTAATATTCTTAATTCCTGAAAAACATCTCAGTTTCATGAAACTGCTTTTCACAAATTAAAATATCCCTTCTGTCAGCCCTCTTCCACAGGAGTTTTCTCACCTGGCTGGCAAGGGAGAGTATGAATGCCCAATCCTCCTGCCACTGCTCCTCCCGCAAGGAGAAATGTAAACCGAAGCTTTGGGAATACCACGATTCCCACTCTTTCCAGCGTGTGTAGAACCTACAATGTTAAGACAGAGAGAAAGAGGGGTAAAGGTAAAAATATTTACTCAACCACCATAATCCTGACAGCAATATTTAACCCTTGTAATCCTTTGTCCCGAGTCAGAGAAGGGGGAAGAAAGAGAGCATAGGTCAGGAAAACTGGTTTTGTTTTTAATCTTCAGGAGATTCCATTTGGAAATCCTCATTTAGGAAATCACTTGGCATTGCAATGCCTGCAGCCAAACATGATCCAAGGTCCTACCAGGCTCCTGGATAGTGTGATACTTCTTGGAATAGTTTGTTCTTAAAGTCTTATTGGTGCTGATGTACAGGGGACATAATTAAGACATTCCATTTCATAAAGGAGGAGTTGCTCATTCTTCTCACACAAAAAATATAGGTACTCTCCATTTTTAACCATATCACAAGCCAATTAACTACAAAGTAATCCTGTATCGATTTCAAATAGGCCATGGTTAAAATGCAGAATCTGTTTTCTACCAGTTTTTGGAACAAAGGTTATGGTAACTTCACATTACATTGAGTTATAAAGCAGCGTGGATAAGAATCAAATGTAGAAAGTGGGATTAATATGATTTACACTGAAAGTTTTAAGTCATAGTATTTCTATTTTTTTGTTTGGTAATTAAATCACAATATTTTATTCTTCTTAATCATCTACAGTGAAAAATGACCCACACATTAAAAAGCAGATGTTGGTTTTCTCAAATTTTAAACTCAGTCCCATCACAGTACTATGGCAAAGCCACAACCTCACATTAGGGACAGAGGTTTAGGGAAGAGTGCTATGCCAACTTTTAAACAATGGCCTTTACTGTGAAGACAAAGAAACCATTCTGAAGTTCAGCTTATTAAAAAAGTCACTGAAATGAACTCATTTAATTAAAATCTGAGAAAATTAACAGACAGTGTGTGGATCAAACCTTCCCTATGCCTTCAGTGAAGCTGTGACCATCCTAAAACCTTGGTGTGTAGAACAGTCACCAGCCAGGCTTTCCTGGGTCCAGCTAAAACCTTTACATAGCTTAAAATTCCTGTCAGTAAGATATTTGGATAGGTCTGTGCTAATTCACAGTAATATATCTACAAGGAACCTTCTGGATCTACATTCCAGTTTCTATCCAAACCTTCTGGATCTACATTCCAGTTTCTATCCAAATGCACCAACTGCTTCCATCTCTGCAGCTGATAAGGTATTTTGTGTTTCCCCCCAGAAATCTCTAACAGAGCACCTTGTGCTAAATGAATTAATTGCCAGGGTCCCTGAAAGAAATTAAATCAGATTCTGAGGGAAAACAAAACAAAAATCCCAACAAACAAACCCCAAAAATCAAAACACACATACAAACAAAAAACCCAAACAAAACCCACCAGCACCACAGTGAGAGAGAAACCCCAGAAAATAGAAGGGAAGAAAGAAAAAAACAGAGGGGGGAAAAAAAGAAAAAAAAACCAAATTACTCCCTAAAAGACTGTCTGTGAAAGTGTTTTCCTGGAGAAGTTTCTTCCCTAAGCTAGTCAGACATAGACAACACTTGAACTCATTTCAACAAACTTTTCAGGTTAACAGAAGAGAACAAAATGCATCCATAAAAAAAAAACCCCTGAAAGCCAAGTTAGGGCATGTGCCCACTCTCCAACAAAAGCTAATGGTGGAGTACAAAAAGGGACACATCAGAACACACTTTTGTGTTAACTAAAAGTGTAGTTATTTAAAGGTGAGTGGAAAAGATTCCACAGGCCAGAGCCTCTGGGAACTTCACTATTGAGCTTCTTCTGAGTACCAGACACAAGAGTGTCTCTGGTAAATAGATTCTTCTTTGTTCAGCATCTAAACAAACATAACAAAATGAGGCCAAATGAGTTACATGAGTGTTCTGTGTCTGACTATAAAAATACCCATTTTAAAGTGTCTTTGTGAAGGCTTTGAAAAATAATTCCACTAGATAAAAGTTTTATCAGGGATTGCATTTAAGAGCCTGTTCCTTCAGCAACTCTCATTAAAGCCAGTGATGACTTTACTTCCTATTTGTACCTTCATACACAGAATCTATACAGCAAGTATAGGATGTACAGGATGATCAATTTACAACAGAATTTGGCTGACAGACTTGTTCTAAAGACCTGTTCCTATAAAGGAACACGACTTGTTCTTTAAAGACTTGTTCTTAAAGTCAAAAGACTTGTTCCTACTAAGGAACACATGAATCAGATAAAAAATATGCTTCTAATAAGGATGAAGATTAAGTAAATTCAGAGTAAAATGCAAATTCTATCTAGAACATTAACTAAAAAGCTTAGCAAGATTTAGCAGCCCCTAAATAACAAGTGTTATGTTAGATACAGCAGTAAGTCAGCCACAGTTAGCACCAACATTTTGAGAGATCTGGTTCGAAGCTCAGTAGTTTGCAGCACGTTTCTGGATACCATGCCTGGTTTTGTTACCATAAAGAACAAAACCTGATGTATCATAAATTTCTGTTCTGGCCTCAAGGGAACTACTTGTGATGCCAGGGACATTCCTGCATGGTCGAGATGCAGAGTCCACTATAAACAACTCTAAAGCAGTGACAGATCCTTTCAGAGGGAGGTTCTTGGGAGAATTGCTGCTGAAGTACGACTTTACTGAATCCAGCTCTGGATGCTAATTTGGGGAGTTTTCTCCAAATAGCAGCTGGGGACAGTGATCACAAAAGCTACTTATAGGTACCAGTAAAATTAACCTTTGTTGTTGACTTCCTGTACAGCACATAGAGGAAGGGTCAAGCTCTTTCTCTAGGACGTGCTGACAGTTTCTCTTGTCCTTGATTACAAGAATATAAAAGAAATGACTCCCTGTGACTGGTGTTATCAGTCTCTATCAGCTCTTCCCTCAGTCCATGACACACCACCAGTTGCCCAAGTGGAAGGATTCTCCCTCTAGGAGAGGCAAACTACATCAGACTAAAGAAGGTTGCCAGTGTAAACCAAAAAAGTTGTTTTACAGAATGATAAATTAAATTTTATGGCCAAATGACAGCCCTAGTTAAATTTCAACACTGTGTGCTTTACTGCCACTCTTTTAGCAGACAGAACAGGGACAAAAAGAGCAATCCCAAATCAAGCTGTAACTAAGCAGATGGAATGAAAATACTGCAAAGTTTACAAGGAATAAAAGGCTATCTTCTACTAACAATCTTCTGCGAAGCTCCCACCAAGCAGCCAGGCATGGCATGTGCATGATTTACATTGCAAGTACACAGAAATTCCAGCTGTAATAACTGTGGTCAGCGCACGCCTGACAGTATAAAATTATTTTACTGCTCTAAATGCCACTTGCTGAGTATCACATACCATCACTGAGTTCAGAATGTCCCAGTTCCCAGTGCTCTTATTTAAGATACGGGATCTGGAGTAGAACTGGACTCCCAGTGACTTGACATCTTCGAGGTGCAAAAGGGAACTGGAACCGCAGGGAATCCGGGAGCGGCGGTTGTGCTGCTTTTTAAAAAACGGGAAAAAAGATGGGGGGAAAAAAAAGCTGCCATCAAACCAACTCACCAGTGGGAGCAGTCGTGCAAACTGTCGTGCAGAGCCTTGCGCAGCACAGAGTCCTTGTCATAGATGCCCCAGGTGGCCTGGAGCACCGAGTCGAGCAGGCAATCCCCGGCAGTGCGATTCCAAAGTGCGTATAACCGGCTGTCCAAGCGCGTGCCCAGCTCCAGGGACCAGTTAATGATGGGAGACTCCTCTTCCAGCTCTGCAACACGGCAGTCAGTTCTTAAAACCTTTAACTGGATGTCTCAGAGTACCCCAACAGCACAGCAGTGGCATACTCAATAATTTATCTATTTGCATGAATAAAACTGAGGTTTTCTTCACACTACAGTAAACAGGTGAACTACACTGGATGAAGTGAAATAGTGTCACAAAAAAAAACCCAAACCAGACCATAGGCTTAAACAAATCACATCATCTGTTTGAGGATTGTTATTGAAATGGAAAGATTTGTTCAGTTTTCTCTAAAAAGCTTGTGACTTAACACTGAATTTTACATTTTTTTAAAGCTCTACAAAGATACACTCCAAACATGATTTCTACAGACTCCATTTTCCCTCTGCCTCATAAATAGACTGGAAATGTTAAATTTAAATTACTTTCACATGGGCATGCAGTGACAGGAAAAGGGGGAATGGCTTCCCACTGCCAGAGGACAGGGTTAGATGGGATATTGGGAAGAAATTCTTCCCTCTGAGGGTGGGGAGGCCCTGGCACAGGCTGCCCAGAGAAGCTGTGGCTGTCCCATCCCTGGAAGTGTCCAAGGCCAGGTTGGACAGGGCTTGGAGCAACCTGGGATAGTGGAATGTTTCCCTGCCCATGGATGAGATGATCTTTAAGGTCCCTTTCAACCCAAACCACTCTGTGATTCTATGAATTCCAGGGTGAAGATTAATTTGAAAGCATCTAACCTATATTTAAAACACACTGATGGATAAAGCCACATATATACACACACATGTACTTTATTTTGGATAACAGAAACATTCTCTAATGAAAAGCAAGGAGAGATTCCAGCCATTCTCGGTGCATTTACCTTTCTGAACATCTCTATCAAGTACTTCATCAAATAACTTCTCCTGGACTGTGGGTGGTAAGTCTTCAATATCTGGAAAAACAGAAAGCAAACACAAGAGTCCCTTGATGTTACTGTAAAAGAGACACAACACTGGCTGCTGCTCAGGAGAACTTACACAACTCACACAACAGCTTTCCCCCTATCAGCCCTGACATCTCCTCTGAAAAGCTGCTGTTCCTTTCAGATCTGTCATTTCTGACCGAAGGCTTCCCAGAGCTGCTGAGGCAGGTTTTCATCTCAGCCTCCCTGTCATACCTTTGATGCAGAAAGGATCATCCCAGCACACGTAGGGGAAGAATGGATTTCTCTGAAGGGGAAAGACTACAATCACTTTGACGTGAGAAATTAAAAAAAAAAGAGTTACTTCTATCTTCAACCCTTACTGTATTTAGCACAGCTTCACTCCTAAGCAACAGCTTTATACTCATCTGAATGGTTTCCCCCCTCCAGTCTATCCCAGGTACAGTTTGCCAAGAGACTTGTTCTTGTCCAGAACATCCACTTCCTTAGTCATTTCATGCAGATTTCAATCAAATAGTTCAGAGAACCCCAATGGTTTGCAGGTCACAGTTCGCAAGCCAAAAAACAAGAAGTGGGAAAACTACTGAGCTATGACATGGAAAATGCCAGTACTGACAACTCTTACAAGAGCTTTACAGACAGAATCTGCAACTATGGATCTACTTCTTAAAAAACAACAGGGGGAAAAAAGGGGTAAAAAGTTGTATAATAGGCAAAACTCCCTTGTGATTTCTGTATCCTTTAAAACAAACACTGTCACACACTCTAAAACTCAAACACATGCTCCATCATAAAGATTTGCTCCTGGCCTGAGTAAGGATAAGCAGTAAAGGGTTGTCAGGCAGAGCAGCAACTAAAGAAACTTTGCTGGCTTCAGCATAATCATGAAACTTAAATACATGAAAGTTAAGAAAGTAAATAAAATAGTCAAATAGGAACACCTAGCATCCCTTCAGGCACTCTAGGGGATAAGGACTGGGATCTAAGTGGTGTGTCAAGGGCACAAAGGTCTCTCTTAATTGCAGTGTAGTATTTGCCAGTCCTGCTCAGATGTCCAATACCCCAGGGCTTCTGAAAGTCCACATTTAGGTACATGAGTTGTTACTGAAGCACATTATTGTTTGGTGCAGGTAGGGTGATTTGGGGTGGTCTTTTTTTTTTTTTTGTATGATTGATTGAGGCTTTTTAAACTAAAACTGCCTTACAGTGGCCAGCAATCCATTTAAAAGCTTTGCACTTTGACATCCATGCACTGGCTTTTTGGGAGGATCTGATCTGTTTATCTGAAAGGTCGAGTGGAAACCAGTTCCTAAACTTGTGTGATTTATCCCTCCACCCTTGGAAGTGCTCTCTTGAGCCCAACTGCTGACTACAGAAGATCTTCAGTTGACAAAGTGTGATGAAGGTGGAAATACACTGACAGTCCTGATGTACAAAAGCTTTAGAACATTCTTATTCCTTAATTATTTAATGGCTATTACACATGTTGAAAAGCTGCACAGAGCTTTAAGACTGGTCTCTCAAAAATACTGAGCAAACTCCTGTTCTGGTAAGAACAATATTTCTCATGTTTTACAAAATCATTCTGTTGCCCCTTTTCCTTCTCTCCCCTAAACTGTAATGAAGGTTTAGTCTCCAGACACTTAATAAACACACCATCTTCCTCTCACAGGTGACCCACAGAGTACAGTTGAATACAGCACCTCAAACAGGTAGGTGGTACACAAGTGGTAAATACTATCCAGACTTTCTGAAGAGGAGATGAGGTAACACTCAGCCAAGGAGGCTCCAAATACAATCCTTACAATGCTTTATAAAAAGACAAACAAATCTGCTGATTAGCAGTTTCCACCTGCACGTTTTCTTACTGCTGGTAGCATTTCTATTAAAGGAAACAGCTACTGAAGATTAAAAGTTTTCTAAAAGCTTTTTGTTAATACACAAACATTCTCTTGAGTGTAGAATATCTCAAAAGTATTCAAAAAGTAGCACTGCTACAACCAAGTACAAATACAAAGAATAGCTCTGGGCCTCGACAGAAAGGACTGAAAGCTAAAATAGCTATGGGAAAAGTTGTATTAGGGACCAGAAATGTCTGGGCTCCAATCTTCACTTTAAAGACAGCCTTTCCTTAGAATACACCACTTTCTTTCCATTTCCTCATGTCTAAATAGGACAACAGATGCTCAGTTCACAGGAACAACGTATGGATTGAAGTGTGCAAATACTGAATAAGCAAATTCAACCACTAAAAATCTGACCTAAGCTATTAAAACTTAGTAAATAAAACACACACAACCCACCACCAAAAAGTCAGAATATACATCCAGAACAAGCAGTGTGACAAAGCAGTAACCTGTCCCACCAGGAAGAGGAATTCTGTAAGTACCTGCAGGTAACGTAAACGTCACGAGGTCGGTCAGGAAATAGCAAGCAAAGTCTCCCTTTCGCTGGTGAAGAGATGCAGCAATTTCACGGCGGATTTGTTCCGTGACCTCTGGACACACCATGGCAGGAATGCACTTGGCTGCATGCTGGGATACCTGTAAAGCAACACAGTTACTGCACTCAGGATTATCTCCGGGTAAATATGAAGGCTTTGCAGTGACGAGCACCAGCAGGCAGCGTTTGGTCAGCAAGGAATGCCAGAGAAGTATAAACACTGGCATCCTGAAGGATTAAAAGTTTAGTGATTCTTAATGAAATGTCTGGTTTGTCGTGTAGCTGATAACATAAGGCTGGTTAAAAACATCTTTAAATCAAAGAAGTGAATTAACGGGTGACCTTCCAGAGCTCGTAATAATATAAATCTCAAATCTCATGCATGAGCCTTGTCTACCTTTAACAAAGAACTTCACCACCACAGCAGAAGACAGTTTCCTACAAAGAATCTCCCCCAAAACTATCAAGTTAAGACACTTAAATTTCTCCAGATTCTAGTTACCACTTGCAGCAGAAACACATTCAATGATACAGGGCAAGTGATACAGAGATGCCACCAGATGCATATTAAAAAACCACCTCTAAGACCCCCATTTTCACTCGTTCACATCCTAGCAAAGGAAAGTATCCCTGAGGCTCAAAGTCTACTAAGCATTCTCACAAATGGTATTTTGAGTCAGTATGTCTAGGCACTGAAACAAAACCAAACAGAAAAATCTGTAAGACAGTGTTTCAGCAAATTAATTTGGCTTTAAACATATAACTCCATCCATACAGAGTTATGTAAGCAGCACAAAACCACTGATATTAGCTGTATATAAATATATACTCAAGGCTTTAGCTACATTTGTCTTGCTTCATCTGCTCTTTTTAATTACTCAGTGCTGAGCATTCCATCATCATTATGTGGGCATGCTACTTTTCTCAGGAACATCAGCTTTCAGAACTGCATTAAGCATCAGGAAAGGAGGCAGAATAAAAATCTGGCTATGATCAGGTGAGGAACCAAAAGTCTGAGTTGAAGAAAACAGATCATAAAAGATAATTATTTAGAAGCCAACTAAGAGGGCAAAGATGGAGAGACCACTTTGAGGTGGATTGTACAAAAATTTACAAAGAGCAAGACCACAGGGAGGAACCAAACTGCCTATGAAATGGGCAAAGAATGGGAAAAAATGCAAAAAAATGCAGCCATTTTGCAAAGCAAGAAATTTGCCTTTCTCTGGAAGAGAAGCTCCCATGAAAACCAGGAAAGGGAGACCAGGTAGACTTACTCATTAACAAACTCAGAAAAACTACACTGTCATTGATGTCAGTGTTTTGCTTTCCGAGCATTTCCTCTCCCCCACCCAGAGCTCAGGAAGCCTCACAATAGCTCACTTCCACTGCCAGTAAGGTCAGAGCCTGTGCCAAGATTGCTCATTAATGAGCACACTGAACATCCTCAGCACCAGCACAGCATACAGCCTTCAAGTAAACTCACTTCTTAAGGAGAAATCCAAGCCACAGAACTTGTGTATTTTAACAGTATCACAAGTAAAAGCTACATGTCACTGGCTGCACACAAAGAATAAGTTACAAAGTGCCTGTTCCAGGTGTTCAGAGGCCAAGGGGACTCACCTCTGTGAGGAGGATGGCCAGCATGTCCTGCCTCTGGAAGCGGATGGCCAGGTGGACCAGCGTGTATCCCACGTCGAAGGCAGACGGGCGGTTCAGCAGCCGCACCTCATCCGCCGAGAGCTGCCGGGCAATATCCCCCCCTGAGGACTTGTAGGCTTCCACAGCAGATAAATCACCCTCCACAACTCCTGAGGGCACACAAAACAAAACACAATTCGTTTTAGCTGGTGACTGAGCCAATCTGCATCATGCTACCTCATTTAACACATTTTACCTCTACCTGTTCTGTTACAGGCGAAGATCAACTGCGTACCAAGAAACTTGCCAATTTTTATTTATTTTAAACAGGCAGCTACAAAATATTTATACTCACTTCATCTCCTAGACCATTTCTATTATCCTTACTAGCTGGAAGATAAAGCATATCAAAAGCCAGCTCAGAAGTGGTGCTGATAACCCATGATGAAACATAAGCAATAATATACTCACTAGCATTTCCTCTGAGCAGCAGTACTGAGGGAAAGTCATTCCTTCACAGCACAAGAGATTAGTTTGATTACTTTATCTTCCATTTTATTTTAAAAACAAACTACTGGATCTAATAAACAGACTTGTTAACAGGTTTTTGGAATAAAAGTCTTGGTTTTTTCCAAATATGGTTTAAAACAGTGCTGGAAGAGGGTACAGAGCACAAGCTTTTCTCTTCAGTTCATCATCTCTGCTACTAATAGAACTTACAGTTACCACTCAGGGTAGTCTACTAAAACTGAATTAAAGAGAAATTAAATACGCTGTGTGTACTTTCTAAATAAAGATGGGACACACACACACAAAGAATGACCCTAATGTCTTCTAGAGTCCCTGGGAATCTCTGGCTTCCGTACCATGCTCGATATCAAGACCACTCATGCTGAATGTTGGAGCAGCTCAAGAACAGCATAGTAAGAGCACAGTAGGCAAAGGAGAAAACCCTCTCCCCTGTTTTTTCCAGCTAAATTTCCTTCCCAACTCCAAAGAGTTAGCAGCTGAGTGCAGGCCATAAGGCTGGAAATTGAGACCCAAGTCTTCCTTCACCCTATCTGCCCACCAAGACTCAAAAATTGATCAGAAGGGAAGGAGCTGTCTCAAATCGGGGCACTCACTCCCAACTCAGGACTAAAAAAGAGACAGATCAAAAAACAAACAAAAGCCTCCACAAAACAAACAAACAGAACACAAAAACCCCAAACCAGTAAAACCCAAAACCAACAAACTGAAGCACCTACTACCAGAGAAGCACACAAACTGCTGGATTGCTGGTTAATCCAGGATTTAGAAAATCATTCTTAGCTCAGCCAAAAAAGTCTATCATTTTGAATGCTGAGATTATAAAGCTTTCAGAAGAAACGTGGGGGGAGGGAAATGGATTTTCAGTGCAAGACATTTCTCTATAAAGTTATCAGATGTGCTCAGAAAGGCTCTACAGATAAAAAGGTAGATTATTCATTCGACAGTGGTCTAAAGCAGAGAAGTTCCTGAATAACAATTCAACTGCAAATTTCAGTCATACAACATCTGCCCATTCACCAAGGACCCCAAAGTCCAAATAGGTTATGGCAGAAGGAAAACAATACAATTTCTTAGTTTTCTGATGCTTGTTTCTGTCTCCTATAAGGAAGACACTCCTGTCCCACTCCAGCACTACTGTCTCATCCTGTAAGTGCCTGCCCCTGTATTCCCCCCAGATGAGTTTATGTCTGTCCTATTTTAGCTCTTGTTCTTCAAGAGTTAGAAGTGCCAAGTGGAACTTTATTAGAAGTTTATTTCCATGCAATCACATTTTTTCCACTGATAAAGCAATTCCATGGTTGTTGCAATACTTCATTCCAACCAAATGCTGCAAACTGGCTTTTTGTGTGTGTGCAGATATGTATGTGTACACAGATAACAAAGGGACCTGCCCTCTTAAAACAAGTTATACTACAGCTCAGGAATGCACAGGGAAAGAAGAATCTTGACAGAAGAACAGATTCTCTGCTATCTTATGACACTCTTAATCTTTTATAATCGTATTAATTTAGGAAAGACATCTTGTTAAAGACTAATAACCACTTCAAACCCTTTTGTATTTTAACCACTTCTGTTGACACAGGAGAGATTCCTGTGACCACATCTGCACCTTCCACCACTCCACTCAATAAAACACACCAAAGACCACCCAAGACTCGTAGGTGGCCCTTCTAAGCATCCAAATATCCCCAACTGATTTCAAAATTCAAACAAATATCCCCAAAATAATCTTTTAATGACCCAAATCATAACAGTTCCAGCCAGCATGCAAGTACACACTACACTATAGTACTTGCTTAAGTACTACAGCCTTAAGTCAGTGCCTGAGAAATTCATAATTGTAATTATTCTTCCAGTCCCCCACCCTCAGCTGCTTATTATCATCCCACTCTTCATCAAATCTCAGCAACAACTGAGGTCTAAGGCTGATGCAGAGGTGGTCATGTGAGGTTTGGCTCTGTCAAGTACTAACTACTACAAGCTGCAACAAGGATCCAAATCAGAGCCGTGTGCTCAGTGCAGCACTGCCAGTTCTCGACGTTTATTCCCACGTCTTGCAATACTTGACATTCCTAAAAACCCCATGTCCTAGAATTAATTACTAAAATTGTTATACAAGCTGCCAGCTTAAAAGTACATTTCTAAACTCTGCCGATGAATTTTAAGCTAAAAAACAATTATTACATCAAAAGAGGCAAACTGTGTATGTTTTCTAGGCCTTATTTAAAAAAAAGGAGATAATAAATGTATGGTGCTGATGTCTGGTACTTCCCTGCACTGAAACACTGACCCAAAGCACCCAGAGCATCACTGCTGCAGGGCTGATATTCTATGGGCATTACAAACCTCTCTGGCCCCTCTGAGCCGCAGCAAAAAAATTCAACATTTCTCTTTATTTGTTGTATCAAATATCTACTTCATTTGTAGCCACTTCAAAAGAACAGGGAAAATTCCCCACAGCTGATCAGGTGCCACCCTGCTTAGAGTGCAGTCCCTACAATCCAAGGCTGCACTGAACACAAAATATACTCATAACAGGTAGATTGTCAGAAATCTGAACTAGAAAACACAAATCTTGCCCCAAAACTATGGAGTAAACTTGCACACATGAAATACTCCTAAGAACTGCCTGTAATTCCTAACTTCAGTACCATCACTCCAAAATGAGACCTGAATATGCATTTATTGACAGCAGGAGGCACATTCCTACAAAGGCTTTGATTTCTGTGGGATGAGTGAGAGCCTCCAATTCATTAAGTCTATTTAAACAGGGCTTAACAAAACACTATTTACAAGAAATATCACAGAAACATTTACTGATGTTATAATTCACTACATTTCCCAACGCAGAAGTGCCTGATTACTTTCACAAGCAGCCTCTGATCCAGTGCCGTGCCAGCTGGATTATTCCCCCCAACACCCACTGCATTCCCCAGACTGTTAAAATGTCAAAAGGAAGAGTGGCATTTGCCTTAAGATTGTTCCCAGAGCACCCAGGAGCTTCCAGCAGCTCAAGCCTTGTGAGGGCACAGCTCTGGGCAGCTACAAGAGCTACACAAATGCAAACACATCCCGATGATGAGAGGACAGAACGCCAAGTGCTGCACCCAAGTCATGAGAAAATACAACTGTAAGTCAGAATTCTGCTTCTACAGGTTCAACTGTGTTTCCATTTTGCAATCCAGGCATTTCTTCTTATTGGAAGACTTCCACAGCACCAGCAGCTGAGGTTTTTTCTTCTTCTAGTAAAGCCCTGCCACTTACAAATAGCACAGACCAGGAACTTGCAATCTCAGCATACATTACATGATGATAGAGATTAAGAAGGCAATTAAAAAAGGTTAAATTTTAAAGATATGAATCACCCAAGAACAACTACTTGTGCCATCTTGATCCTACTAAATCTGTTAAACTACCTTCTTTACTTACCAATATTACCTTTGCTCATATTAAATAAGCCCAGAATTCAGCTTAAGGTGCTATTAAGTTTATTCTTTAGAACATGTAAATATTTAGAGGGTTTAATGCAGTTAAACAAACTTGGAAAACATGCAGCTTACAAACATATCTAGAAAACCAATTCCCATTTGTCCTAATCACACAGCCCCAGTGACTTCAGAACAGCCAGATATAAAAGTTTCCAAGGAAAATACTACAGCAGCAGCCTTTATTTACTTCACTATCTTTCTGATAGTTCTGGGGCACTGGCTGGCACAACCTGCAAAATGAAGCAGGGAAATTCTTTCGAGCAGACTGATGCAGTTCTGCCTATCTGGAGAACAACCTCCTGGATCAGGGATTTCTCTGATTTGAGGAGGCAGCACTGCCACAGTAAAAAATGTGTTCTCACATCTGAGTAGACTGCAAAAGGAAACACTTCATCTTAAGGAGGTCATTGTGCCTCTATGTGGGACAATTCCTTGAGCTGCTTGGTAATGGAAGGCAAATCTCTCAAACAACCAAATGATACATTTTAGAAGTCAGAAATCCAGATAGATGCCTCTGTCACATACACCAGTGCAGAAACAGAGGCCTGTGCTGCTTCTCTTCTGCTACAGATACAATTGCAAGTGATCTGTATCCTATATACGCTCTGATTTACTCCTCTACAGACTGATCCTGAGATTGGTTTAAGCACCAGAAAGTGAGAGGTTGATCAACTGACCCACTAAAACACAATTCTGACACCTGCTGAGAATCTTAGTGCTCCTTTAAATGCAGAATACAGAAGAGCAGTGGTTTGAGCACACCAGCTGTGGCATTCTTTGGAGCTGTCAGCCCTCAGTCTCTTCCAGCTCTTCACCAGGGGCACATCAGGTGGCCATAAAGAAAGTTTTACTGATAAGAAGTGCCCCACAATTTCAGCCTGAAAAGAATTTCTCCTCCCAGAGGAGGAACTGCTTTGCAAGAAAATATGACACATCAAGTCAAAAGAGAGAGGTTGTCAGAAAAACCTTTATGGGCCTCCAACCACATCCTTCTGTTCCTTCTCTTTCTTCATTTCCAGGGCCTCCCTTGTTAGTACCAGCACACAATCAACTGCAGATCACTCTTCAGGTAATGACACTGTGAGACAGAACCTTCTCTATACTAGATTTATATAATTCTTCGTGCTCAGCAACTTGCATCCTCTTAAAAAAAGAAGCAAATACTTACAAGGAGACATGCACCTTAAACTTGAAGCCATCCAATGCAGAGGATGACTACTGCCTATTCTTTTTTCCATGCAAACAGCTCTTACCCTACATACAGTCCATGCAGTATGTTTTGAATGTAACATTACAAGACAAAGCAGCACATATGTAAAAACAGCTGCTTAAAGATGTCCTTATCCCCTCTCCAATCTGTCAGAGATACCCACAACCCTTGCTGCTTGCAGGGTTACACCCTGAAGGGAGGCTGGACAGGAGAAAATCATTTCATTATTGAAGTTAACCATCAGTGCTTCTAAGACAGATTTAAACAACCGGTTCTAACTTTATCATTTAATCAATTATGTTTAGCATAAAATACCACGGAGTGTTTAAAAAAAGTAGTCAAGAGACCAAAATAAAGTGTGGTTCAGGAATTAAGATTTTCTGCCAAGGAGTAAGGCATGCAGAGTTTTACCTGCTCTGAAAGATACATACACAAATGTTGAGCATTTGTGACAGAACAGATTTATAAGGCACAGATGACATATACAACAAGATTTCTCACCCAGGTGAAAGGAACAGGGGAAGGAGACCAGGCTGTACAGCTCACAGCAGGGACCCTTCCCCTCCAAACCATCCCAACAGGCCCTGTCTGCCATATCCAGCCAAGGCCAGCCTGGCAGTTCATCACCTCTCAGTGAGTAATTCATGCTGTACTTCCCCAAACACTTCAAGCCTAGACTGACACCAGCAAGGAAAGGTGCATGACCCTTCCCCTCCTCCAGCACCTTGTTCCCACCCCTAACACTTCCCACTCCGTTATCACAGCATAAACAGCCCCATCAAGGTTTAGCTCCACCATGGATGTGATGAGGAAGCCAGTCTGGGCTGACTAAGCCAGCAAAATCAACAAATGAAACCCCCCCGGCCCCCACAAAAACATCCCCTAATCAAGCTTCACTTTCCAACATCTCAGTAGGACAGAAATGGGCACCTAGGACAACTTCAGGTGGCAGTGCCTGCTGAAAGCACCTTGATTATGTCACTGCCTTCAGGCTGCCTTTATCAATAATACTCAGTGAGGAGTTACAAGCAGTGAAGAGAGCAGGAGGTGTCTCCACCTCTCCCAGACATTTCCCAGCCAACTCCATACCAAAGTCTGGACAGGGCAGGGTTTCTGAAGGCGTGGGTAACACATCTGGCACAATTTCAGAGAACTGATGGGGAAAAAAGAAACCCTGTGAGAGAGACAAAGCAGTCGACAAAGGAAAAACTAAGCAGACAGATGTAGGAATACTAGGAATGAACCAACAGCCCTTTTAAGGATGTACCGTGGAACAAGATTCATTACAGATTGCTCTAAATACTTTGGATTTGTTTAAGAAACACACTCTCAGTTGTTTCTTTCACAGAGCTAAGAAGAATGTGTGCCTACTCGATTTGGGAGGCACCATCCCTGCAGGGAAGTCTGGCCTGTGACAGCAGAACCCACCTTACTGACCTGAAGGAGAAGAGCACACTCTTCTTGTATCAGGCAATAAACAGGTGGAGGAAAAAGGAAAAGGAGAAGAAATGCTGTTTACTTTTCATCTCTGGGCTACAGTTCAAGCACAGCAGTTGAACTCACAACCCAAGAATCCCCAGCAGTGCCCTGCAGCAAACACACTCTGCCAGCACCACTGTAAAACCCAGCCCTGAGTGCCAGGAGAGTGGAAGCTCCAGCAAGTTCTGAAGTGTAAGCCCCAAGTGAACTAACTCTTCTAGACAGGTTTCATAGTGACAATCATTCTCATCCACTTGTACTCCTTAAATCCACAGCCAGCTGGAACCAGCTTCACCAGGCCCACAGCAACACTTGGTTCTTGCACATCACATTCCCTTAAGCCCCACAGGCCACCAGGACTCTCCAACACTCAAAAGACAACAGAGCTTAATTTTAAATATACATTAGTTATCTCTTTCCCCAAGAAATCAGTCACCTTGGACTTCATGCTAACCTTGTTCTAGGTCACTATGGTAGAAAACATTGGTGTTCCTGTAGAAACCACTTGTAATTCCTCACTGTAATTCAAACTGGCATTTG
This sequence comes from Manacus vitellinus, assembly GCF_001715985.3. NCBI lineage: Eukaryota > Metazoa > Chordata > Aves > Passeriformes > Pipridae > Manacus > Manacus vitellinus. The sequence goes on from NW_021940541.1 coordinate 3,466,299, forward strand.
CAGGAGGCCCTGTTATCCAGCAGATCCTACCCCTTCTGCTTGGATTTTAATAAATTTTAACCAAATGAATCAGTTCAAAATCTCATTCTTTTGATAAAGAATCACTTGACAGATACATCCACTGCTTCAAAGACAAGTCAATTAAAAGGAGAACAAGTTCAAGTACATTTACTGGCAGAGTTTGAACGGGGGAATGCCACTAACCCTTCTGATTTGGAAAGAAAACTGACCATCAAGGAAACTATTCATGCTGAGTTGCACTCATCATATTTTGTACAGCCTGGATTTGCAACGAATAGAAGCCTTGATGACATGTTTATTTACTGAGGTGGGTAAAGCAATAATGGGTGTCTTCAAACAGAACACAAAATAAAATACAAACACACACATAGGCACCTTCTTAAATCTACAAATGATACACATCTATCCCCATGTTTCAGCTGAAAGGAACAGATGTGGAAAAGAGCAGTCTGATACATGTTTCTAATGAAACTTGACATTAAATATAAAATCTAGTAAAAAGAATTTGTACTACAGTCAAGATGTGAAGAGGGAGTTCAACCCAACAGCTGTCCTAAAATATCAGACATTTTCCTTGGTATCTTCTGACAGATAATATCTTCTAAGAGAAAAGAAAATAACCACTCTGCCAAGAATTCCTCCTACTCCTGCTCCTCCAATCTTTATTTTTAACTTCAGGGTTAACCTTAAAAGTTAAAAAGTTAACATCTCTCCTACATGAGATAGACTCAAAGCAAACAGACCCTCCACAACTGACTCAGCTCAAACTTGGAAGTGTGTGGTCTGAAGTTCCCAAATCCTAAGGAGGCACAATCTGTCAGCTGGAGTAGGGTAACACACAAACTCTTGGCCATCAATGTTCACAAACTGACTTGACATTTAACACAAACTTGTCCTATTTTATAGTTTTGCTTGGCTAAGGACTGACAAGTGTTCAAGCTAAAAGTTCCCAAGAGCTCCAGCTGGCAAACAAACAGAACAGAACTCAATGAGTCACAATAATGCAGCTGATTTCAATGTAAGAACAGATACTTTGGGCAAAATTGTCCAACTGACAGTTAAACTGTTTGAAGTATGTCACAGTAAGGTCACAAACATAAATTTGGTTTATTTCTTTAAAAGTTACTGTTTAAATTGGTGGACCTTTCCAATATACTCTGCAAAACAACCAGATAAAACCACAAAAGAATCTGCTTCCATCAATCTTCCTAAGGTTATTCCTATTACAAGGGGTATTTGGAAAAACGTGACATCTGGGATATACCAAATGAAATTACCCACCTTTCATTTCAGAATTAACAGCTTTAGCTGCTGGTTTTTTACCCCCTCAGTTAAAAAGTATAGTAACTGTTTAAGTTAGAGAAAGGAATCCATGAAATCTTTCAGCAGAACAGCAACAATCAGCACACAACTCCACCTGCATTCTGGTTTTCTCACCAAGATTCCTTTAAACTCTTTTCCAAGAGCCAAACCATTACTGCCTTACAAAACTTGATGAACACAGTTCTGAGTTTCACGTGTGACTACACAGTCACAAGCAACGTTAAATACTCACAAAACCATGTTCTTAAACATAAACACAACCCTTCCCACAGATTAAACATGGAAGCGTGAAACATTTTAAGTAACACTGCAATAGTGAAAAAAGAAATCACTTCTCAAAAATCAGAGGAAAAAAATCCCCTAATATTTGTTACAATTGGTATCAGAATGCAAGATACAGACTATTGTCAGGCACAGGGATGACCTACAACAACTCATCCTTGGTATTTTATAACTTCAAAAATACCACAGAGAATTTCAGAAATAAAAAAAAAAAGCATATAAGGATCTAAAGATATGAGACATCTACTTTCAAAAGGAAATGTTCTTGTCTAACTATTCACACAACACAAAAATAAACTGGTTTATAATCTCAGAGAAACCAAACACAGGATACCCATAAAAACATTTAGACCTGATCTAAGATATTAAGTAAAGCAGCTCCACGAATTAGCTTTTCAATTACAACCACCATGCAGTGACTTTGTGAAACATTAAGGAACAGCATGAGACATACTAGTAGAGCCATAGTTTCATATGAAGTGTTTTACTCTAAAAATAGTTGAGTATTTCAAGTGTTGAACCTGCTCGTGTGCTGGGGCACAGGATATCTGCTTCTGGGAAGCTACAGCACAAAAGTTAACTCACAAGGTCTCTGTTCTTTAACAGCACTGGGTGAATCACCCAGAATTTCCTTAGGAAAGCACTAAAATACAGAACAAAACCGGTATTTGAATGTTTTTGAAGCAGTTGACTGCTGAAATACTTTCAGAAAGCCTGTAAACATTTACAACACAGTAGCTGTATTAATACAACATTATTACTTTCAAGGTCAGTATTACACATGCAGTTTCTTGGAGCTACATATTTTGGTGTTATTTTTAACATCTGACAGAGCATCTTGTACTGTTGCAAGCTCTACACTGTTTACAAATACTCCCAAGCTGCAGCTGCTGACTCTACAAGCATAGCTTGCCATAGAAAAAAAAAAAGAGTTATTTTAATTACCCAGTAATGGCATTTTTTACAGTACTATATATACATCAGTGGTCTGTAGACTGGTCTTTGTAATTTTTCCCCCTTTTAATGATTACACGGAAAACCAAGATTTGGTTACAAGGATATCCATTTCTATGAAAGGTCAAAAAAGTCCAAGCACACTTGGGAAACACGTGTAACCCCGTTCAGATTATGGATGAACTCCACAGCCTCTCTCAGCAGGTGCTATTTCAGGAACTTCTACATTTGGCTTACTTTTTAAAATGGAAATGCAGAGATAAAAAAAAAACTGGTTTGAAATCAAATGCCAAGCTTCTGTTTTAATACTTCATTCTCCCAAAAATACTTAACCACAGGCATAACAGTAGAAGGCAGCAGGAAAACAACTTACCGACACACGCATTTAGGAACAGCCAGTCTGTCTTTTTCATTCTATTTTTTATTTGCTTTAGTTTTTTGAAGTCAACTTCAAGTTCCTCCTTGCTGCCAACAGCTCCAGCCAATTCAATTCTTTGGAAGTCCATTTTCACATCGGATTCACGTTTGGTTGTGGGTGGAGATCTTCTTTGGCTATTTCCACTACTACAGCTCCCCCTCCACCGAGCCCTGTCCTGCTCGTTTATGATGGAAGAAGCCTCTTCTGTGTCTGCCAGTTCTATTGCTTCGATGTTGTTGGGCCTGGGGTGGTCACACACAACACATTTCCTGGCCTTCGCCCAGTTTTCGTACGTACAAACAGAACAAGTCCAGTGCTGAGCCCTTGTGTTCAGTTTATTTCTGTCATTGTACTCCTCGCACGGATCAACGGCAAAGGGGACCGGCCGGGACCCAGACCCCGAGGACTGAGGGGACTCCGTGGGACTCCTGGTCCTACGCTGAGACAAGCACTGAGTGCACCTGATGGCCCTGGGCCAGTTCAAGTACGTGCACATGTGGCACGACCATTTATTTGCGCTTTCCATGCTGTAGGATGATTTAACCCTCGGTCTTGCACTAGAATCCGGACATATCAAAGGACTGCTCCCTCCCTCGGTGCTCGTGGGATCCCAGTCTCTGCCGATGTCACTGGAACCACTTTTGAACGGATCTTCTGTGATAATTGTTCCACTGGGCCTCTGAGCACGACACATGGTGCATTTGATTGCAGAGGGCCAGTTTTCATATGTACAATACTCACAAGCCCATTTAATTCCACGCTCTGTCATCGTGCACTTCTTGAACTGAGCGGCGTCGGGCAGAAAGCTGAGGAGTCACAACACACCGTTAGTACACACTGCCTGCACAGGAGCTGCTTCAAACCAAAAATAAATGAGATTTAACCCAGCTGATGCAAAAATCAGGCTGGGCAAACAGGCAATCTTTGTTATTGATACTATTACAACCGCTATGAAAAGGGTAAGACTTGACTTAACGGCATTTTGCAAGCAGAATTCAGGATTTCCCAGTGCAGAAATGAGAAAAAAACCTCAGTCTTGCATTTGTGGGATTCCTCAAATTTGCACAGAGGCTTCCAAACAAAGTCAGGAAACAGATATGCATTAAGCACTGAGAACACCAGAGAAGAGACCAGTACAGCTACACAAACAAGCCCTAAATATTAAATTATTAAAATCAAACTCAGTACGAATATAGCAGTACAAGAAAAGGAACACAAAGTTCAGAGATTCTGTAAGGTCTTGCAATAGACCTCACTAGATCTGGAAGGAAGGAGAGTATCAGATGGGCATATCAGTTCTTTCGGAAAAGGAAGGTGTAGGAATTTACATAAAATGCCTGTATTTGAAAATTGAAAACACATACTTAAGCAAGACTAGGCCTGGACATCACCTATAACAGTGGTGTGAGGAAGTGAAAATACCACTCGAAAGCAAGCACAAACTGTGTGTGTTGGCAGGCTAATGTGGTATTTTTATTCTACAAATTCAGATTTCAACCCAATTCCAACTCACTTTTTCTCTAATGAAGAGGGGATTCTGTCTTCATGCTGGCTCAGACCTTTTCCTCAGATTGCCAAATGTGAAGGATGAGACTAAGCAGATAAGTATTCCTGTAAACAAAATAAAAACAGACTCATTATAGGTTTCCTACTGGACCTGAGTAACCAGAAAGTTAATTATTAAATGCCACACCTATTCTGATCCCAATTTAGTTGGTTAAACCCAGTCATGACCTGTTGAGACTAAGAGAGATTGGTTAAAATAAACCAGTATTTATAAAGAACCAGTCGCCACACAAGTGACCAGTCTGCTGAAGTAAAAGAAGTACATCCAAGCAACATCAAGTTCACAACCAAATATCCACAAACACTCCTACTGCAATCTGCAACTTAGGATGGGGAAGGCAAAAAAAAGCTTTGTGTAGAGAGTAGAATAGAGGGAAAGGGTGAGGCAGGTAGATAAAGGACAAATGCATACAGTATTTCCTCCCTTACCACAGAATAGTTACCCAACATATAAGGCTCAACAATGTGCTGTTTTAAGCATGCAAAACTGATTAAAATACTAATTTGTTACATCAGACTGTCATTTCTTATTCATCATATTCCAACTCTCTCTGTTGTCTACAAAACACCAAGAGCCCAGTAAACAAAAACTCAGAAGTTACACAACAGGATTCAGTTCAAAACTGGACACATCAAACTAAAAATTAGTTATTCCCCGATCATTAAATGTTTTACGAGTTAGTACATTCGTCACTGCAACACCTTCACACACACCTTGCCCTACAAGGCATAGCTAAACGTCCACTTCAATTTGTCACCCTTATTCCTACTGTCTCCTGCTGAGGACTCCAGGAACACACGGGATTTTTCCAGCAGCTCTGCTGATCTATTCACCAGATCAGGTGGCTGCATGAATGAGGGGCTATCGCATGGCCGGACCAGGGGGCAGGGCTGGACTATCCCTTTCTGAGTGATCCATATTTATGCTCCACGAAGATGAGCAATCAGGAACACAGAAAGCTTTCCCATAAAGCTCGGGTTCCAACATCACTTGTTTGAACAGCCTGCAGAGCACTTCACTCCCACCTATACGTTATAGAAGTGTGCCAGGCTGAGGAATGTGCTGAGAAGGCAATTACAGTTCCTACTGCTTCCCCTCCACCGTGCCTCAGAGGTGGCCACTCCCATGCAGCATGAGAAAAAGGAGCAGGATCATACAAGGATCCCTGTATCTGTAATAAAAGTAAGGGGGAAAATACATACATATATACAGGAGAATACAAAGTCAACTTGATTTTACTAAAGGTGACTTCATAAAGAAGGCTCTTCAGGAACTTCAAGGAAAAAAGGGTTCTCTACTCCACAGATAAATTAAAGCTTTACCAAACACCTCCTATATGAGCATAGTAGACACTAGGTTTATCTATTCAATTTGGTGAAGGCTTTTTCCCCCAACTCCCAAAATAGGGTTTTTAATTACTTTCTTAATAAGCTTATTCTCTCTAGAAAGAGTAGAGTTTTCTGAGGAATTAAAGTTAGAAACATAAGGGAGTTGAACGTGCTTTCCATTAAAGACAAGGTACAACACACTGCCCGTGCACCTGCCCACTGCCACCGAAAATTATGCCACTGAGGACCACCAGAAAGTGGTTGTCCCAAAATTCCAATGCTTGAGAATAATTCCTACTGAAGCTGGTATGGTTTGAGCAGGTGATGCTTCCAAAGAGACCCGTATGCAATGTGTGACAGGTACCTGTAACTGTAAATGTAGTCTCTTACCTGCCCTAGTTTGTGAAGTCTTAAATTAGTTCCCACTTCAGACAAATCCCAACACACACTTGGGATGGGGTAAGAAAACGAGGCATCATCTGTTTAAGTGATATTAAGACTGAGAAAGGAGACTGTAGCTCAAGTTGGAAAGCAGCTGGCTACAAAAACCATCTAGACAAGTACTGAGATACCACTTAGGAAACTAAATAGCTCAGGACATCCCGCGCTACCGAAAAGCTTTCATATATATCAGAAGATTAGGTTTTTAGCTGCAATTATCCTCTGTGCCCATTAAAGAGCAGATGCTTTCAGATATAATTCTTAGAGAGGCTGAGTCTCTGCAGCTTTGAAAGCCTCTGAGATATGAGCTCACCACCTCCTAACAGGAGGCCTCGGGTTATTATGAAGTAAAGAATATAAAAAGGCTCAATGGAGCAATGCAATTTCTCTTCCTTGACAGCTCTGCCAACACCCACTATGGCAAGGAAATTCAGCACTTTCATGTATTGGGTTTTTTTGTTTTGTTTTTTTTACTATTAGGTCTCGGTCTGATCCCCAACTGCATCCCACAGACCCATCCAAATTTGTTTTCATCAGGAACTGTAGTGACAGGACACGGCAAAATGGCTTCACACTTATAGAGAGTAGGTTTAGATTAGATGTTAGGAAGCAATTTTTCCCTGTGAAGGTGGTGAGGCCCTGGCACAGGTTGCCCAGAGAAGCTGTGGCTGCCCCATCCCTGGTTGGACGGGGCTTGGAGCAACCTGGGCTGGTGAAAGTTGTCCCTGCCCGTGGCAGGGTGTGGAACAAGATGAGCTTTAAGGTCCATTCCAACCCAAACCATTCTGTGATTTTACCATCTTGTGATTTCCTGCTGATACAGCACCACCATCCAGCCACTGAGCAGTTTGAAGCTTATTACATTTTTTCCCAATTACTTCTTTGACTCTGTTTTCAAGTTAACTTGTTATTTTAGATTCTTCACAGAGGAGAAGCTGAATCATGGAGTAACCTCTCTGACAAAGAAATAGCAACACAGTGACTGTGAAGTGCAGGTGCATGTTTTAAAGTCCAAAAAGCATGAGCTGACAAGAAATTAAAACCCACAGAACTTCAAACAAGTTCCAATTGATCAGTTTAGACAGTGCACTAAATACCTTCTGGACAGACCAGTATGATAACTCACTACACTGAAGAGACAAATATGTTAAGTGCTGATAAATGAAGAACAAACAAAAAAAAAAATCAAAACCTTATCAGGCCACCCTTTTACTAAATAAACTAAGTGGGAAAAGGTCACCCAGAACGATTAGAAATTTGTCTTTTGCTTTGTTTCAACTTTTAAGACTATTCTTCTTTGTAGGTGCATGGGAAAATGCAAAAGGGCTCACAGAAATTGGAAAGAAATAATGAAGTTCTCAAATATCACTTTTACAACAGGATATTTTGCACTCCCCTCAATTTAATTATTCACTGTGTCCAGAAAATGTTTTCCTTTGGCTCCAACAAGGAACAATATGGAGCTCCACTTCATTAAATGGTCAAACCCTTCCCTGTAAACAAGCCAGATGCTGATTTAGACTGGTCTACACTACGGATTTTTTGCTGGGATGGTGCTGGCATCTGTGCTGGCTGAAACCTTATGTAATTACACCCATCAAATCAGTGTTCCCACCTTAAACTCCTTTTGTTCCCGTGTACAAATTCTGGACCAAAGCAAACGCTTCTGTATTTACAGGGAAAAGGAAGCTCAGGTGCCAACTTCACCCTTCAGCAACACTTGAAAGGCAAGAAGATCCATCCTACTTCCCCACATGCAGCTGCCTCTCTTAGGCTGCTCCAAAAAGAAAGCCTGGCTGGTTTATTTATTTTAAAAACACTGAAGCAACTTTTCAGAGGAACAAAATAAGCAGAAGCATCTTGCTCTGAAAGAGAGAGATCTCTATAACCAAATGCAGAATCAATTAATTCATCAGTTCATAAGCATGAGTGTAACACCTTTCTCACATCCCTGCCTAATTTTCCAAGGTGGAATTTTACCTTTTGTTCCCTTAACTTACTAAACTTAGTTACTCTACCTTCAACCACTCACTCTTCTTGGATGATGGCTTTCTCCAGAATTCAGTATAAGCCTCAACAGATCACTATATTAAAAACAGAAAAGCCTGGGCTTCTATAATTTGAAGGGAACTAACAATAAGCTCCATTGTCGTCTCTGCAAATTAATTTTAATAAAATTAAGAACACTGACCTTGTCAACGAGACAACCAAAGCAGATCAGTACTGAATCTGGAAGCTTTGCAGTAGGGGCAATATCTATATATTACAGCAAAGATTGGAAAGATTACTGCAAAGTAACAAATGTAGAAGCATTTTCTGTATTAGCCTGAATACACTGCAACAAGGAATTTAACAAGCAAGCATAGTTAGCTTTGCTTATTAGGACAGTTCTTCAAAAATGAAAGGATTCTGCCCCAAACAGATCAGCAAAAAGGAGAAAGTACTCTGTTATCTCAGGAAAAGAGCACTTAAGTAATTTTCTGCAAGCTGCTCTACGAGGTGGGGTTTTTGCTTGGGAAATTTTGCTTTTCTCCACAGAACACCAGCTGGCTGTTTGCAGAGCAGGCAGAGGAACTGCTCTCAGACTGCAGCAGTCACAAAATGCAGAAACCCCTTTGCTACCAAACACAGACACAAGAGCTATGATGGGAGATGGAGGCTTCTGTCAAACTGCATTATCCTGCCCATCCTCATCCCACCAACTGCACTGCTCCAAACACACAGGGATCACCTCTGCTCCTCTGAGCACTAGAGTTGCTCCTCCACTCCTGCTAACAGGGATAACAGGGAGAATGCTGCTGTCTTGAGAGAAGCATCATCCTGTTCTCAATTCTCTTAAAGACCAAACCGTTGCCATGTAAATCACAACACAGTAAGTATTAACTTTTGAAAACATTCAGAAGTCTGTTCATTGGGTGAATTCTGACGGGCTTCATTTACATACAATTAATAACAGATTGTTTTCATTTTGATTTATGGAGTCATATCTCATCTTAAAGTCTACTTTATTAGGTATTTATGGTATTCAGAAAAATTACGCTGATTTGGCATCAGTTTTCTTTTCCATATTCTCCTCACACTTCCAATTCAACTGCTGACTTTTCATAAGCAAGAGAATTTATATGCAGTTTTAATGCCAGAGGATGCCCAATTTTGCAAATGTTCTATGCAGAAAGAAGCCAAACAGTCAGGAGGCTACAGATCTTTGGAGACATCTGAAATACAAGACTGACAATGAATTTTTACAATTCAGTCTGAAATTTAATGTAAACAGACTCTTTAGTAAAAGCTGAAAACGCAACACAGAATTAAGAGATATCTGAGAGCAGTAAACATTCGCTCTTTCTGCTGTCTTCTTTTATTTTAATGTTTACCCCTTGAAGCATTTTTGTGCTCTTACCCACTAGAGTTAACCCTGCTGTGTAAACTGCACAGTACATGTTTCCATTTTATCTGTTACTCATCTCAAATGGGTCAAACCCCATACAGCTCTATTAAATTTGTGACTAAAACCTACAAAAATCTTAACTGCTGAAAACAGTCTATAAAAACCCAGTAGCAGCAACTCGCAGTTCAGTCTTCTTTCCTTTTCAGGGTTGTTTTTTTTTTGTTTTTAACTCAATTAGAAGTGAATAACTATCCAGATAATACATTACTACACATTAGGACTGACTAAATACGACTGACTGCTTAGAAACCAATACCATTTGGGCAAACACGGGTAAGCAGATCAACAGTTACATAATACACAACATCTCCCACACAATACTAATCAAAAACCAAGCAAAGTGACTTAAAATAATGAGCTATGATAGAACATTTGCATAACTACAGCCAGCAGCATTTAATGACTCTGACCATGAACAGTCAGCAACAGATGAACACTGACTCAAGATCTACAGTAACAAACATATAATAAAACACAACAGAACTGGTGAAACTTCATTTTTAGAAAGACATTAGCCTTGGACAAAGTACAGAAGTTGAACAAGATGTTTCTTTATAAAAAGTGAGGTCAAACACAAAAACAGTTTATCTGTGTTTAGACTGTGCCTAAAACAGGAGACCCGTTTTTGTTTAGCTCTCAGCCGTCCTCACACACGAGGGGAGGAAAACCAGATGTCACGCTCTGACTGGAACCACACTGTGGAGTCAGACATCAAAACTTTAAAACACTTAAACCTGTCCAACAACAGGAACATTACACTGAGACTTGTCCATTTTCCAGTAATTATCCCCTGGACCTCCTCAGTGCTGGCTGACCATAAATTAGAGCGTGGCTACAACACACACGGAGTCACCATTTGGTGGAGGGAAACCACCTGCCTCCAAAGGAAATATGGAAACACACACTCAGCATCCACTGCTGGGGAGTTTACTCCTAATTAATGGCAAGCCATGTTCAGGTACAGTTAAGGACTGTCTTTGGTACATGCATTTGGCATACACTTAAAAGACTAATTCCAGTTCCAGTGAGCAGAACAAGCCACACTCATTTTATCCAGCTCTTCCTAAGATACTGGCCACTAGATAAGATACCAAAAAGAGGGGAAAAGTTAAAAAGAGGAGCAACAACGCTATTATTACAGCACAGAAAATCCCCTACTGTGTACGTTGCTGCTTAACAGTGCAAAGAACTATTGCCAAATACCACAAGAAAAACAAATTCAAACTCCTTCTAGAGACAGAGAGATATCAGTTCTTTTTTTTTTTAAATCACTTTTTTTTAAACCTTATGATTAGTAATTTCTATTTTGTTCATAATACATATTCAACAACCCTACGTTAAGCACTGCAAGATACTCTGCACTGCTAGAAAGTTTCAGAGTAAAACAGTAAAAATAGTTTCTGGGGGTGGGAGTAACTTTCTACTAGAGGCAACACTGAACAACCTTCTTTAAATAAACCCTTTAAAAGCCAGGAGGTGACAATTATTTTTGTCCCTGCCAAGCTAAACAGTAATGAAGAGGTCAAAAAATAAAAGCAAATAGTCCAGTGGACCATCCCAGCCCTTCAGTAAGATAAAAATGAGCCTCTCAGCAGGCACCCAGTAAGGGGAAGCCTTTGCAGGTAAAAGCTAAACCACAGGCCCATCTGTCAGAAGGTGTAAATGACAATTCAAAGTACTCCTGACTTACAAGGGCAGTTGAACTATTAAAAAACATGAGTATATACTCAACACTTCTTGAAGCTAAGACCTGCAGAGTGAAGCTGTTCCAGGGGACTATTCAGATAAAGCAAGGAATAAATATGCCAGCTGTCTCTACTCAATCCCTGCTTAGACACTGGGAAGATGAATGGGGACACAAGGAATACTTTCAAGCCCATTAGCCTGAGAGAAGTGCAAGTCAGGGCTCACACAATGCACTCACAGTCCTCACTGCCACAAGAATCAGGATTCTCTCATAAACCAACAATCACCATCACAAAGCAAATTCCCTACTTTCTTGCTGAAATGATACACATTTGAGAGGTTTATGACAGTTGTTTTTCCTCCCAGATATTCACCTGCCTCTGCACCAAGAGCCACATGGTTTTCAAAGGAGTGCGTGCAACTTTAAACCCACTAAAAGATTATTTGATCAAAATAGTTCTAATCCACTAAAAAAAAAAAAAAAACCAAACCAGACCACTCAAGTTTATTTTTCTTTCCAGGGTCACATAAATCATGGTTCTGAGTTTTCTTCAGTTCAGGAACATCAACTCCTCAAATTATCATAACTTACAGAAGTTTCTTAGTGCCTGTAAACTCCTCAGTAACCCACAACTTTTACTGTTTTATCAAAAACAGCTACTCAGAACTAGATGCTGAGTCAAATCAAAGTCAAAAGAATTACAGGGAGGATTTTTAAACCTTAACATTTGATTACAGAAGTAAAGGCAAATATAACCCAAATAAAACATCACTTACTAGAAATAACAAAAAAAAAACAAAACCATGCAGTAGTATCCTTGTTTCAAGAACAAGCAGAACAGATTATATCAGGACAAATTCAAATAACCAAAGGGAAAAATGCCAACTTAATTATATCTCCTGTATAGTAGAAAATGCAAAAGGGCTGCAAATTTGGCTGCTTCATAGGCAAGATGTTCCGCACATACCAGCCACTACCACTCTTTCCAATACATTTCCCTCCCATGTTCCTTTTAAAAATCTAATTTTCCTTCTTTATTGAATCAAAGTCTCCATGTCAGCCCCCTCTTGAAGACAGTTCCCTCTTCAAACATCACTTTGCTCATTCCCTGCTCCACTCCCTCCACACTTTCTCCTTTCTCTACTCTTCAGCAAAATGAGTTTCTGCATAAATAGTACAGAGGCACAGGAAAAAAAAGTTGTTATTAAAAACACCAGGTGGATACGACCCCAGTTGGACCACAGAGCTTCTGAACACTTGCCCATTCCAGGAAAGAAGGAAATACAAAATCATCCATATTGTTATAGATTAATGTAGTACTGAAGTGCTACAGTTCTTCTTTTAAAGTACATTAACTGGTAAACCCTACAGAGATAATTATTAATCTTGCATGTCAAGAAAATCCCAACAGAAATAACGACAGAGGTGTGAGAAGCTGCATCCCAGTCACTGATGGTGCAAAAATGAGCACAGTCACAACTCTGTGCAAGATGAAAAATGGCAGCTATGACAGAAATGCTATGAGAAGGTACCAGAAAAGTGTCTGAATTCTGAGTGTTTGAGATCTTAATTTGAAGACAGACATTTCCTTTTTAAGGTATAACAACTTCCATTCAATTGACATTACAAAGTTATAATTAGCTCTGTTATTTCACTGATTTTGCCAAGCTCTGCCATTTGACAAGTGGTGAACTCTTCGTCAGGTGTGTTGAAAGAAAATTCTCTTTCCAATTTTGCATTGTTTCCCCCTTCATTTGCAGTACTACTTGAAAAAAAAAAAAAAAACAACACAAAAAATTAAGAACTCTGTTACAGCTAAGCCAGCCATTTTCAGCTGCCAAACTAAAGTTTAGTTCCATTTTAGTACCAGGAGACTGTGGATCATAACTCATGCAGTTAAAATGAGGATTACTTGTTGACATCAATTTTGAACAGCCCAAAATAATCCAGTCTTCAAATTTTGGGGGGAGGAAGGGGAATGAGATTACTGAGAGAACTGGCAGAGGCAGTTTAAATGCTTTGCTGTGATTAGTAGAGAGCACATCATGAGAAAGAATGTATTGATCTGGAGTTGTGCATAGTCTGACTGCAGAACTGATAAGGCAAAGAGAAGCTGGAAAGAGAAACGTTGACACCCAGTTAATACCACATGAAGGAGCCAGTAAATCTCACTTTAAAATGCCTCAGAGAACATTTGATTATTTGATTGACTGTATTAAAAATAACCAACCATTCAATCAGTAAAGTATTTCCTACTTATTTACAGGTCCTTCTTCCAAAGGGCACCAAAGATGGGTGGGAATTCCCGTCCCTGAGGAATTCACATGTCCAACAACACAAATTAGTGGTCTTACACAAGGCTAAATAAGACTGAAAACATTCCCTTGACCAATTCTGCACTCTAACTAGTCTCCAATATAAGTCATGCTTCTGTGATGAATCCCGCTGATGCTTTTATGCCACTCAGCATTCCAATTAAATTAATATTTGCAATTATACTTCTGAGAAAATGCAAATGGACACAACTCCACAAGATCAGATTATGGCCTCACCGGTCACCCCCACCTGCCTGTCCTTGCTTAAGGAGCGTAAGGAAAAGTAAAGGTAGTCATTTCTTTTTCCTTCAAGAGAATTGCACCACATAATTAGAGTTTCACAAATCCCATGAAACACAACGCATCTAAAAGCTCTATTGCCTTTTAATGCTGTGACAGACTTAAACCAGAGGTGATCTTTTATATGGGCCATGCCAGACTCCACATGCTGAGACACCAACTCAGCCTGGCCTTCGGAAGGAGGCCAATAAAAGAGTTCCAGAACACCTCCTGCTGCTCTCACCTGTTTCCCCCTCTCTGAGTAACCACTGAAAAAAGGGATGGAGGGGAGAGAAATGAGCTTCACAAAGCTCTTCTGCAGCCACCAAAGACCAGACAAGCAGAAGGAAAAACAAAGCTAAGTACAACAGATCTCTCCTGAACTACTGCTAAAAGGTTCTGCTCATACCAGAATGAGCTTTAAGAAGAGAAAGGAGGGAGTTACCACACAGAAGACATCTCACCTTTCAATTTTTGCATCAGCAAAGGTATCAATGCCTGGACTCACATGGCAGCCCCACCACTTGTGACACAGCAGCAGCTGGTGAGCAGAAGACTGTTCAGGCACAGCACAAAGCCCGGCTAAAAAACAACGTTTGTTTACTACACCAACCTCCAAGAATTCCAGAAAAAGTTGTCATTATTGCCGTGACTGAAAGTCCCGTGGCAGCAGAAAGTTCTCAGCAGCCGGGCTGAGCCGGCCATGCAGGACACCGGGATGGATCGTATCCCATCCCTTCTCCCACCCCCCGCCGCTCCCGAGGGAGTGGTGTCCGCTGTGGGGACGGGTGACTGAGGGCTGGGAGGAATGACCCCTGTCACTGCCGAGGAAGGATTCACAGACACATCCAGAGGGCTCACAGACACTTCCCTGACCTCCGCAGACAAGTTTATCTCCTCCTGCCGGGAAGCTGCTGCAGGCTGGGGCTGTGAGGGCAGACGGAAAGGCGCTGGGGGCACGGATTACCGAGCTTTGCCTCGCTCCTTAATCCAACTTTTCCGATTTTTGTTTTAACTTCGGTTCACAAAGACAAGCTCAATTTTGAAATACTTCCCGCACCGTTCTTTACTCCTGATAAAAGCCTCGACAATACGCGATCACAGAACCACAGAATGAATCACGGATTGGTCTGGGTTCAAAGAGACCTTAAAGCCCATCCAGTCCCACCCCTGCCACGGGCAGGGACACCTTCCACTAGACCAGGTTGCTCCAACCTGGCCTTGGACACTTCCAGGGACAAGCAATACCATGGAAGTTCTGCTGCCCAAAGTCCACAACCCATCGCTCCCATCACCTACTCCGCCACGGCGCGTGCAGATCCACACGGGCACATCCCGAAAGGAATAAAAGCCAGTCAGGAGGGGGGCGGGAGGCAGCGGGAGAGCGGCGGCACAGGCTTGATCTCACCGGGCACCCCGAGGCTCCGCTGCCCGGGGTCTGGAGCACCGGCCACGGGGAGAAAAATCGAGTTTCCTGCCTTTGTACCAGGCGGGACACGGCTCCCAGCGGGATGCGGCGGCCGCCTCCCCACCAGCCTCCCCTGGGGGGTGTCCCCGCCGGGCCGGCTCCGCTCGCCCCCATCCCCCCCCAGCGCCCTCTCCCGCAGCGCTGCCCGAGAAGGCGGGAGCGTGCACAGGGCTTTACCTCTCCGGCTGGATCCGTTCCCTCAGTCCCTCAGAACCGCTCGCCAGCCACTTGGGCAGCGCCTGCGCCCGGCGGCGCCCCCCCCCCCCACGCCCTCGGCTTCCCCCACCCGCTCACGACATGGTTCTCTCCGAGACGCGCGCTGCCGCAGGGGCCAGGCGGGCGCTCCCACTCGGCGCGGGCGGGGAGGGGGGGAGGGCCGTGCCCTGCTTGCTCTAATGGCGCGGCCGGAGCGCCCAAAGCAAAAATAAACCCCCAGCACGAGCCGAGGCCGCACGTCAGCGGCCCGCCTTGCCGCCCTGACGCAACAGCAACATTGGACCGGGCCGCGCCGCCCTTCCGCAAAAAACGGCGGGCGGCTCTTTGCCAGCAGCGGTGTGTCATCCGCTAGCCGCGGGGCGCCGGGCACGGTGCCGGCGCCAGGTGGGCGGTTGCCCGAACCCGGCCCCGTCAGGGCGGGTCCCCCGGGGACCCTCAGGGGGCGATCCAGGGGTGCCCCTGTCCGGCTGTTCCCGGACATTCCCGATCCCTTCCTGCACATCCCGCCGCTTCCCTCGGCGCCACCCGGCACCACACGGCCCTCCCCGAGCCAAACATGTGCCCAGGCCACGCGCGGTAACGCGCAGAACGTGTTAGTAGAGGAAACGAGGGCATCCCCCCGCTTGGCTCCCCCGTCCATCACAGTGGGTGGTGTATTGACATAAACGCTTCCCGTGGGAATAATCCCTCAAAAAGCCCCTTGTGATGGCACGCGGCCGGGCGGCAGCCGTGGAGAACACTGCTTTGTGGCAGCTCGTCACAGAACAGAATCAGTTCGGTTGTGAAAGACCTCTGGGATCATCGAGTCCATCCTATGACCCAGCACCTCCATGGCACCAAATGCCACGTCCAGTCTTCAATCCTCAAGCACTGCCAGGGACGGTGACTCCAACACTTCCATGGACAGCCCCTTCCAAAGCCTCATTACCCTTTCTGTGAAGAAATTCCTCCTCATGTCCAACCTAAACCTCCCCTGGCATAGCTTAAGACAATGTCCCCCCTGTCCTGTTGCTAGTAGCCTGGGATCCAGTGTCCTGATGGGAAACTTTTCCCACGTACAATAAATACAGAGAATAAAGAGAAATAAAGTGAAAATCATGACAGAAGGTTTCACACCCAACCCTTGCTGGATTCCCATTAATTCCTTCAGTTCTTCCATAGCAAAATATTTCCCTGAGCACTGATAAGAAATAGAGGACATAATCTTTAGCTGTGCCAGGGTTGGTTTAGGTTGGGCATTAGGAGAGGGTAATTAGAGGGTACAGAGAGGGTAATTAGACATTGGAAGGGGCTGCCCTGGTAGAGTCACCACCCCTGGAGATGTTTAAGGAAAGACTGGATGTGGCACTCACTGCCACTGTCTTGTTGATAAGATGGTGTCGTATTCAATGACCTCAGAGGTCTTTTCCAACTGAATTGATTCTGTGATTCTTTGAAATAAACTGTCAATATTTCCTCTACGTGTCAATTCCTGACTCGGCATGTTGAGTGTTGAGTGTGTGGGGTCTGAAATTCAGGATGTCCATCCACCCTGGCCTGGTGGACTCATCCAAGCAGCAGTCACACAGTACAAGCCCATTCTTCTCCTGGAACTGCTCCTCCAGCCTTTGGGTTCAGTCCTCGTGAGGGCTATGCAATTTTGTTGGGGTTTTTTTGTTTGTTTGTTTTTTTTTTTTGCTTTCTACTCAAAAACTGCAAGTCTGCATCTTCCTCAAGCTGCTCTTGCAGGCTCACTGACAGGAAAAGTGTATTTGCCCACATCCTTGCTTTTCCCTTGTGGTACCTGAATTTTTTTTTCCCCACTGCAGTTCCCACTTTTTATTTCAGGCTTTCTGAGATGTTTTACCACTTTTTTATTTCCATGCTTTCATTCCCCGTTCCCAGACATGGTGACAGGGGACTCTGTTAGCTAATGCCTCAGGCTTGGTGTTGCACGGGGGAAACTCATCCTGGACCAGCTGGATCCATGCCTTCTTGCTCAATCAGCATAAAAGAAAAGCACCTGAGATGTTCCAGAAGAGCAGTGCTAGAAAAAATCCCTTTGTCCAGCAGACAAACAACTAGAACTGGAGTCAGGACAAGTAAAATGTAATTACTTATGGAGACTGAAATAGAAATTTGTCTTCATTTGCAATTAAATTAGTTCCCTATGAACATCAAGAATCATTGCAGGAGGAGGGTAATGTGATTTGTCTCTCTCAGACTAGTTATTTACTAAGTTCTCTTTCCAACTCCACTGAAAAAAGTTGGTGCATTTCTCAAAATGCAGCTATGGAAAACAGGGAGACAACTTTATTTTTTTTTTCTTGGATAAGTCATAAATATTAATTATTCTTTATCTGAAGGAATTGTGCCATCTCTATGCTTAGAAATCTTTCAGAAAATGTATCCCTTGCTCTTGACAACCAGGCAAGGTGATGGAAGAGCTGTTGGGATAAATCCTAAATGCTGCCACAACTGTACAACAGTGAGAAATTTCCAGAAATAATTGTTATAGATTAGACTGCATAACAAGATATGAAAATACAAGGAATATCACAGATTCACAGAGTGGGTTGGGTTGGAAGGGATCTTAAAGATCATCTAGTTCAACCCCCTTGCTATGGGCGGGAGTATGTAATTTGAAGGAAAATATCCCTTCAAATTCTTCCAGAATATTTCCTGGAACTGCTAGAAAACCATTTGGTGATCATGGAAACATATTTTAGACAACACACAGTGCACTGCAGCACATTAGGAGCTGTGTGATGTACCTTCACAACACAGAAAAGAGCTTTAATGAAGCTTGGCTCATATTATTTCAGAGATTTTTGTTGTATAGGTAAGACAAAAACATCACCAACTGAAAAAATATTTTCAGAGAATTCTATGATTGCAAGTGATTTTAATTTCTGCATCATTGTCCTGAAGAACAGAAGCAGAGTAGTGAAACAGGTCCCTGGATAGTATTCAAAGGTGAACATGTGGTGAAATTGAATTTGAAAATATTTACCATTGTCACTTTTAAAAGTGAATCCTGGCTGCATCTCCAAATTACCAGGCCTTTTTGATGTTGGTGACTTTATTCCTTTAAGCCAAAGATTTTATGTCTGCTGCTGGCATCTCCCTCCAGGTTTAACTTGCAGGAGTTTGCCATTTGTTCTAGACTTAAACAATAAAATACAATAGGAATGACCTTTCAGCAGTTTAGAACATTGATATTTACACATGTATTTTATCCAATAAGAGCTTTCAGACTTCTAATTTGGAGACAAATCAAAATCTACATGACTTGATAACTAAGTTCTCCATAGACTAGGTGCTTGATCATCTTTTTGGTTTTTAAATGTCAGAAAGATAATTCTATTTTTATTAGAGGCAGCGAAAGTTGTAGGCAAGTACTAATTTCCTATATTCCACCCCAAATTTTCCTTTCATTCCACCAGTTTCAGGAGAAATTTTAACTCCCTGGTGAGGGATTTGGAACAGTCATACTCATTTGACAGCTAAATGTGTTATTTTGGGAACTTTTCCTTTGCAGAGCTGGATTCGCTCAGGCCTTGAAGATCGTGTGCCTTCACACAGAGTTGTGCAACTGCCCTGTGCACCTCAGAATAAACCCACAGCGGAACTATGAGCCTTCACTCACATCTAAAAATATCATTTGCACATGCATGTGTTCCAGCTTTCTTTTTTCCCCACTTCTCAAACATCATAAATCCCTGTTCCTCTAACTGCCCACCTTCCTCAGCCACCCTGAGTCTGATCTCCTTTCTCCTGGTTCCTCTAGAACAAGAAAGAACTGATAGTAAGTTTCCCTGTCAGACCTCACAGGTTTGATGAAAACCAAGCAACGTGCAGACAGGATGTGATTTTGCAGGAATATCCATGGACCCCAGCTAAGAAACTCCCCTTGTTCCCGCTCCTTGTCAGCCTGGAGCTGCCCCACCAGCGCTGGAACCCTTTGTGCCTCCAAGGTGTGAGCCTCGCTGGCAGATGGCTGGAAAATTCCCTTCCTTTTCTGCAGAGAATTTATGAGTTTAGGATTTTTTCGGAATAATCCGGTCGCAAATTGCCGCCGTCTCCTGCTAAACACGAGCCCTTTGCACTGCGCTGCCTCACGAGACACCCTGTTTTCTTCTGTCCTGCTGCTCACTGTTGGTAAAAGGCTTTTCCCCTCAACCCTCCCTGATGTTTCTGTTCTGATTCACCCTGGTTATATCCAAGCAAATGATACCCAAAGCTATAATTAGAAAGCAGGCGTCGAAACGTTTCACGGGAGCGTTTTGTGAGCAATAGCTGGGGGGACTCTGTGAGACAAAATTGTGCTTCAGGTAAGCAAAAAGCCAAACAGCGAATTATTTTCTGCTGGCATGGAGTGGTTTTTGTGCTGCAGCAGAATTACCTCAGCCTGAGTGCAAAGATTACATCTAGTTAGTGATGTCTAAGTGCAGATCTCGCTCTTATGTAATTCTCTTTACCCTGGTAACTCCTCGCTCTCAGACAGAGCGCCGGCTCCCATTAGGAGATTCATCCTCAGCTTATCCAGGAGCAGGGATGTACGTGCTCACCAGATGGTTATTTCTCACTAGCTGAACTTTGAATATGCAGAACTCCCTCCTCAAACCCTGCTTTATTCTGTGTTTTCAGGCTCTTTATGAGCAAGAAAGGTTTGCAGCTGAAGTGAGACACTTAGATGAAGGGTGAAGAATAGACATGCACAAAAATCCAAAGGAAGCACATGTTTTGGAGATATTGAGAACAGGATATTTTAAATGGCTGACTGATTTCCCCATCCTCTCTCTGAGTCAGCCTCAGCCTTCACACCCAGTAAATCTCATACTTGTGGCTCCTTTTCCCATGTTAGTTTGAAATGTAAAAAATATCCAGCTATAGCTAGATCACTATCCCCTCTCTCCAGGCAAGGATGAGGTCAGAGAAGGCATAATCGTGGAACCACTGAATGGTTTGGGTTGGAAAGGATCTGAAAGACCATCTATTCCCAACCCCTGCAATGGGCAGCTGTGGGGGCTCAGCATGGAGAAAAGGAGGCTTGGGGGGACCTTCTCATTCTCTGCAACTCCCTGAAAAGAGGTTGGAGCCAGACAGGCGGCAGTCTTTTTCCATATAACAAGTGACAGGACAAGAGGAAATGGCCTCAAGTTGCTCCAGGGGAGGTTTAGGTTGGATATGAGGAAAAATTTCTGCATGGAAAGGGTTGTCAAGCCCTGGCACAGCTGCCCAGGGCAGTGGTGGAGTCACATTCCTTAAGGGATTTAAAAGCCATGTGGATGTGGCATTGGTGACATGGGTTAGTGGTGGCCTTGGCAGTGCTGGGGGAACAGTTGAACTCCATGATTTCGGAGGGCTTTTCCAGCCTAAACAATTCTGTTGTTCTACAGCAAAAGTGCTGTCTGTGCATGGGTCCAGCAAGAGTCCTCTCACAGCTCTCCAAACAGTGATACTGTGTGTGTGATTGTTTAGGGACAAAATAGCTAGGAGAGATAGAGAATAAATAAATACAGCTCAGGAAAACTACCTGGAAACATGCCAGAAGCCTCTTCTGAGTTGTTATCTCCTCACCTTGAAATGTACATCAACAGCAAAAAAGAAAAAAGTTCTAAGTGGGGAGCACTTGGATTGAAAGCTTCCACATGCTCCATACTTTTCTTGCTTTCTCTCTGGTTCCACATGGATCAGAGGAGGGGGATGACAGAGTAAATCCATCAGGATAGGCCTTTCCAGCTGAAGAGTTTGAGCCATATGATCAGGGAATCTTAGAAACTTGCCTCAGCTGAGCAGACACTGAGCAGGGGAAGGAGTCTGTGGCCAACAGAAAGGCAACACACATGGAGAAAAACGGGAAACTGGGAGAAGATGAGGTGGCTGTAATCCATCATGTGCATTCAGTATGGATCTGGAGGCTCCACAAGGCTGCAGGATCTGCCTGTCCCAGATGGTGAGCACAGCATGGCTGCTGCCGCCGCTCTAAACATGCATCAGCAGGTTTGTCACAGCAAAAGAATGCAGGGGGGAGGACAGAAAGGAGAAAAGGAGAGAGGGAACTAAGGAAAATTTGAGACAGGGAAAAACAAAGGGAAAAGAAAAATAAAACGGGAAAATGCAGAGAGGTCTTTGAATACGCTCCTAAAGAAAGTCATGAGGGACGACAGTGACAAGTCACAACACAACTATAAAAGGATGCAGAAGCCTGAGTCCCTTCAGGGACATATGAGACATTTTTGAGGACTTGAGACAAAAATCCATTACAAAAATGCAGTAAAATCCATTAACTATTTTCTCTATGGAAATGTCAGGCCTACAGAGGCTGGATTCCTCCATGCAATGACCAACATCTCTCTTGTCCTCAACGCTGACAGATTTAACTGCTACCAAGCCCCAGGACCTCCCTGAAGTGCTTCTGCCAGCAGGAAATGAAGTGTGGGGTCAGCGTAACACTGACTGCTACAACACTGCCAGCTGAGGCTGGAAGAGATGAAAATACCCCATTCATTGAACAGCCACTGGTTTTGATGCTGGGTTGGGTAGCCTCCTCCTCTGGCTACCGGCTTTTGTGAGCCCCTCGATGGCATCGCCCCTCCCGAAACATCGTATAAAAGTCACAGATGCTGAACACAGTGGCTGTGGAGCTGAGAGGCAAAAACTCAGGCATTTTTCTGCTTCAGGGGCAGCAGGACAGCACTATCAGGTGGCATTAATATGCCCCAACTCTGAGCCAAAGCCACTAGTGGTCGGCGAAAGTGAAAATGGGATTTGTTATAAATAAGGCTCCCCAGGAGCACACGAGGCAACAGAGAAGGGACATTCTGTGTTTGGTTTACAGAACACAGCCCATCGTGCAGAGCATAATCAGTACCAGCTAATCTGATTATTTGATGAGCCAGAGGGAGCAAAATCTATCTTCGAGTTGACGTAATCCACCGACAGACTGCTTAAGGATTCTGGATATTTTCATTCTGTGTCTCGGAAGCCTTTCCCTCTACCTATTCATCGAGACTTATCCCTTTTATGAGCAGATCTGGGATTAAACACAGACGGCTCAAATAAAAACCAGAAAACAAACCAGGTGAGAGTGAGACTCCGTGGAGTGGTGCCAATTGCCACAGTCCTGGTTCAGCAGGATGGTGAAAGAATATTAGGGACAGTTTAAAGCCATTAGTGCACACCTCGGATGGTAACTCAGGAAGATAAGGGATACACAAGTCTGGAATTAAAATGTGGAAAGGATGTTTTTCTCGGAAGTCATGAATTTTGGAAGATAATAGATTTTTATTCCAATTCAGGCCTAGCCTGGGCCATTAATTCTTTTTACTTTAATATAATTTAATATAATTTAATAATTTATTGTTAATATAATTTAATATATTTTAGAGGTGTGTTCTGTAAAAAGTCTATACCTTCTCCCAGCATTCCTCATCACAAGTAGGCAGCTTCAACTACTGCATAAAAAGTGGCTTTCAATCATATATCTACTTTTAATCTTGCAAAAATCCATCTAGCAGAATACCTCACAGTGCTTTGCCTTGTTTACAGATACAATGAGGGGAATAGAAAAAATAAATCATTTTCAAACTAGATTACTTTTCTGTAAGGACAGTTCTTTGATTGCTTTTATTCCAACATTAAAAGAAAATAATTTAGTAACTGCACCTTGAGCAACTATTGTTTACTTGTGTCAGGCCTCACAAAAGCTGCTGTGCCTCCTTTCTTGTGTGTTATGTTAAAGTGATGGGTAGAAGCAGAATAAAATAATTGCACTAGAACATTGTCTGGGATCACTGTGTCCCTCCCACTGCACAAAAAGATGCTGAAGCAAAGCTGAGACATTCACTGAGCAGCAGGAGGTCATTAATTTGTTGTCTTTCCTCTCTCCGTTGACAGCTCTGACGTGGCTATCTGGTAGGTAAACAGCCTTATAAACAGGCTTTTTGTAACTCATATTTCTGCTTTTATATGAAAAATACATTTGTTGTCTCCCAAATAATCCTTGCCACCCTGAGAAATACAGAAACGTGTTGCTTCATTTTTCCAACCACGTCTCAACTGCATCTTGCCTAACATCTCCAAAAAAAGTTTGAGCTTCAAAAGCCTCCACTTCTATAGGGGAGGCAGCTCTGGAGCTGCCCGTGTCCAGGGACAGCTTTGAATTTACAGGGCTTTAACATAAAAGGACAGTTTAGACTGTATGTTTGGGTTTTATACAGCTGAAATTGCTTAAATGTTACGGGGAATTAGATCTTCTGCAGAGGTCAGAGTAAGGACTGAGCATTAGAGAATTCAGAAGTGTATTTAACTGAGGAGTAAACGATTGATGTCATAAGCCAGCCAGATCCATGTGTAATCATTTGTCTGTACATCTCATTACTGGCCAAGCACAACAGCAGCAGACAGGGTGAGCCGCTGACTTATGTTTGCCCAATGCAATTCAGCTTAATCAATAAAACCAATTTTACAAAATTATGCAAAATGTTGAGCTCCTGCTGGAATAATTGGAAGTTGGTGAAGCTGCTCGGTCTCACAAAGGTCACGTTCCCCTGCTGGGGTTGGAACCTTTGAAATCCTTGACACAGGAGGATTCATGTGCTTTTCTTCCTGGATATGGCTTCCACATAGCCCAGTTCCCCAAGATTTCCCACAGTACGTGCCTTTGCCAAGTCAACTGCTACAGTCAAGGGGCCTGGGCAGACACCCAAGGCCCCTTAAAGGGAGAAAGTCCAGATTTGGACCTTTGACCACACGCCAGATTTGATCAGTATAGAAAAATCACATTACACTGACTATATTAGTGATAGTTATTACACAACTGATGATGTAGTCACAGAGAGGTTTGGGTTGGAAGGGACCTTAAAAATCATCTCCTTCCAACATCTTCCATGGGCAGGGACACCTTCCACTAGACCAGGTTGCTCCAAGCTCTGTCCAAACTGGCCTGGATGATGTAGATTAGAGCTGGCCTGAAGCAGAGTATGATGAGTAGATATGAAGTATTTAAGAGTCCAGGCCACACATGTCAGAAGCAGAAGGCGGCTGTTCAGATGAATGAGGCTGATCACTTGCATCATGTTAGGAAGACTGTTTTTAAAATGGAGCAAGATACATGTTTGGATTAGCGCTTTCCAACCACTCTGCCGAAGAAACAGAAGTTCTGCCCTTTCATTTTGCTGCTGTTTCTCTTATCTTGTCATGCTGGCTTTGAATTTTCACTCTCTTATTCCAAGTGCATGTCTTGCCTGGATTGTTTAGTGTTCAAGAGGTTTCACTTTGTCCTTGGGCACTCAGGGAAGGGGTCAAGTGGAGCTGGGCTTCCCTCGGAGCACACGGCGCTGAAGCTGAACCATGTTCATTTCTTGGCTGTCTTCCTCTCACCTCAGAGAACATTGCAAATAAGGCCTCGCTGGTGTGTTGCTCAAAGTCAAAATAGCTTCATCTTCTTTAAGTTTGAGAACCCCTTGAGAAAAGTCCTTGGACTTTAACTTCCCCTTAGAGCTGTTGGCTGCCTCGGCATATGGTCCTGTTAGACTTTCTCAGTTAAACACTGTTACATCACAGTTCTGTCAGCTGTCACTATTTTTATGTTTGTCTTGGAATATTTGCTTCCAGTCCTAGACCTTCTGCCTCCAGAGTCAAGTGATTAAGTTAGACTCTGAGGTCTTATTTTCAAAATAGATTTCTGATCCTCAAGACACCACAGAAAAGCATAAAATATGGACTAAATATAACCTCAGTGCAAGCTGAAGGTTCAGAAACTAGAAGTGAAGACAAAAAATTAACCACAAATATAGTTTTCTATAAGTTCTTATTTAAAAATAAACAAACTGGTTACGTTTTTGTCCTGATGTTTTTGACTGCCAGTTCCACAATGCAGAAGGCACTTCTTTCTGGGCCAGTGCTGGATCAATATCCCAGCTTAGTACAGGGGAATGAGTAGATTTGCTCTCACTAAGCTCACTCAGACCATCCTTACCTCTAGTAGTAATCACAGTCTTCCTAAAACAGGCCAGGAAAAATAAGGAATATTGGCATCTGTGTTCTGGGTTACATGTTGGGTAGTTATGTTCTGTTTAGCTAATTTTCTCCTATAGCAGAATACCTAAATATTCCTTTTCTTTCCATGCCATCAGGCATTGCAGCTGCATGAGTGGCTGCAGTAGCCCATCCCAGAGGTGAGTGTGCCATAGCTCTGGCTACAATATTTTTATGTACTTGTGGGTGTTTTCTACAGATTTACACAGTTTTGGTGTTAGATGTGTACCAGATAATGTCACAGAATCACAGAATACCGGGTTGGAAGCGACCTCAAGGATCACCTGGTCCAGCCTTTCTTGGCCAAAGCACGGTCTAGACAAGGCCTGCTCAGATCATATTGCTCAGGGCCTTGTAGTGTTGATCCTGAGTCCCTCCAAGGATGGAGATCAGGGTCTGACTGACACTGATTATTCTTTTTCTAATAAGTAGTCCGATTTTGCACTAGTTGTGTTCAAAACATGTACACTCTGCCTCTTTTCAGTGTTGTAAACCCAAATAAAGTTTCATTTAATTGTTTTTCCTTGAGAGATAACAGAGTAGAGATCATGAAGTCCCAAGTCTGGTGAGCCTTTGTGAAATAAAAGAGATTATGGATTAGAAACACAAGCTATTAACCTAGAACAGTTTTGGCTTCCTTTTCTTCCAGCCTAAAACTGGAAGGGCCATGACAAAAATCTAATTGATATTTCTTATCCAAGTTTATAACTAGAGCTGATTAAGGGCCACTATTTCTTTTCTGCTTCAATTGCCAAAGTTCAGAATACTTAATTCTATGAAAGAAGAAGTATTGAAGACTTGCCAGAAAAAGAAAACTATTATTTAAGACAAAAATTAAAATTATCACAGAATTTGGGGCTTTTCTAATTCATCCAGAAGCTCTGGAATTTGCTCTCTAAATTTCTGTGGGATCTCCTAAGGTCGCCAGGGTCCAAGCCAGGGAGCCCAGCATGGCTGGCTCAGAGATGGACCCTGAAGAGATGAGGACGCCTCGTCATAATACAGGGCTTACATTCCATCAGGTCCAGGTCATCTCCTCATCATCCTGGAAAACCTGGAAGCACTTTCAGTGTAGCTCAAAAATATGCTGAAACTCATGAGCTTGTGCAAATCAGCTGTCGTTTACCACAACATCTGCATTTTTGGAAACTGTCCTGAGAGCAGCAGTTCCCATCTAAAAGGAAGTGTTTCACCCATCACCCAGCAGCCATCTCTCCCTCAGCCACTTTGCCTACGAGCTGCTCTGAGCTGTCCTCTCTTCTAAACGCAAGGAGAAAGCAACATGTGCAGCTCACCACACTTGAACACATCTGAGCACGTTTCACTGCATCTAAACTAGGCTAAACAAGCTACATCCCAGGCACACTGACCCCTCCAGGGAATACAAACAGTCTACTTCAGACTACACTCACATTATGAAGGCCTAATTTAGTCCTGATGTTTTGAGATACACAGGCAAGCTGGTTTTTGCAAGGTCACCCCCAGCAGAGACAAGAAATTTTTTATTATTAGCGTGAAGACCTTGAGTTTTGAAAAATGCTCTTGGCTTTCATCATCATCTGCATGCTGGTTTTTTCCATCTTCCTTGCAGCAAATGGTCAGTAGAAGAGACTGTAATTTATGCTGCACTCCTGACAGCTCTCTCAGGGGTTACATGCAGTGAACCACCTTCATTTTAAATGCTTTTTTTAAATAAGTGGTCTCAAAAACACTGCATAGTTTTAAGACTGAAAAGACAACAGAAGTTACCTGTTATGGATGGAAACCTGCATTTGGTGACAAATTAAAACATTCGGCCACAAAAATGATGACTAAGAAGAGACGAAGGGAAAAAATGGGAAAGCAATATTGAAGGAAGGTGTTGTGTTGTTTAGGCACATTGTCTCCTTATACAGAATATTTTTAAAAGGTGAGTCCTGCTCCTGTGTAATTGTCCTTAAGCCTCTATACCAAGCACTTAGAGCCAGTCACTAATTGCCCTTCCTTGTGGTCCCCATTTCCTTGGGTGCTCTGTTTTTCTCCATCCTCGTGACAACACTTCCCAAGCCAGAGGAAACATTCAACTCCATCTTCCTGTGGAGCAGCAATTTCCCTCTTTCCATAACTCAAGCCTTCCTCAGAGAGCAGCTGCAGTGTCTGCTTGACCTGTTGAGTATTTACATTGTGGAGGGCTTTTCAAGTCCTGATCGAATTAGTTTGAGGGAAAGATACCTACCACGTCCTAAAGAGCAGCTGTTCCTTACAAATCAACCCCAGGAAATATTTTGTCTGTTTATTCTGCGAATTGGCAGAACATAGGCTGCTGTATCCTGAGATATTCTATCATCTCCCATTAAATAAATAGGGAACTGACTCTCTGTTCCTAGCTATGGATCACAGGTGGAAGTGGGAGGAAAGTAAACATCCAGTTTAGCTTTCACCTCGATGTGTTGCTGAGATCCGTGTTGCATTACCTGCTTCCAGTTCAGCTGAAGTTTCTCCATAATATCCTTAGGAAAATAAGAGAGGATGTAGGGGGGCTTTTCTTTTACTGGACATCAATTTCCCTGAAGTGCTCACATCCTTCTTGGCTAAACTTGTATATGCTAGATGGATAAAGGCATCCATTAAAAAGGGGATTATTTTCCAACCTTTGCCTGGCCAGAGGCCAAAGGAAGCTGTGTGATGTTTTATCTTACATTCACGTAGTGTAGCATGAACAAAAAATATACAGGGGAGCATTAAGGGGCTCAGTCAGCCCCTCCTTGGTCTGTTTTCAATGCTGTAACATGAAAATCTTCCCCTTCAGTCAAAAATATGTGTGTATATGTGTATATATATGTATATATGTATGTATGTATGTATATATGTTTTATTTTGGCACAGTGACATTATGGGTTGTGGGTTTGGGGTGCAGAGACTTTTTTCCTATAACACTCTCTTTAAAACATGGAAATCACTCCCTTCAGTTAAAAAAAAATCCAAACACAGAATTAAAAACATTTGAAAAAATAATATCTATGTATATGCTTTATTTTGGCACAATGACATTGAGTTTGGGGTTCAGAGGGGTTTTTTCTGCAAGATTTGTAATAGAATGCTAAATTATGTGGAAATCTGCCCCTTCAGTTAAAAAAATATATTTATATACATATATATATGTGTGTTTTATTTTGGCACAGTGACATTGGTGATGGTGGTGGATTTGAGGTTCAGAGGCTTTTTTCCTATAGGATTTCTAAAGATTTCTAATGGCAGCAGGGTTTCCTGACAATCCATCATCCATTGTGTCAGCTGCAGGCAGGGCAGCAGGGACGGGCCCTGCCATCCTCTGTCAGTGTGGTAATGAACAGTAATGACAGACTCTAAGCTGTCATAAGAGGATATGACCAAGCCTTGTCTGGGAATGGGGAATTCAGCCCCATCTGATGACAGGCAGCTTGGGATAATCTCAGAGGGAAGGGATCTGCCCACGACAAATAGCTTGTTGCCCATCTGCAAATAAAACTGCCCCCTGCATGGTGATGTTGCAGCTTCTCCCCCCTCTCCAGCATCCCTTCTCTCTCCTGTTCCAGACCAGGTGGCCAAATCTGGATTGATTTTATTTTGTCCTAAATGATATGTAAGTTCTGTGTTCTCACTACACCACAGCTTGTGGGTGGGGGGAGAATTTTAACCCTGGTAGGATTTCTCACCCTTAGGGATTCCTGCATGCAGAGTTGTACAAGCAATGGAGCTTCTACAGGACTTTTGGGGGAAGCAGTGGTGATGTAGGATCCTCCTTGGTGTAGGAGCCCTACTGCCCAGCCTGCCCTGGGACCAGGGCAAACAGCTTCCTTTTTTTTTGGGAAGTCACATCACACTAATTACAGAGCCATTGCCTTCTTCATTTAAACAGGCAGCATTAGTCCCCATGCTATGAAAACCTCAACATTCCCAGCTTTCCTCAGGAACACTGAGTGTTCAGCATACTCACACCACGCTGCTTCTTCTGTGGTGACACTGGGCAAGTGACAGACGCTGCATGGCCTTTGTAAATTCCTATTTTGCTGACCTGCTTCCCTAGGAGACAGGCCAGAGCAGCCTGGAACAGGATCTATGCTCCTGCTTCCTACTGTGACAAAGAAGGTGCCACAGGAGGGCACAAGGAAAGTGAGTCATTCCTGTGATCATTAATTAACTAGTGTCCTGCTGCTCCTCCAGGCAAGCCAAACAGATTACACATGGCAAAACTGACACAAACAACTAGAAAATTCTGCTTATAAAGGAATTCGGGAAGGCGTTCACTCCCAAACCTGCCAGAGCTCCAGACAGTGATCCAGTCTGCTCCCTTTTCAGGATGCTCATAGGTGCTTGGATCTGTTCTCCCTAACAAAGGTGGGGTTCCCAGATTAAAGGATGCACAGAAATTACCCTCCCTGGTGAGACAAATGCTTCTGTCTCCAACCTGGATGGGTGAAGCTTTAGGGTCTGACTAAACCACAGTCAAGGTCACCAATTCCCAGCAGATGCTCCATGGCATTGCCATCTCCAGGTTTCCAAGGGGTCCACCTCCACATCCTGTGCCAGCAGAGAACTGAGGGAGTCAGGACATCATCACTGCCATGGTCAGGAGCCTTCAGGTTCTCTGAGATCACCCTGAAAGGGGCAGAGGGGAGCCCCTGCTCTGTCCCACCTCCCTGTGCTCCCAGAACTGTGTCTCTTAAAACTGTTCCAGGCAGACACAGGTGCACTTACAAAGGAGGCCACCAGTAAAAGACAAATCTCATCTGGATTTGTGCATTCCCTTGTCTCTTAGCTTTCCTTTCCTTGCAGCTGCAAAAGCAGCTGCCTGCCAGAACACAGCCTTCCCTGGTGTTCCCTCTGCACCCCATCTGTGGGCCACCACAGAGGAAAAAGCTCACTAGAAAAGGCAATAGTACTGATAAAATAGTACTGCTCAGAGAAGACTTGTCTGGGGGTGGGCTCAGCCAGAGGGTCCCTGCTGCCTGCCCTGCCAGTCCCTCCCACTTTCTGTCCCTCTCCCAAAGCTGCTGGGGGGGGCAGGCAGGGGCTGGGCACAGCAGAAGTCAGCAAATGATGCTCCCCAGAGTGTGGGCTGCCTGCCAAAGAGCACTGCCAGGTGCTCACTGTTCAAATTGCTTTAATATATTATATTAAACAAAGATCGATACCAGAATCGTGGTCTGCAGCCCTGCCTTGGAGTGTGAGCTTGTCCAGAGCACACAGAATCCATCCCACCACAGCCCAGGCACGGTCACAAGTGCATGGTCTCATCTCCTGGAGGCAGATCCCACAGTCCTGAGCTGGTCATTCTCCACCTCACCCCAGCCAAAGGGCTGGAAGTGCTGAGGGAACACATAAATACTGCTCCTAAACTGACCCTCTGCAAAGTCTGGGCGTGCTTTTTACTGACCTAGACGTGGAAATGGGTGGGGTAATCTTCTGATCTCCATCTGCCTGGTGATGGGAAAGACCTCAGAACCTCAGAGAAGGGTGCACAGCCCCAAAGTAACCTTATACCAAGTCTGTGGGGAGGTAAGTCACTTTGAGACTGATGGATAAAGCCACAGCAGAAGGAACCAAACCTTGCTGTTAGTCCCCATAAAGGTGAGGCCTGTCATAGTCACACTTCCAAGAGCTGCAGGCTCAGGTCCAAGCTCTAATTGCTTCATTGTTGTCGAGTTACAATGGTCTGTGATAAAATCTCCAGCTCTACAGTGCATTTCCCTGGCAGGGATTCAGAGCAGCTGACACACCTCGATGCCTGAGCCATAGCAGAGCACCCCCGTGGCCATCCACTGCCTCAGCACCCTGGGCACAGCCTCCAAATTCACCAAATCCCTGTGGCATTTCACAGCCATCCCTGCTCCAGCTGGCAGCATCCTGGTGGGCAGTTGCCACCCAGCCACAAGAATGGCAAAAATCTGAGTTAAGGATGATGTACTGTACTTGGTAAGTAAAGTGTAAGAGGTCTCATGGCTACAGTAGTTTATTAATTTGCCTCGTTCATCTAATTCCCTAGGCTCTTTAGGGAAAGATTAAATGAATCATGCATAGGCATGAAAAATCAGCACAGGGGAAGAAACATGAGGCCTGGCACAAAAAAAAAAAAAATAAAAATCAGGATTTATTAAAAAATGTTAGATAAGTGCTTGTGAGGACCAGAAGCTAAAATAATGAATATTTGTCACAAGGATGAAAATTCTCCTCTCTTCTGTTTATAGATGGGGAAACCCTATGGAAACCCCACGTAGGGCTTGAAATGAGCAGAGCTTATAAAGCTGTGTGAAGCTGGGAACTGTGGTTTGGTGAGGGGGGTTCTGTGGTACACTCACATTTGTGTTTGGGCGCCTTTGTGCTTCTGTTTTCTTAAGTACAGATATGGCTTTGCAAGGAAAAACCAAAAATTACGAAGTGTGAAAAGCAAAATGCTCAAACAAACCTTGTGGTAGGTCATGACAACCCCTGGTAAGTCAGATTATCTTCCCTTGTTTACCCCATCAGTTAACATGTGTGGTCAAGGCCACACTTAACACTTTGATATTTTCTGTAAATCAAACTGAGGGGAAAAAATCTGCTTTCGGATTTTTTATAATAAAAATTTTCCTAAGTCACATATTTTAGCACAAATTGTCAGAAACAGGCTGGATGAAGAGCTTAAAGGCAGGTTCCAAGTCCAACTTACCTGATTCAAAGGAGACACTTGACAAAGGGTTTCAGGGTTTAACCCTTAACCACACAGACACATTGGGAAGAACTGGAACAGGGTAGCATTTTAGGGATTCTTCCAACCAGGGGTTAACCTTTGCTTTGTGTAAATGGGAATTTCCAAAAACTTCATGCAGAACATGAGAGGACACATTTGTAGGCTCGGCCTCCCTATTTTCTTCCACAAAACAGGCTCTCTTTTAGCAGTTGATATGTTTAGCTGTTTTGCATGACTGAATTTCCATTCCCTAACTGCACATGATGTCCCAGCTTGGAATTGCCACCAGTTTGATACTTTAAAAGGACTGCTCTCTCCTAGGCTTCAGAGATTCCAAATTATAGGTTGTCAGATAACTCCTACCCCTGGTCCAAACTGCAGCTCAGTAGTTTTTCTCTCTTTGCTCAAGTACAAACCATTTGAACAGCCCTGTGAAAAACATCAGGTCCTGGACTATCTCCAGAGAAGACAATTAACCCAAGATAAGGTCAAAGACCCGGTCCCATCTCTTCAGGATTTAATAGTCCTTTCATCATTATGACACTTTAAAAGTTATTAACTGTTTAGTTCACCTCATTCTCAGAAAGTTTCCAGCCCAGCTGCCAATATCTGCCTCATCTAAATGGAACATTGCTGTCATTTCTTACTCAAATGTCTTAGAGGTCATGGACCATCTCAGCGTCTGCTGCAGAATACGTAGTACCTGGAAATAAATCAAAGGGACCTCTCTGAGACAGATCCTTTATCATTTGGAAACCTGTGGATGGGATGAAGTATTCATCAGAGCCCGTGTTCCAAAGCAGATTAAACAGCATTAAATGGCTCAGGTGACCAACACAGTCCTGAAGGAAGAGAGTGGGGAGATGGGGGACAAAACCGGGACAAGTCCTTGTCACTTCACAAAATTTGGGTCTGGCTGCAAGATATTTTGTCCCTCAGACAGCAGCCAGTTTCCAAGTAAGCATGATCCAGACCTGCTAACCCCTAACCAGGCAGCTGCAGTGATGAGTGACTGCATGTTCCTCCTGGATTTTTGGGGTCTGTGCTCAAGAGGGATCAGTGGTGCTCACACAAAGGGGCAACAGCTGGGGCTTGGCTTACAGGCAGTGCTGGTGGTGGTCACACAAATGCCATTGGTTGCTCTTCCACATGCTCTGCTCTGGAGCTGGGAGAGCCTGCTGCTTGGGATGGATCCATCCCTGGGAGAGCAGTGACAGTCACTTCACCCACCACTGGTGTTCACAAAACCTCTGGGAACTGCACGTGGTTTGAGCATCTCCCTGTCCACCAGCCACGTGAGGTGGGCAACACACCCCACAGCCAGAGCAGTGAGCCCAGTGACCCGCAGGCAGCGGGATTTCCTTGGGAAATCAGGCTGGAAAACAACCTGGCTCAGAGGAGGGCTGTAAATAAACACCCCATAAACCAGTGAAGGCTGGAGCTCCATGTTCCCCTGGCTGGCAGCCCGAGTGACTGCCAGCATCAGCACAGGCCACATGATTTCCAGGTCAGACTCCAGCCCTCCCTGCAGCTCCATGTGGTGTCCGTGCCACCTGCCATCACATCCCCAAAGCCTTCCTGCCACCCGACATCCTCCTGCTTTGCTCTCCCTCAGCTGTCCCATTTTCTCCCCCTATGAATAACAAACAGTTGTTTCCTGGAACATTTTTAAGGCTTTTGCTTTGCTGAGATCACCATTTTCCCTGCATGAAGCCAGAAGCTTGTTAAGAGGTTGGCTGTGCCAGGCAGGAGTGTATTTATTCCCATATGCAACCGACGGGATCCACCATCCCCTGCCTCGTGCTCGGTGTTTCTCTGCAGCCACATCAAGCTGAAGCTTGAAACGTGGCATCTGCTTGGATCTCCCATCCTTCCGTGGGGGATTTTAATATTTTGTTGTGGTGCCGTGCTAAAGCAGCGCTGGGCTGGATTTCTGCTCTGCCCAGTGTGGGGCAGGCTTAGTGCAAGGACTGTTCAGGGGCTGCCTGTGGAATTTGGGAGACTCAGCCTGGACAGAAGGGGTCAGTGCAGGGTCTCAGGGAGATGTGCCGTGTCTGTCAGATGCCTGGGGACTTCTGGTACCGCTGAGGTTCCCGAGAAGGAAGGTGAGCATCGGCTGCCAAATTGTAATCCCTGCCGGGGTAAAAACTCAGTGATGGGTTTTAGGGTAATTTATTTTTCTCTCTGCTCTTACCCACATAATGTGACAACTAACAAAGATCCCAAACTGGAGAAATAGCTCAACGGCTTCAGCGTTTTGTCTTTCCCAAACACACACTAGTGGTCAGAAAAGTCATTTCGCTGCACATCCACCGTTCACGGGCAGCCGTGCATCCCGCTGCATCCACGCCTCCTTCCTCTCCCTCTGCATCAATCAGACCTTTTCCAAAGACATCTACTCGCTCTTTCCCTGTTCAAAATCCTAAAATAATTGTCAGTAGCTATTTAAAGCCCTTCACAGCCCGGCGCACCGCGGGTACAAACAAAACCCTTCTGGGCGAGCCCAGCCTGGCTGTTTACAAACAGGACACAAAAGGGACAGTCACATTGCCCCGGGAAAGCGCAGGGATTCCTGCTCATCAAGAACGTGCCCGGAGGTTTGCGTGGCCAAGCCCATGGATCGTGGATCAGGCGCCTCCACTTTAGTGATGTGCCTCAATCAGAGCAGGTTTGAGCAATGCTGGGTGACCCTGGGGACATTTCCAGCCTAATTGGTGAAAATACTTGGAATGCAGCCGGGCAGCAGCACAAGGGGTGTGTCTTTGGGGGGGTTTGTGGGATTCTGTGGAGCTGCATCCCACAGCAGCCTGCAGGAAAACACAGCAGTGCTGCTCCATGCAGCAGGTCAGCAGTGCTGGGCTTTGGATCTGGAGAAGGAACAGGAAAATACGGGCATGGAAAACAAGCAAGTGGTCCGAGTGAGCCAGGAACAGATCTCAGCTGTGACCGGCCAGTGGTTTACTCTGGAGTTGAACAAACAGCACAGCACACTGCAAAAACTTTTTCAAATTGGAAAGGGAACTAGAAATACAGGGAATTTCTTGCCACAAATACTCTACAGTGCACAGATGTCAGCAGACGGTCTTCAAAGTGGCAGTGAGGTCATTCCTATAAATAAATCATCCTGGCCCTGAGGAGTCCTGCGGAGCTTCCTGGGAAATGTGCATCCCAGCAAGCTGGATCTACCCTGAAAGAGGAGACAGGTAATGACCACTCCTTTCAATGTCACAGGAACAGAGAGTTTAAACAGGACCAACAATGGCTCCTCCAGTTTTTAACCTCCCTGATGAATAATGCAGCACATTCCATAAGGTGATAGGCAACATGTTCCAACAAAATGACACCGAACACCAGCAGGGCTGGGGCTGCCTGTTCATTTAGAGGATAAAAGCAGGAATGGATCCACTTAACCTGAGTTGGACTTGCACACCAGGGTGCTCTGGGCTGCACATGTGCAGCACCTGGAACTCCAGGCAGGCAGCATCTGGTGCCCACCTGCAGCTGTGTGGCGTGACCTGGATGTCAATCCTCACACAGGCAATGGTGCAGATCCCTGCTGGACAGCACTGAGCAGGAGAAAGAGCACTAAATTACTGCCACCCAACCTTAGGGCACACCCTACAGATGGGCAGTCTCTCTGTGTGGCTTAAGGAGCAGCAAAGAGGCAGCTGCTTTGGTCTGTGCCTGGGAATTCATCTGCAAACAAAAATGGGGTGCCCACGCAGGAGGTGATGTCCAAGCCACAGGAGCACATGACATGAGTTACACGGGACAAATCCGGGGCTGCGTGGGCTGGGTTTGGCTGCATGGCATGCTGTGCCGCTGCTGCCAGTAAAAATCATCCCTGGAAAGGAAAATATAATGTGTGGGGAAATCATCTGATTATACGTTTTAATATTTATGCAGCGCGGAGCTTACTATAAACTACTCTGCAAGCAGACATTTCAGTGCTGAGGAGAGAAGGCATTAGAGCTAATCCACGTGTTGTGAGGCACCAGGGCTTGCATGCCTTGTGATCGACTTCCATGGCCATTACACTAAAACTACTCGCTGTTCTTCTGGAAAATAATTGGATTTGAAAAGAATAAACCATAATTATTTTTTAAAGTGCTATGACGCCATCCTTATCCTAAAGCTTCTGCTGACCTCCAACAGCACAGATCAGATCCATGTAACACCCTTTAACCTCAACCCACTTTAAAATATTAATCCTTATGCATGGCACAGCATTATTATCCCCTTGCTGGGGCTGGGGAACACTCAGCAGGGAGATGGGATGAGCTGCTGGTGCTGCAGTGAAAGAGGGGAAAGCAGGATGGGAGAAATGATGTGCTGGGCAGAGCAAGGGGCTGGGGCAGTACTGAGCTCAGTGCTTGGCTCCCAGGGAAAATCCAGAGGGATGGTACCACCCCAGAGCACAGGAAGCTCAGAAAACCCATTAGAAGAAAGGAAAGCTTTTACTGTAATGTCTACCCTGCTTGGGGAGAAATAGCATGTGTGTTAAAATATTCTCATGGTAAAATCATCTGTGCTGGTTTTTTCAGTTAACATTAAAAAATAGCTACATTGGGATGCAAAACAACCTCTGATTTTAATTATTTTGCTTTGGAAAATAGAAGGGATGGAGAAGGTTTCCAAGTGAGAGAGAACTGCGTTAAGAGAGAGAAAACGTGCTTCATGATTTTTCATAAAGGATGAAAACTGTGGATTAACCTGAAAATATAGCAGGAAAGATTCACTGTGGACTGAAAAGGCTTTTCTTTCAAAATGGTTTAAATAGGAAATTTGTGATCAATAGCCAGTTTAGATTCTATAATGAGCTCAGCTTAAAATGGGTGGTAGACGCACTCCCATCCTACGGTACCCTTAGATGGATGAAGCAACCTCCTCCCTGACTTCCCACATCTTATCAAACACTCTGCAATCCAGAGATGTTGCCAGTAGCAACAATGAGTCTTTCACCTGTTTGAAGCTCTCTCTCCCCTTTGCTTTAACTGTTTCCTTGGCCCTAGTCCTGCTGCACATGGCACATCAGCAAAGGCTCTGGACTTCACAGTCAGTCCTTCTTTTTTCCCCAGGTATGTGGCTGGAGCTCCCTGGAAGCCACAGGGGCTGGTATGGACCTGTACAAGATGCCTGGGCACTGCATTTCATAGAGTCAGTTTGGTTTGGAAGGGACCTTCAAGACCACCTTGTTCTACCCCCTGCCATGGACAAGGACACCTTCCACTAGCCCAGGTTGCTCCAAGCCCCGTCCAGCCTGGCCTTGGACACTTCCAGGGATGGGGCAGCCACAGCTTCTCTGGCCAACCTGTGCCAGGGCCTCACCACTCTCACCAGGAAGAATTCCTCCCAATGTCCCATCTAACCCTGCCCTCTGACAGTGGGAAGCCATTGCCCCTTGTCCTGTCCCTCCATTCCTTGTCCTAGGTCCCTCTCCAGCTCTCTTGGATCCCCTTTAGGCACTGGAAGGGGCTCTAAGGTCTCCCTGGAACCTTCTCTTCTCCAGGATGAACTACCCCAATGAGCTCAGCCTGTCTTAATAGAAGTGCTGTGCTTATTTGGCAGCCCAGTAAAGCCAAACCCCTGATGTCAGGATACAACCATCATCTACTCCATCTGCAATGGGATGGTTTGGGTCAGTCTATTAAAAATAAGGAGCTCCAAAAAGAGATTGAGTGAAGTTGCCCAAGGACTCAGTAGCTCACTTGTCCTTCCAGTTATGAAATCAGAGACTGTCAGGTCACATTCTGAAAACAAATGTGCACATATCTTTGATGAGACACGAGCCAAGTGACGTAGGGACCTTACCTTGTCCCAGCAGCCGACCTTCAGTCCTCGTGTCTTCAAACACTTCCCATCCCCTGGGGTTCAAAATACTTCACAGTCACTTTCACTAAGTGTTTTCCAAAGCTTTTAATAAAACGTAGAAAACAAAACAAAAAACTGCAGCTTGGATTTTTAGCACATAAATGATGTTAATAGTTCTGGACATAATTTAAAAAACCCTCACCCATTTTTACCAGTGGATCTCCCTCACGAAGGCACTTTGCTCTGCTCCAGCCTCCCCTGGAGGGGAGCCAGCCAAAGCCTTGCTGCAGACAGCAGTTGTCAAGCCAGTCTCTGATTTAAAAGGGGGTAGGTCACTTAATGCTGTGCAGATGGCAAACAGCACATTACATTTCACCGGGAGATAAGCTGGCAGACGCTGGGATGGGCAGGGTGCCACGGCATGTCCTGCCACGGCCACGCTCGGCTCTGTGCACCCTCCAGAGCCAGCACCCAGCAAGGACCCACTGCTTCTCCTCTGGGACCTCTCCTGCTCATCCCAGCTCTCCGTCCTCACTGCCATTCCATTATTGATGGGACCATTCCAAAGCGCAGTTTTGGCCGGAGCGCAGCACACTGTCGACACCAGCTCTTCCCAAACACTGCCTGTGTCTCACCCTTGCATAAAACATCCTGTAATGTGGATTCCAAAGGGGTGATAAATGTGCTGATCTGCTCTTCCAGCACCTGCTAAGAAGTTATGCTTAACTTTGCTTAACTTTATTCTATTTGGTACTTTTCGTGTTCTCTTGCCTTCCCCCCCCCCCAAAAAAAAAAAACCCTACATTTTTTTGTTGTTATTCTGAATCCATTTTTGAAGTGACAACTGTGAAAGACTTGAGTCAGTGCCTTTTGTAACTGCAACCACAAAAAGAAAAAAAGAGTAGATTAAATATCACCAGAGAAGTTTGAAGAAGCAAAAAGAGCATCAGCACAATAGCAGGTGTCAGTCTGCACGAGTATTTCTGGAAAAGGGAAAAAGCACAGGGCGTTCGAATCAGAGACGTTTTGATGATCATTTCCCCCCCACAATGACTGTGCAGTTGCAGCTAAGAATTATTCAAAGGTATTAAAAATTATCATTGCCAAAAAAAGAAATAAGGCAAATGTGAGGCAGACCAGTGGCTTCTGTCAGGTCAGGGGCCAAGCCACCAGTTACCCAGATCTGACAGGTAAGTGTGTTGTATCAGTGAAACACTACATCTAATGAACTTGCCAATGTGGCTGGAGTTTGCCACTGCTGGGCATTCAACTTACAGCATTTATATGCATTTTTTCAGATGATGTGCAGGTGTTCTTGGTCTTTTGTCTCCTCTTTCAGAAACTAAATCCCTTTTTTCACTTGGCAGTACTCTGCCAAAATGCAGTGCTCTGACTGCTGCTGGTCAATGCATCAGAGAAAACACCCCCCTTTCTGTAGAATAAAATACTTTCAGTTGGAAGAGACCTACAATGATCATCTAGTCCAATCCTTTGCACAGGATTTCTTTGAAAAATGAAATCTCCCATTTTAAAGGAAAAAGAGAAAGGCACAACGAGGACCTGCAGCGATTGGAATAAAACTGCATATGCAGAGAGTAAGATCACCCTCACTGAAGACCTTCTTGTCCCTCTGGGCACACCTGGGCTCATGTTCAGCCACTGTCAACCAGCAACCCCAGGTCCTTTTCCAGCCTGGCTTGGGGGAGCAATGGCTGAGAGGCTTGAGGGAGGTGCCAGGTTCTGTCACAGTGGCAGCCCTGATCCCTGGGAGCAGGCACATTGACACATTTCTTACTTCATACCCCAACCACCATTTCCCCTTCTCTGGTGGGGGCGTTTCCCCAAGGATGAGTCCCAGTCACTGCCAGGATGTCTCTGGAAAACCCATGGCCATCCTTGCAGAAGTGCCTGGGGCCCCCAAACACCCCTGGGAGCTCTTCCAGGGGCTCAGTAGGTGTGAGCACAGTTTTGGTTGTTGATGGAGGCGAGTCCTGTTGTGTGCACTCAAAACAAGGATTTTTAAAAATCACATTCCAGCAAACACACCGGTCCCCCATCAGCAGGAGTGGGTTTCTTGGAAAATCAGGGTCTGCTCCGCTTCCACACAGGTGCTGCCACAAATCCTGAAGGAAGACTTTTAAAGAAAAAGATTTTTTTTTTCCTTCTTTTTTTCTTTTAAATGGCTGAGTTTCAGTGTTTGAGGCTGACTCCGTGTGTCGGTGCCGTTGGGATGAAGTTCCACCTGAACACGAGGAAGAACACCTTTAGTATGTAGAGGTGGAACAGGCTGTGGAGTCTTCTCTTCCCTGAAGATGTTCAAAATCCACCTGGACACACTCCTGAGTAAGGTGCTCCCTGCTGGAGCAGGGAGGTTGGATGAGGTGACCTCCTGTGGTCCCTTCCAACCTTCCCTGCTCTGTGACGCTGTGACTGTGCTGGGAAGCAGGAGCTGGGACACGATCAGCAGGACAAAGCATCCAGGAGATGCCAATCCCTAATCCCTAATCCCTCACAGCACAGCAAGCACTGCTCCTGCCCAGCAGTGCCATGGCCACAGTCAGGGGCAATGGCCAAGTTCTCAGCAGACCTGGCACATCCCCTCTCAGTCCTCCATGGGGATGGAGGCGGGAGGCTGGATGGGTCTGTGCTCGATGCTGGAAAAGAGGACACTTGGAGCCTCTTGTGCCAAATATCACACCTGCTCCCCCCGACACGTGGCACACATCCAGGATCATGGCTTGGGCAGGAGCAGCCTTCCCTCCTTCCCTCATTGTGTGGGAACACAAGGCTGTTGATGGGGGGTTTCTGTGAAGAAAACTGGCTTGAGAGCAGCTGTTGGTGGCCTCAGACAGTCCCACAGTGGGGAAAAAAGCTCCAAAAGCCTCAGGTGTGAGGAAGGGCATCCCACTGCCTCATAGAATCCCAGAATGGTTTGGGTTGGAAGGGATCTTAAAGCTCATTTAGTTCCAACTCCCCTGCAATGAGCACGGACATCTTCAGGTTGCTCCAAGCACCATCCAACCGATGTTCCCAGCGATGGGGCAGCCACAGCTTCTCTGGGCAACCTGTGCCAATGTTTTACCACCCTCATGGTAAAAAACCTCTTTCTTATATCTCATCGACCCTCCATCAGTTTAAAATCATCACCCCTTTTCTTATCACAACAGGCCCCGCTAAAAAGTTTGTCCCTGTGCCCCCTTGGGCATCCCCCTGGCACCTCCCAGGATTA
Organism: Manacus vitellinus; assembly: GCF_001715985.3. Classification (NCBI taxonomy): domain Eukaryota; kingdom Metazoa; phylum Chordata; class Aves; order Passeriformes; family Pipridae; genus Manacus; species Manacus vitellinus. The sequence continues at coordinate 3,507,797 of NW_021940541.1, forward strand.
GGAAGCAACTAGCTGAATTAAAATTAGAAACAAAATTGCACAGAGCAAGGGAAAAACCTCTGGCTTTCCAGGTCCCTCGGAGTGGATTTTGTCACCATGAGGCCCTTGGCCAACAGCTCCCCCTCCATCACCTGTGCTGAAAGCAGGAGGCAAGCTGTGTGCCCTCCCTGGCACAGGCAGCTGGTTGGCTCATCCTCGAGGAGCAGCAGGGCTGAGAGGGGAAGGTTGCTCCGGGGAGATCTGGGGGACTCTGTCACTCCCAGGGCAGCATCTGTCCCCTGCAAAAAATAGCTGTCACCCTCCTGTTCTCTGCAAGTGGGACAGGAAAAGTTATAGAAGAATTAACCAGGTTTTGGAGCAGATACAAGTCAAACTATGTAAGGTTGGAAAATACTGCATGAGTGACAGTTTTCAGAGGGAAACTAGAAGGAAATCCCTTCTTGCTGCCACTAAAAGCTCAGGCTGTTGCCTTCAGTTGTCTGACAGTTCAAAGAATGAGCAAAGTGCTTCAGCACCAGCATCCTGCTGAGCTCCTACTTGATCCATCTTGGTGAAAAACCATCACTTTGCAAGCAGAATTCCCCTTCTGAGTTACACATAACATATTTCTTTTTAGCTGGAAATGCTACTGGGGTTTGTTACAGACCATTTAAAATTAAATTGTGAAAGTATTTTAAATGAAAAAGGAATGAAAACTCACAGGTTTGAAAAAAAGATAGGTTGGAAAACTCTAAGATTTGCTGCTTTCTGAAAGGGAACCAAGGTATCATGAGTCCTAAAAGACTCACTCGCTCTTTCAAACAAATTAGAAATAAAGTCTAAGAGGAAATAAAAATGAACAGGTAGACTTGAATTTAATTTGCGTTAATAAAGATTCTAAAAGGATTAGGTTAAGACTGAAAAACACATTTAGTTTGATTCAGCAGCTTGTTTTTTAGCTTCAAACTACAGAGAGCTGGTAACAGATCCCTGTGCAGTGTCCACAGGCTGGTCCAGTGGCTGCAGACAGGGCAAGAGCCAGCGGCTCATGGGAAGAGTTGAGGGTGTTCAGCCTGGAAAACAGAAGGTTCCAGGGAGACCTAAGAGCCCCTTCCAGTGCCTAAAGGGGATCCAAGAGAGCTGGAGAGGGGTTTTGGACAAGGGCCTGGAGGGACAGGACAAGGAAGAAGGGCTTCCCACTGTCAGAGGGCAGGGTTGGATGGAATATTGGGAAGAAATTGTTCCCTGTGAGGGTGGGGAGGCCCTGGCACAGGTTGCCCAGAGAAGCTGTGGCTGCCCCATCCCTGGAAGTGTCCAAGGCCAGGGTGGACGGGGCTTGGAGCAACCTGGGCTAGTGGGAGGTGTCCCTGCCCATGGAGATGATCATGAAGGTCCCTTCCAACCCAAACCATTCTGTGATCCTGTGATCTTGAAGAAAGTTGCACTCAGTGGTTGCTCAAGTACAATCCTTCTGTCTTCATTTGCATTTACTCTGTTAAAACAGCTTCAGAGAGCTGCTGCTCTGCATCTTCACAGCCACTGTACTCTGCTGGGAATAAAACCTTCCCTCACTCTACAACCAGGAGAACCCCCCATTCTTTCTGCTGCAATCCCATTACAGTTGCATTAACACTGAAATTGAAAGCCTGACATTTATTATATGCATTACAATAGAGAGGAAGGGCCTGCCCAATTCAAGGTCTCACAAAGACAGATTTTTTGCTCTTCAAAGCAGGGACCATTCAAACAAAACAGGGATGAAGAGACAGCAAAGTCTCTCACACACAAAGCAGGCCAGGGGTGGAGGGAGGAAGAGCCCTTGTCCTGCATTCAGCATCCCATCCCTTCTAATTTTGTAGTGCCCACCACAAATCAAACCCAACCACGAAATGGCAAAATAAAACCAAAACAGTTGTACTTAATGACAAAGCCATGAACAATGGAACAGAGAAAATAATATTCAAGCCAAGTAGAAAAGTTATAAGCGACCATTTCTGACCCATTTCCCTTGCTGAGGAGGGACTTCTCAGCTGTGATTCCCAAGAGCAAAGGATGAAATAAGCTATGGTGGAGTTTCTGGGACAACCAGATAAAGGGAATCACTCAGCTTTCCATGCGACGCTGGGTATTACAAAGGTGGATTTCCACTGATACAGGCTGGAACCCGTGTCAGCTTAAGCCTGAGATCAAAGGAGTCCTACGGCTCTGCCTCATCCACCGTGGTCACTCCAGTTACAGAGGGACTTACTGCATGATTGGGTCTGGCACGGGGAGCTCCTGGTGTCTGGAAACCACTGTTTGAAGGAGGCAAGCCCGTCGAAAACCTGGGGATTAATTCCACACCATTAACACCTTTTGTTATTGAAGTGACCCTTCCCACAACGCTGAAAGCCAAGGCTGTTTTTTAAGCCTGGCAAAAATCAATCACCTTCCTTGGAAGGTCAGCAGAGGAGTAATGCCCAGGATAAGTCCCATCCCGTCCCCATCGATCGTACACAAAGCACCTACACGCGCCACAGAAGTGATCTCTCACTGCTCGATATTTTTTTAGTGCTTCACCTGCTTTGAATTGCAAGTGCTTTGATAAATGAACTGAGAAGTTCCCCGGCTCCTCCACTCCACGGGTGAGCGGCTCGGAGCGAACTGCCGGAATTACAGGGTGATTTTTCACAGCAGTGCTCACTGAACCCCTGCTAAAGCCTCAGCGCCTTTTCCTGCTCTGCCGCGCAGGAGAACCGGCTCCTTTATCTCGCAGGCTCCCTGCTCTTCCAGCAGCAAGGCACACGTAGGTTTTTGGAGATAGACTCAACAGGCAGAGTTTGAACTCGGGAATAAAAGCTTGATTTAAGGATTTTAGTCTGAAATCATCAGCTCGGCAAGCAAACATTTCCCTGCTTAGCAAGCTCTGGGAGAGCAGCTGAAAATGAGAAGAGCAGCACTGAGTTTCATACATCCATCATAACATGTCCATTTTTATTTCCTAGGGAAAGGCACTGTGGTTGGTCTCCCTGGGTTAAGATCCCTTAAACGTGCCAAAGCCAACACCTCATCTGGATTTGGACAATTCACAGCCACATATAAATGTCAGAGCAAGAGCCAACCCCACCCCAGTCACCTCCACCCAGCCAAGGGATTGACCAGGGGTGGGAGTCAGTGAGAAACCTGCAGCTAAAATAACAACCTTCATTCCACAGGGATGCCTGGAATAATCATTTATAAGGATAACTGGCACATCCCTCACCCCACTTTACCAGCACTTCTCCAAGAGGATGAGGAGTGTGAGGGCTGTGGAGGTGCAGGAGGTGGGCACCCCATGGGAGCTCAGTCCCTTAGTCCCTCTGCTCAAACTATCTCTTCATTTCCTGGTCAGGGATTTATTGTATGGCCCTTCAAAATTCAAGGCAGGATCTAGGATTAAAAGAGCCAGAGGTCTTCCTTGCTGAAGTGAGTAGGAGTGTTCTCCATCCTCTCTCTACATTCTATAATCCTGCTGGCAGAGGAGGCAGTTCCCGTTTTGCAGCTGTGACGCTGTGTTGGTGCAGCTGTCTCCTATTCCATACTGTGTTCCTTGCTAAAATAACTCCCCGTGGTTTCCCTGGGATCCTTGCATTACCCAACTGCCCTTGGGAGCAGGGATATCGCATTCCTCGTGCTTTCTGAGAGTGCAAAAGATCCACCATGGATTCAATGTGCAACTGAGCATTTCTGATTTCAGAGGAAAAGGAGGGACCTGCACAACGGCACTTAATGAAACAAAGGTTTCCTTTCAGTGGGAATCCAGACTCCCACTTCACTGCATGGCTGATGCACACTCCTGGAAAGCTCAGCTTTCTGTTCTTTCAAATGTTCAGGCTGTATTAAATTTAACATCAGTTCGTTAGGAGTTATTATTAGCAGGTGACAGCTCATTTCATATACCCAAAGTCAGCAAAGCATTAATCTTCCTGCACGCCAAAGCCTTGGATTATTGCACTGACAACGATCTTTAAGGTCCCCTCCAACCCAAACCCTTCCATGATTCAAACCTCTCCACAGGCTTAAAGATAAAAACCTGTGGAAGAGCAAACAGTGCCTCCCATGCTGCCTTTCAGCTGCTCAGACCAGAAAGTTACAGCCACAGCACTGGAGTGCCATCACTCCATTTAATCAACTTTTCCCAGAAGTCCTGAATATGAACATTTTATTTAAGATTACTCCATTTATGGCTAAAATTAGTAATTCCTTTATAGTGCTCCAGATCACCAATGATTCCCGCTCACACCTCCAAAATGACAGCTACAGCAGCCTCTTGCTCTTGAAAATGTGTCAGAAATCACAAACTGGCACAAAAAAAAAAAAAATTGTAGGAACAATCCCCGTGGTGGAAATGGGCCTTCTGAAGGGAAAAGTCTTAGCAGTACTGGTTTTCCTCCTTTGGAAAAAAAAGCCACATTTGCCCAAAGCAAAATGTTGAGCAGGAAAATAACTTTGGTGGAAGTGTTTTTTTAAAAAAAAAAATCATATTGCTTACAATGGAAGAATTTCAAAACACCTGTATGTTTATTCTAATGACTTGTCTCTTGTGGGTTTTCAGGTCTACCCTTCCTAACACCTTCTCCAATAAAGCCAAAGGAAATAAATGCAAGGTACACAAATCCACATAAGGGAAATAACCAACTCTTCTCTTTGGTACAGGTGAGTACCAAGATTCCTGGTGCCAGCAGAGCCCCCGGCATGGCTTGGCACCACAGGATCCCAGGAGAGATGGAAATAATTAATGCAAAACCCTGCAGCGACCTGGAATGCTGCAGAGCAGCAGCTTTCCCAGCCTTGGTATCCCTGAGCTCCTTCTGCACAGCTCAGCAGGCACCTTTCCCTAATAAGCTTGGAAAAGGCAATAACGTTTTGTTTTCCCTGGACAACGCTTAGAGAAAAGATAAAGAGCTCCAAGTTAGTATCTTGTTTAAAGGTCAGAGAAAAGAAAAAAAAACCTACTTTCCTAGGTGGAAAAACCTCCTAGATTTCCACTGGCACACAGCCCACTCCTGGATTTAATCCTGACCCACCCACGCCGAAGCCAATGCGATTGTGGTGATCCCTTCTTTCCTGAAGGCAGCTCTTTTACTGGATCCACCTGACCTGCTTTGACATCCATCTTCACTTGCAGGACTTGCTCTGGGGAGCTGAACCTGAAATTCTCTCAAAGTAAGGAGAACAATCTCCCAATGCTCACTTCACTGAGCCTGGAGAGCTCGTGTAAACTGAGCTTTCCCAACCCTCTGCCCTCCCTGCCTTACAAACCTGTGGAGTGGAGGATTTGCTCCCTTTGGAGGAGGGTTTCCAAGTAACACCTTGATTTCACCTATTCCAGCCCTTCTGTCCCTCGTGAACAATGATTATCTCCCCATCCAATTTCGATGGAAGTTAGTAAGTAAAAGAGACAGCCCTCTCTGCTTCCACCAGTGGGAATAATACTGCCAGAGGGGAATCCACAGGTATTTTTCTTCACAGCAAGAGAATCTCCTTTTTTCTCCTCTTAGGAACTTCGGCTGAGATGCTGCAATGCTATAAAAGGTTATTTATGGTTAAGAGAGAAGAAAAACAAAACACAAGAGTCAACAACCTGAAGAAACATCCTTACACTTGGCTACATAAGGTGTGAAACATGGAGCACATGAGAGTTCTGCAGGAGCACCCCGAGGGGGACAAATGCACTTCTGAGCCACGTGATGTTCCTGTCATTGTTCTGACCACAGGCTGGGACAGGTCATGGTTTGGGGTGGAAGGGACCTTCATGATCATCTTCTTCCACTCCTTGCCATGGACAAGGACACCTTCCACTAGCCCAGGTTGCTCCAAGCCCCATCCAACCTGGCCTTGGACACTTCCAGGGATGGGGCAGTCACAGCTTCTCTGGGCAACCTGTGCCAGGGCCTCATCACCCTCACAGGGAACAATTTCTTCCCAATATCCCACCTAACCCTGCCCTCTGGCAGTGGGAAGACCTTCTCCCTTGTCCTGTCCCTCCAGGCCCTTGACCAAAGCCCCTCTCCAGCTCTCCTGAAGCCCCTTTAGGCACTGGAAGGTGCCCAAGTACTTACCAATTTGCTCATGAAACTCTAATGAAACCTCTGTTTTCTTCCCAGGTCTGCAAAAGCGAGCAGTATAAAGGTTTTCCACATAGATGCAAATACCCCCACACAAATCTGACAGAGAAATGTGTGTGTGAAACCAGTGTAATTTTACACACCAAGAGAAAGCTGGGGGAAGATTCTCCTCAAAGCCAACACCTTTCAAGCTGATCCACGGACTGCTCAGAGGCAGAACCACAACAGAGCCAAGCAAAGCAAGTCTGTTATCAAAAAGCTTAAAATAAACCTTGAAGCACCAAAAAAAGCCAGGTTTCAGTGTGATTCTAGTTAAGTTCAGTATAGTCTGAAGCATCTTCCCACTTAACAGGAAATCTTTATCAGTTTGTTTATTTTACTTTGCTGCTACATTAAACAGTGACAGCTTCCCTTTAAATTTTAACTCAGGACATGTCAGAGGCACTGAAATGATCCTGAGCTGTCAGGAGATGTGAGACATGAACTCAAAACCTGCAGAGTCACGAATATGTCAAAATTAACGATGCTCACATGTCCTTCTGCCAACACACACCACTCCCTAAGCAAAGAGGGGACTTGGAGGCTCCTGTGGTGTAAATCCAAGCTAATTTCAGAAATATTTGATGATGCTTCCTTTTGTAAGCATATGTGAGAGTTCTAACTCACTGAGTCTCTCCATATGGTACATTCCTGTTCTTCTACTATAAACAATCAGGGGGGAATCAAAGTAAATTTGGAAATAAACAGCAATTCCAGGTTTCTCACAGCACTAAAACGAAAAATATTTCACTGCACCAGGAAAACTCCAGGACTTGGAACTGAAGGGCAGAGATGCCAGTTTTCAGTAGCTTTTAGTGCTGCCTCCCTGTTAGTGAGAGGACACGGCTGCAGGCCCCGCTGCTGGGCTTTGTGCTCCTGGGAATCACCAGGAGAGACTGTCCATGAGTCAGATGTGGAAAACTGCTGTTTCACGGGTGTGAAGCTCCAGTTTTATGACTAAAGCTGCTCCCTGTTGCCTTCAGGCAGATCAGAACCCCACATTGCTATATTTAGCAGGACTGTAATGAAAACTGCCAAGTCCAGTCACGTGTACTTCTGCCAGGATATCATCTGAATTTAAAAAAAAAATATATATATAAATAAACCCATACCCATTGTTCTTATGAGTCAGCAGTTATGGTAAATGAAAATACCTGCAGATGGGCACTGGCTACAGGGCAGGATGACACACATGTTGCACCACAGATCACCTACACATTGTATGTAAAATCAAGGCAGTTTTTGGTATAAAACCCCCAGAATTCAAGGACCTTGTATCAACATAAACATGGAATACACATGGCATAGTGCTGCCCTCTCCCCCTCAGTCTCCCAAACAGAGCAGCCTTAACAAACCCCCACTTTTGAGCTGCATGTCTGTAGCCCAGTGAGTTCTTTCACTGAGGTGGAACTGGACAAGTATTAAAATCTATGCTACAGGATTAAATAAGATTTTATTGTCACACTTAACTGCTTTGTCAGAGATGTACATTTTGCAGGTTTCTGTACGGAATAAAAGTAAAAGATGGTGGTTGCCAACCTGTCAATCCTGATTCCAACAGTGACACGTTTATACCTGAGCCAGAGGCATAAACTCCAGAGCAAGGTCTCTGTCCCATGGACTGCAACACTCCAAAGCAAAATCCATCAAGTTAAGGCTAATGAGAACAATGTAAAATAGTTAAAACCAGAGCACTGGATGTTTAAAGGTGGAAACACTCGGTAGAAGAGTGGCAATTTTAACATCTTGTTTTTCCCCAAAGTTATTTTGCTTAATTTAGTACAGGTCAGGAGAAGGCAATGAACAGACTACAGATCCAATCCAAAAGAATAAAATTTCATTGTGTAAATCTGATAGATTTGAAATTTTTAAGCGACTGCTTTGCTGTTCTGGGTGTAAACCAAGGAAGTGGTTACTGACACCTCGAGTGATAAATGCTGCAGATAACCTCATCTTAAAATGTGTATTTTCTCATTTACACATCAGGGATAAAGTCCAATAATACAAACTTCTTAGTGGCACAATTTCACATATTTTGGGCAACGTTAGCATACAAGCAGTATTTAAATAAAAGTAAGTGCATCCAAACATGAAATTCTCTAAATATACCACACTTCATTTATCCCAAACGGCAGTTTTCTGACAAGAGCTGTAATTCAATTTAAAATAATCATTTACACGTTTCACCCAGAGGAAAAGAGGTAATAAACCCAGGGGACTCTCCAAACAATCTTCTCCTACCCTATCCCCCTATTTAATACATAAAAAACTCATCTAGAAGCGTAAATCCAATACTCAGATGCAAATAAAATGCAAGAAGCAGTCTCTGATGTTTGCAATTTGCAGACTCCAAAGTCCAATCATGATGGAATTTACTACTTCTGTCGGTCATTTACTCCTGCATGTGCACTTTGTATTTATACTAAAATAACCAATGAGACAATAAATGAGGCCAGTGTGGCGTAAAGTCATTGTAAACCCAGTGAGACCAGAATAATTATATTTATGACATTCATTTGGATGATTTACCAGGCATCCCAACTCCCCCCCCCAACCTTTACAGAAAAAAAGGCAACCATCAGTTGAAGTGAGACACATTCTGCTTGTAAAAAAGGTCGAACCAAAGCCCTCCTCTGATAAGAGCATGCCCACAGAAGAAGGTTGACCACATCTTTTCCAATCAGGCTTCTCAGAATTATCAAGATTTCTCTGCTTGCAAAGGCCAATTTGGCTTACCATCGAAAGCTATTTTGAAGGCGGCTGATATATTTATTCCCTTTCAAAAATTAAAATTCAAGGCATGATAGTGCAAGAGGTAAGTTTTGATTTGAGAACATTATCTGTAGACTAACTGTGCTTAGTTACTACATCCCAATTTATTGTCTTAAAGAAAATATGGCAACAAAAGCTACAAGATCTCTATAAATTTCATTTTGCCTAAATTTACCAGTACATCCATGAACCTCATCAGTATTAGTACAACTTGATTATCCTAATGATTCCATTATAAAACTTGCAAAATGTATCACAAGGTGAATAAACCATCTAGTGCAAGTCTTCTACATTTTGTGTGCACAGTAATCCTGTGTAGTTCATCTCCTCCAGGTTAAATCCCCAAAGTCTCTCGGTAACAATTATGAAAAAACAGTGTCAGGTGGATTCTTTTGTTTTTTCCCCCCCATCAAATCTGAGAAGTTTGAGTGTTCCTGGAATCACCATCGGGATGTGCTGGAGGCCGTGAATCCCTTGTCTGTGAGTATTCACTGTCAGAGGACTCTGTGGGTTCAAGCAAATTCTCATAATCACTGTCTTCTGATTCGTCAACATTGTCACCGACCGCTCTTTGGGAAGATGGCATGGATGCTCCATTACCAGAATATTTCAGTCCTGCATTTGTGGACACATAACTGGAAGAACCTACTGCCTGAGGCCGAGGCATGAAGACACTGCTGTCCAGGAGCCCGGGGCCGGCAGCACTGTCCTGGCTGGTTGCGTTGAAATCGGAGTACGGAGGGGGAGGATCAGAGACATCCGAATCTTCCAGTGTGCAGCCTTCCACAGCAAACCCAGTGTAGGACATCCGGGGAACAAACATGGGTTCCAAGTTATCTGTTGGCATCTGCCTGCTTAAAATTGCTTGCTGCATTCCTACAAAACAAAGAACATGGGGGTACTTAATGCTTTCTTGGCAATGTGCTTCACGTACCCGAGCTGTGACCCCCACACGGCGCCGTCCTCTCTGCTTTCTTTCTGGTTGTTATTAAATGTTCATCCCTGGCATTGCTTTCCAACTCCAGCACTTGATTTTGTCCTCTCAGTCTCCACTGCTCATCTTTCCTAATTCTGATTTTTGTCTTATATAGTCATCAATGCACTATCCCTGACCATCACATCAAATCCTGCTTATTGCTACATCCTACTCCTGGAGCGTGACAAACTGCCCTAAATTTAGCAGTGCAGCCATGGAACTCATCAGTATCAGCACAACCCAATTATCCCAGTGATCACATTTCAAAAACAAAATGTGTCAGAAAGCAAATAAACTACCCAAGTGCAGGCGTGCTATGTTTTCATGTGCACAGTCACCCTGTACAGTTCATTTCCTCCAGTTTAAGCTCCCAAAAAGCACAGCTACAGGATGTTTCCACAGCCTGTTGCTGTTTCCACCTCATCTTTCCTCTGTATTTTTGTTCCCTCTCACATCCAAGAGCACAGTGACCTCAGCTAGGGCTCATCATGGCTGCTCCTCTCCACCTGCGTCTTACTCAGTACTCAAAGCTCGACTCACTTTTCATCTGTGATAACTGATTTCTGATGTTCCATCTTAAAAATACCACTTTCTACTTTCTCTTCCAATGCCCCTTGTGCTTGGGGGCAATCTCATGAACACCTGCAAAGAAATTACCTTGTTTTCTTCCCTCAAATTATTATTTTAAAATCCGTACTCTCGTTAAAAACCTAAGCGATGGAATTATAGCTGCAGGTGTAACAGGGTTATCAGAACAGGAACGTAAAAGTCATCTAAAATGAGATGATTTGGCAAATATTTTAAGGAAGACATGCACAGGAATAATGAACTGCAAAACCTTACAAAATGAGGAACAGTTGCATCCCTCTGCAGAAAAGAAACACTTGATCTAAGTAAACTATAAATATCAACATGCATGAAGTGTGTTCAGCTGTTGAGATACAGGTATGCATTATTTCACTGCAGTGGTCAAGAATACAACTGGAATACACCTAATTTTGAACACCACGGTTTAAAAAATAGGGAAAAACTGGATAAACTCCAAGGAAAGGACTCTTTAGAGGTCTAAAAATTATGAGCTAAGAGGAAAGGCTGCAATAACAGGGATGAGAAGGGAAGACTTGAGGAAACAGTTTCACTCTTCAAACGTGCCTATGAGGCTGCTATGAAAAGGTAAGTTATGTACATTAGACACAAGGAAAAACTTCCTGGCAGGAATGTTGTTAAGCACTGGGAGAGACTGAAGTTTTTGACTGGTTTCTAAATGGTTATTAACCTCCAGACACCTGTCAGAACTGACACTGGGATAGGTTAAGTGACAGCCAAAATAGGATCAGCTCTACTTACTGTAACACCACATTTCTGGGAAAAACACAAATGAAGGGTGAACAGTTCCTTTCATCAAGTCAATGAGATGTCCCTTAGGAATAAAAGGTGCATATTCCCTCCAGTGGCTGTGTAACAGCACTCCATTTTTGGGCCACAATGTGAGAACTGCAGTGGGAGATTTCCTGGCACCTGGGAAGTGCACAGCACTCACCATAGCCTGGAACACGTTAACTAAAGTACAAAACTACTTCACTGATCTGGCAAATAAAGTCTCAACTGACTTTTATGCTGCAGTGTAAAGTCACAGCCCGTTAACCAAAAGTTTGTAAGAATAACAAGCTTTCACACAATGCTACTGCAGGAATTGAAATCAAATGCTCCCTCTTCCTCCAGCCTGGAGAATGATTAACTGGAATATTTAACTCAGTAAAACCAAAGAAATTCTCCTGATATTTAGCAAGTCAGAGAACACAAGGCCAGATTCAGCATTTAACTACTCACATCTAAAAATATTGCAGGGTTACAAGCTGCATGTTTTCTTGTTTCAGCCCTCTCACATGATTATCTGCTCTGGGTGAATTCTCAGTCCAGCATTTGCATCTCACTGGTAGTACCTAGAGGCGAGCACAGGCTGCTCTTCCTCCTCCTCCCCCAGCTTTTCCATATAACTGGATCAGCTCCAGGCACACTAAATATCCACCTCTACTTCTCCATAGTAGCAGTTCCCTGCCTGCTTCATCTACAGCCAAGCAGGAAACAGCAGTGACTCATGCACTTCCATCTTTTAAATGGTCTGGAGCTAATCCTGGCTCTTTTACCTTATCTCTGGGGTTCAGAGAAAAGAGAACCTGGGCTGACAGATCAAACTGTGCTCTGAAATGCTCATGTGGTAACAGTACCTTGCTGTTTGGAGCAAATAAAAAATATCCACTCATGGCAGCAGCAGGGCCATTGCAGAGTTTAGGGTGTTCACCCACCTAAATCATCTTTCAGTGTCAGACACAGCTTTAGGTAACAGGACACACAAGTAATAAAAGCCATCTTGTAGCTAAAATGATGAAATTTGGTTATTTGCTTATCTCTTCAAATATAAAAAAAAAGAGGCAGTGTTTGCTGAAATATGTAATTGGCTTATGAATTACTTGGGTTTTAATCTTACTTCCCATTTGTCTATTCTCTCTGCTCCTACTCTCTACCTTCGGTCTTCCCTTGCACTCACAAATTAAACTGGATCAGCAATGTCTCCTTGGAAAGGTCTGAGCTCTCCACAAAACTTATCTACTCCTAAACAAAAGTCTATTCAGGTGACACTCAATTTTTAGGCAGGAGGGACAGTGTGGCAACCAGGCAAATATGCTCACACAAGTCTCATTGATTCAGGAAATTATGGAGCAGCAAAAAGAGATGAACAAACACCTGAAAAGATTTAGTTCAACACTGAAAAGTGGTATTTCAATGCTAAACATGTTCACCACTAAGACAGGAAATGGGAGTGGGAATGGAGAGTGGGAAAGGGAATGAAGATTTTATAAAACCCTGGATAGCTCCTGTTCTGTAAACACATTACCCTGTTTCTTTCCTGCAACAGGAGTCTCTCCAGTGTTTAGATGTTTCTTCCACTTTTCCTTTCCTACAGCTGATCTTTTCCTGTATTATTTCCAGAAATTACTTTCACATTCTTTCTCTACAGTGTTGTCTCTCTCCTATATTTTAAGCTTGCTAGCACTGCATGACTCCAACAGAAATACCTGCAGTATTTCCCACACACCTTCACAGTTCCAGTGTCATGCAACGTAAATCCATCATACACACTTCCCAATGGAACTTTTTTCCCATGAGTTATCATGAATAAAAAAATTATTTTAACTCTACAAAACCTTTTGTACTTACAGCATCTGCTTCTGAAAAAAAAAAAAGTAATTAAAAGGCAACTTACTTATTTCTTGTTCTTTTTCATTCTTCTTCTGTGCGATTTGCCTTTTTAACTTGTTCACATCAGCTTGAAAAGATTCAACAACACGTTCACTTTTTTCTACATCTATACATACTGCCTGGGAGAAAAACATAAGATATGCTAAGATTGTGCAAAAATATAGGAAATATTTCCATGACAACATTAATAAAGCTCCTACCAGACAGGAAGCCATTAAAAGTACAAAACTAAAAGCATGACTTCACTGTATCAGAGTGTGATATTTAAGCTCAAGATCGTTTTCTTTACTGGCTGTTGCCAATTCCCAACTGCTGCATTACAGGAAAAGCATTTCCAAATAATTCATCATTACAGAAGATTTGTAATAAGATCCAAAGTTAGTAAGTGTCCCATCCTGGAAGTGTTCAAGGCCAGGTTGGACAGGGCTTGGAGCAACCTGGAATAGTGGAAGGTGTCTCTGCCCACAGCAGGGGGTGGAAGAAGATGATCATGAAGGTCCCTTCCAACCCAAACCATTCTGGGATTCAATGTATTCGTCATTATCATTAACCATGATCAGTTTTGAAGAGTACAAAATCCTAAAAGCTGTTTCTTCTCCAAAAGGTGACTCTTAGTGGCCTTACCTGCAGAACTGAAAAACATGAACTATGCTTTCAATTCTGTATCTAATTTTTAGAAGTTTAATTGGGGAATAATGCAAATATATGTCTAAGCTGCTTAACCAGAAAACTGATTTCCAGTCCTGTAACATTCTCTGTTAGACAGTCACTTCAAAGGTAAAAGTTCCTCAAGTCAGCCAACGCCAAAATCAGTTTTGAGCTCTGTAAACCTTGTACATGATTTACACAGTGACATACAACAGTTAAAATTCTAAAAGGCAGGAAGACAACTCCTTGTTGATCAGAGAATCATGAAATTGTCAAGGCTGGAAAAGACATTTAAAATCACCGAGACCATCAACCCAGCACCACCACCATGTTCACCTCCAAACCAAGGGCATCCACATGTTTTTGAACACTTCCAGGGATGGTGATTTCACCACTTCCCTGCACAGCTTGTGCCAACACCTTCCTGTGAAAAACCATTTTCTAATACCCAGTCTGAACCTCCCCTGAAGCAGCTTGAGGCAGTTTCCTCTTGTCCTGTCCCTTGGTCCCTGGGAGCAGAGCCTGACCCCCACCTGGCTCCAATCTCCTTTCAGGTGGTTGTAGAGAGTAATAAGGTCCCCCTGAGCCTCCTTTTCTCCAGGCTAAACAACCCCATTTCCATTTCCAGACCCAGTAATTCAAACAACAGCAGGAGCACAAAGGATATACGTGCTCTTGGCATAAGCAGTGTTACAAATAATGCCAGGAGCTAATGAAACAGAGCTCTGAAGATAAATTTTTCTATCCCTTGAAGTTTCCCTGTGTGTGCCTTACCCACCTTACAAGGCAGGCTGGGAAGCAGCAACTTCCCACTGAGAAAGAGCAGCTCCCCTGTGCAGGCAGGGCCAGGGGATGGCTGGAGGGATTGCTGCCTCATTCCCTGCTCCATGAGCAGACCAGCAGAGCTGAGCTGGAGCAGAGACACAAATCCCCCCAGGGCAGATGCAGAGGGAAAGCCTGGGAACAAGCTGTGACTGCAGCACAATTAGCAGCTGTGTGAGCTCCTGGGGCAGCACAGCCACGCTGCTCTTCACACAGGACAAGCTGTGAACTGACAGGCACACATTGAGTAGATCTGACACTCCAGGCACTTTCAGATGCTTTGGCACATTTGGAGCAGGATTCACTCATGCTCCACACAAGTTTTAACTAACAGATGGAGCTCTGCTGATGTTTCATACCCAGAAGTCATTTTTAAACCTCTGCAAATCCCTACAGCCTTCAGCAAGGCTTCTCTTCAATGCATACTCTTAAAAATAACTAACACCTCCCAGAAATCCCTAAGTATTGAATCATTTACTTGAAAAAGAGAAAGAATTGATGATATCCATACCAACCACTTTTACAGACTGGAAGTGCACACATTAAATAGAAATGGGCATATTTCATTATTAAAATCAGACTGATTTTCCTATAGTTCATGATAATTCTTCACGAGCTCTAAAAATCTCCATCCCCTCCACTCCTGGTTTAACCAAAGGATGAACAAAAGATGCCACAGACATACAGACCAATATGAAGTAAAGGATGTTACCTGTACTTTTTCCTGAAGTGCATTATAAACCTGATAGATAGCCCTGATGTCCTTCATCACTCCATCTTTGTCAAAAAAATCAGTACTAAAAAAAGGAAGCAAAGCAGAAATCATTAGTTAGAAAAGACAACACAGGTTCCTAGTTCATGCTGTCTTTGAATTGCTGCTAAGCACTCTATCACTGTATTTCTAAAAAGTATTTTATTGCTAAATATGCTATTTTAGCAATAGTATACTGCTAAAAACGTACAATACTGTCAAGATCCAGTTGGACAGCAGCATATTCAATACCAAAATTACTTCTGGAACAACAAAGTCTCATTTGAATGAGATTAAACTTATGCAGAAATCTTTAAGCTTGTATAATTTCATTGTTAACAGCCAGAAAAGCTACTTGGCATTTACAGCATGTAAGTAAAAATTCTTAAGAAAAACAACAAGATTTCTGAGTCAGAGTTCAAGTTTTAAATTAAGCTTGCACACAGAATTCCTTGGGGAGGTGGGTGGTGGGTGGAAATCAAACCAGAAACTTCCAGCCAGAAGGCTCAGAGCATGGACTGGCCACACCAACTCTGCTTTTCTGAGGAGTGCACTGAGTTCCCTGAAAGATTCAGTCTTAAGCAGGAAAAAAGCACAGCAAGAACTGACCATTCTTCTCCTGAACTAGTTTTTTCCTTGTAGTATTCTTTGGGAGGTACAGAATGTGGAGCTGGATGACTAATTCATTTTAAAGGAAAAATCCTTACCCGTGTTCCTTGATAACTTTGGCATAATTTTGAGAAGTATTTGGCACTGAAGAAACTTTGTATTCCTGTTGGCTAGTGTTGCCTAGATTGGGAATAGTAAGCGACACCCTTTGATTATACCTGTAGAGAAAGTTTAGAAAGAATTCTTAATTCATTTGCAAAAGATCCCTTACAATGGCCTTATATTATCCCAGCTCTCTGATGATCACAACTCTTCTCATTTTAAAGCTTCTGCATCAGGTTTGTTATAAAAGCTGCTAAATATTACAGGTTGTGTTCAAAATAAATGCAGGATCAAAAATTCCTACCTCCATACCTCTTAGGACCTTTGAAATGTGCACTTGAACTACCACAGACACATTCAGGTCCACTATAAGAAACATGGTACTGACATGTGATATCTCTTAAAATATATTTTTTGTTTGTTTGGTACCTAAAGTCTGAAAAGAATTTTTGCTCACCCCAACTTTAATTCATAAATTATTTGCACAGGGAAAAAAGCTGCCATCACTAACAAGTGGTGGCTTGTTACGCTAACAAGTGTACCCCAAGACATTATTAGACAAACATATAATTTACATATAATTGTACAAACTTTTAAATAGTTTGAAGAATAGCAGTAAGAAGCAAAAAATGAGGCTTGGCTCATATACAGAGATGGCTTACCTTCTGTTTGGTCTAAAAAGCACATATTCTAAAGCATGTGTTGAGTTATTTGCAGTGGAAATGAAGCTGAAGAGAAGGAAGACAAGATCAGGCACTCCAAGGATGTGTGTCAGCTGTTTATGAATGATGTGCTCTCTATATGACATTTGCTGCTGCGTGTTTCTCCTAAACCTGTACCATCCAATAACGTTCTGCAATCAAAGTACATCAGCAAAGTGTTAACTCAGAGATACACATTTACCTCCTGAGAATAAAGTTGCTAAAATTGTGGTATCACAATTAGCCAAAAGCTTTATTACAACAAAACAATTTGAATTCCTGGAGATTTGCACCTATTAAAAGAATAGAATTCCTAGAGATTTGTACCTTTGCACCAAAGCAAGTGTAGCATCCTGTTACAACACAACTGGCAACTATAAAACAACATAACTCCCATGTTAAATAAAAGAACAGGAAGCTTTGGTTTTAACTTTTTTTATATTAAATATTAAATTATTTAGCCTGAATGTAATAAAGCCTGCTTAGTTTGCTAATAAAAGAGAATACAAGACTGTCTTTATTCCCAGACAGCAGTATTTCTTTCTTTTTTGACATTATGACAGTTAATGTCATTAAATCTGTGATACTGTAGTCACATGACACTTCAAGTTTTATTTTCTCTGGTTTTGCCCACTTTCCCCCCACAGATTATGCACTTTGCCAGTCTCCCTGTAAGGCAGATCCTAAAAAAATAACATTCCAGTGAAAACTAGTGGGAGACAAACATTTTTAAATTATGCTTTTTGCCTCATCTCCTGAGGGGGAACTTAGTATCCTCTGTAATGTTCCAGAGTAGAGTTATAGGGTCACAGAATTCAGGATTCAATACTGGAAACTCACTCCACCACTTCACTACATAAGGGACCACACCTTCAGCTCTGCTCTTTGATGTATCAGTTCATGAGAACCTCTGAAACAACTCTTGGATAATTAGAAAAGGTTTGAGTCTTCTCCAAAGAACTAATAAAATTTAATCTTAATACTGGTTGTGCTACTAACAACCATGATTTAGAGCTGTGACAATATCTTTAAACATCTATAAGCTGTGACATAACTGATGGAAGAGTTTTTTCAGTTTAAAACTGACAGTGCTAAATCATTACAATACCTTCAAATGAACTCTTTCAAACAGATTTTCAGATCAACTGCATTTTTGGTGGGTTCAGCAGCAAAGTACACAATCATTATGCCACATTTTTAGCTCAGAAATCTGAGTGGGTTAATACAGCCTTTCACTTTTGGAGACCTACACTTAAATCCTTCACATTTCTTCAGGGAAATTAGACATTGCCCCTGGTTTAACCTAAGCACCACAAATCCACCAACTTCTGTACAGGATAAGCCCTGGATCAAAACAAACCATCAGATTTATGAAAGAAAATATTTCTCCTAGTTAATTACCTTTTTCTGTTCATTTGTTTTCCAAACCCAGTCTTTCTAATGACCAGAACAGGAGGAAAAGAGAGAAAACTTACTTTTCTTCTGTCTTTAAGGATCCTGTCCAAACTCTCCTCGTTAACCTTGCCTGCATAATCATAAAAGCTGGAACCAAACAGGAAGAGAGAAAGGCAGATACACAGTTTACACACATATATTATACATAAAGTAAACAATTTACACTTTGAACATTCTTCAAATAGGTGGCATTCTATACAATACAAAGCAATTTCCAGAGTTTTACCTTTATCAACATAAATGCACTGTTTTAATCATTAAAACCCTGTCTAAAAGAAAGGGAAGCAGGGCTATTTTACATGCAACTTCAAACCAGTTTCTTGAGCTCCAGTCCTGCAATTAGACTCACGTGGTTGGACCCTTGAAGCCAAAAGAGGCCACAATAATCCAAAGCATCATGGTCTTTCCATATGGCTCTGCTTCCAGAACTGAGGCTCAAACCCTGACATGTCGTTATTTTGAGGGCACAACAGATTTAAGCATTTATACACCTACCTACCCACACAGGTTTAGAAATTTAAGTAGATCACACTGCATGATAAAGGGAGAAACATTTGAAAATAGATTGCTCCCTGCCTTACCTGCCAAGTCCTTGGTCTCTTTCAAGAGCTGGTATCACTAACACCTCAAGCAGTGCAGGAAAACACTCTGGTTTAGAGGTGTGTGATCTCAGCTCTTATGTGGGGGTGTAAAAAACACAAGAGAAAATCCTGAGCTCTGTACTTGGCTGGTAAATAAGGGTGGAAACACCATTTGCTTCAAGATGCAAGTTGTAGTGAAAATTCAGACTACAACTAATTACTAACTTGAGATATGTATTATTTGCATAATCTTTTCAATTCATGTTCACAGTATTTATTTATGCATTCTGGTAAGTAGTAGCTATGCAATTCTTTCTCCCTCTGTGCTTTATAAGAGTAATTTTTCTATAGGATGAGCAACTGGTATGTAATGAAAGACATCCATCTGAAAACTCCACAGACAGAGAAATCAGTCTTTTGAAAATCCTTGCTTCTCATTCAGTACCAGCACTGGAACCAAGGCTGTCATACCCAACATCAGCAGTGCCAGCTTACAAGAACACAGTGGATGAGCAGTAGGCCTCACATTGGCTACAATTAAGTCAAAAGGACAAGGCAGAAAAAGCCCAAATCAGCATCTGCTACAATCAGTGGAGCAGAACAACCAACAGCACACTCTGGTACTGATAAAAAGTGCGTGAGCTGTGAGAGCTTCCCTCGTGCTCTGCAGTGAGTGGATTCACCCTTTTCCTGTGCAGCAGCACACAGGGGATACTTCTCCCCTCCCTCCATCAGCTCAGGCACTAACAACCCATTCCTTGACTGGGGGAAGCAGGGAACGTGATCTGTTTGGATATGCACTGCACAAAGCATCCCTGGGATCCAGGAAGAGCCTCCCAGACACTGGGATATTATCTCCATGTGTGGAGTCTGCAGCATTTAAATCACTGCCTTCAGAGTACCCTCTCTGTAATTATCAACCAGCAAGTGACTGACTGCAGCTTTTCTCTTAATGCAACCACTGTCAATCATAATATCTAAGCTACTGTGTCTTCTTAATTGGCTGGAAATCTCCAAATAAAGACAGGAGGAGATTAATTGGGAATTCCTTCTAAAAAGGAATTCTAGACAGCGCTTTAGAAGGCATCACTGTATTAACAAGTGAAGACCACAGAGAAAATCTACATGTAAATAGATGGAAGCTGTTAAATAGAATACATTAGCCCCATATTTAATTTGTATCTGGAGTTCAGAAGATCAGAGGCAAAAATCACTAGAAAGCTGAAAGATTCAGAATAATTAGCTGGTGCAGGTCAGTACAACTAACCACAAAACAACTTGGTAACCCCACAAGGTACAAGGGTTAGGGCACCAGGGTGTGCTGTGACCCACCAGGCCCAGGCAGAGCCAACCTAAAACTGCAATAATTTCAATTGATTTTGACATCCATCCTCATTATCAGAGTGGTATGATTTGAACTGACTCCTATTCTACCTCCACCAGCTACCCAAGATGGAAATTCAAGGAGATAGAGAAATAAGCCCCTTCCAACCTAAGGTAAGTGCTACTAAAACTGTGATCTCATAATTTCATTGTCATGGTTGGTGCCATTTCCATGGATTTCTGTAATACCATCAGATGAGCAAACACTGGTGGGGACATTTGAAATGCTAATACATTGCAGTGAGCTCCCTATTTTTATATTCTGCATCCAACACAGGAAGACAACAAAAAAAGCTTACCTAAAGAGTTTTGAACAAGGCTCATGGTTATGGATTTCTGCAACAACAAAGAAAAAAAAGAGACATATGTCCAGCTGCTTAAGGCAAAGGGAAATTACAGTGGCATGAACTTTCCACATCACAGCTACTGAGCAAACAAACATTTGTGTCAGACCACACACTGCCCTTAATGTCTCAGCAACGCTTGATGACACAGCACCATACCCAGAAAACTGGCTTCTCTTTATAATCTGACATTTTACAGAGGGAAATATTTTAATAAGACACACACTTGCTCAGATACACAGAGATATAGGAGCTTCAAATACACACAATAATATTTTAATACTATAGTTGTAACCTCCTCACAAAAGCATTTTTTCTCTTGGATATCCATTTCCACAACACTTTACTTGCATTCACAGACACTTTGTTACAGCAGCAGTGAAGAAAAAAAAGGGATGGGGAAGGCAATCACTGTAATGTTATACACAGGAGTGTTTCAAGAGGCAAGGCAAACAGTCTATAATGACAAAAGGGGTTCAAACCCATTTCAAAACACTTAGCTGCAATTTGTAATTCTGTTTTATGAGAAACTAAAAACTCAGAGCAGCATTTTTTCACCGAAAAGGTTGCAATAAATGCTAACGTGCTTATTTAAGGAGCAAAGGTTGTAACATGGCAGTAATCTCAGAGATGAGTAAGAAGAGTAAAAATCCAATCCCCATTATCTCTCCAACACCAAACATGACTTATTTTTTCAGGTGCTTGGAGTAACCTGGTCTAGTGGAAGGTGTCCCTGCCCATGGCAGGGGGTTGGAATGAGATGGGCTTTAAGGTCCCTTCCAACCCAAACCATTCCATGATTCTGGGATTCTACAATGATGTAGCACTAATATTTCCAGCTCCCACAGCAGAACCCCACTGGAGTGTTTAGCAACAACTTTGTTCAGACTCTTCCTTCCTGGAGGGTGACACACCACCTGCTGCTCAGGGCTGCCATCTCAGCAGAGTCACACTGGGATCACACTTCCCAGGAACAGCAGACTGCACACATTAACATCCCAGCATATTTAGTGTCTATCAAAACAAGGCCCAGAGCATCCATTCCAGGCCCCCTGCCCAAGAAACTGTACATCCTCACTAGCAAGAACTCCTCAGGATGCTGCTGTGAGAGCTGCTTTCTTAGGAATTGTACAGAATTGTGTCAACTCCAGTATTTTTGCACCATCATGCAGGAAACAATCTGCTAACAAAGCCAGTAAGTGCAATTATTGCAGCTTAGACCACTGTTTTCCAGGAAATATATTGACTGCAACAACATACTTGATCCTTGGGTTATGGTATTGCCACACAGACCTCGTGTTTTGAAAAACAGGAAGCAACAAGCCTCCTGCTCAGACCACATGAAGCAGCCAACATTCTAAATTTAAGGCTTACACACTGGCTTATTTATAGATATAGCATGCATGCTGTATATACACACATATATACTCAAACATCACCACTGATCTTACAGATAAAAGAAGTTAAAACTCATCTGTGACAACAGTGCCACAAAACTGTCAATCCCCTGAGCTGAACTGGGAGTTCAAGAGTCAATGTTCACAAATACATATTGAAGTAAAAGTCTGGTAAACAAAAAAAAAAATATCCAGAAGGTCCTTATGGGTGGGTAATTTCCATTTTCATAAAGTAACTGTAACTAATAATGTGACAAAGCAGTGATCTAAAAAGGGAGTGATTTTTAACAGCACAAACACTTGGTTTAGGAAACCAGGCCAAGGCTGCAGCTGGTGACATCACTGCCAACAATAACCAGGATCAGTGACCACTGCAGAGCAGTGTCTGCTTTAGAAACTTCAAAAAGTGACTTGCTCTGTCAGTTTATTTTGAACACACAGAGCTATCAGCTGCTTCCCTCAGACAGTGCTCTGACAGTGATTATATGCACACACAAAAAATGCTATGCCTTTACTTTCTGTAATTTAGCCCAACTAACTAATTAATTAATTGACACTTCAGTCAATTTACCACCCTTGATCTCTTAGGAATAACCAGAACAGGAAACTACTCAACCTTCTGGATTGCTGTGCACACTGTGCACACCATCATCACTTCAGATCATCAGTTCTGTGTCAGAAAAACAACTGAGAGTCAATCCAAAGATGTTTGTGTGTTACCTGAGCTTTATGCAGACCCTGCTTTGTTATCTGAGATCAGATTCCCAAAGCCAGGTATGGACACATTTGGGTTTTTAGGAAGGTTTAGATATATTTTAACATCTGGTTATATATACAGAAACAAAAAGGCCTTTTCTTTCAGGGCTTTCCTACTTTCTACAAACCAAAGAGCTAAAAACATGCAACAGCTTCTCACTCATCTATGAAAAATCTAATTCAACTAACACTTAGCAGCAAGAGCTTCAATCTTCTTTCACTTTTCACACAGATCAGCTGCAGAGTCCTTGTGCCAGTCAAACAAATTGTCTGACAAATATTTCTTGTCCAGTCTTGCTGTGACAGTTTATGATGTTGCCAGCTCCCAGCTGTCCATCCAAACCCTCTACTGAAAATCTGCCCCTTTCCAGTCTTAGTAAATCAAGCAATGAATTCATTTCACTTTGAGCACATGCTGTATTTAGGCAACTGTATCGAGAAACTCTCTGCAGGACCAACAGCTAAGTAAGTAATTTCTCCATCATGAAATGCAGATAAATGTCTCCAATAAACAATCTTTTCTTCACACAAGGAGATGCACAAAAACCCTGTAACTAGCAAAGGTCTGTTTCCTTTCCTCACAACCACAAACACATAGACACTGTGGCAAATATGATACACCCTGTGACGGTCTCACAAGTGAAGTGATTCTTAATGAAATTTTGTCCTGAGAACTTAAAACCTGAGCAGTGCCAATCTCAGAATGTCTCAAAGTTACATCACTTACCAATCACTTGTAGAAATTCAGTGTTGCTGATCTGTGAATCACTAATGCTAAAGGTCTCTTCTTGCCTCACCTCTCCCAGCAGAAATCCTTCCTACAATTTAAAAGGAAAATAAAAGGACTAAAAATGGAAAGAAATCCACTGCATACAGTCATTTACTGTAACTTTCTTAGCCCTTAAGCTGAACCAAAGATTTAGTTTGAAGCACACATCTGAGCTGCAGTGGGTACAACCTGCCCTGAGGTTCACCAAGGCTGATTTTCTGCTTTGCCAACATCCTTTCACAACACTGCAGGGATGGCTTGTCCAAAAATAACATTCTACACACAACTTACACAAGGGAAACACGTTATAGAAGGGAGGGCTCTGCCCCAGCCCCAAAGGGATGAGAAGGAGGCCTGAGCACAAGGCTGCTTTGCTCCTGCAAATCCAAGGGAAGTGGAGGTTACACCTGCAGAGCCTTACTCAAATTTCTGTGTGGAGACTGGGCTGGACCCTGACCATCAACAGGGATTATAAAACCCAGATGTTAATTTAAAGGTAAAATAAAGTAATTTATTCTCCATCCCTACCCAAAATGAGGAAGGAGACTGAGCAGGAATTGTGTGGTTTTGGCACAAGCACCGAGATGGTGGTGCAGAGCTAAAGAGCAAGCTCAGCCTAAAATCATGCCAACAAAACCGTGGGATTCGGGAACACCCCAGCTCTGCGCTGGTCAGTCGAGGCTGCGGGAAACCCACCCACGGAGCTTCTAAACACGTGTTCCCTGCCTGCAACCCCAGTCCCGCGGGAGCCCCGCCCCGCCGGGAACATCCCGGGGGGAGCACTCCGAGTACCCCACATCCCAGGGAACATCCCTAGCATCCCACATCCCGGGGGGCCAGAACCCCGGACACCCCACATTCCGCCCGGGCACCCGACATCCCGGGGAACAGCCCGGACACTCCCACAGGGAAGAACCCCGGACACCCCATATCCCGGGGGGAGGTCAGCAGGCTCCCCGCATCCTTTGGGGAGCAGCCCCCTGACACTCCACATCCCGCAGAAAGCATCCAGGGCACCCCACATCCCCGGGAGCAGCCCGGGCACTCCACATCCCGAACACCTCACATCCCAGACTCCCCACATCCCGGGGAGCAGCCAAGACACTCTACATCCCGCCCAGGCATCCCACATTCTGGGGGGAGCAGCCCGGGCACCCCACATCTCGCCTGGACACCCCACATCCCGTCCGGGCATCCCACATCTCGCGGGGAGCACTCCGAGCACCCCGCATCCCAGGAAACAGCCCTGCCATCCCACATCCCGAGGGGAGAATGCCGGACATCCCAAATCCCGCCCAGGCA